>NC_089586.1:79892218-80255278 GCF_019320115.1 Miscanthus floridulus
TGTGCTATCCAAGCCACCACCATATGTGATATTCCAGTGGTTTGTGAGTTTCCGGATGTATTTCCAGAGGAATTACCAGGTCTACCACCGGATAGGGACGTGGAATTTAAGATGAATTAGTGCCAGGTACCGCACCCATATCCAGAAGGCCATATAGAATGCCACCCAATGAGTTAGCAGAACTTAAGGTTCAATTGCAAGATCTATTGGACAAAGGTCTTATCCAACCTAGCTCATCTCCGGGGGATGTCCAGCACTGTTTGTGAAAAAGAAGGATAAGTCACTGAGGATGTGTGTAGATTACAGACCACTCAATGCTGTGACCATCAAGCAAACACAATATCCTTTACCCCGCATCGACTCTCTGTTATCAGAATGCGAAGGCAAAGGTATTCTCCAAAATTGACTTGATGAGATCAGTTACCATCAGATAACAGATTCAGACCGGAGGATTATACCTAAGACTGCTTTCTCTACTAGGTACGGCTTATACGAGTATTTGGTTATGTCTTTTGGACTAACGAATGCTCCAGCCTATTTCATGTACCTGATGAACTCAGTATTCATGCCCGAACTGACAAGTTCGTGGTCGTGTTTATTGATGACATATTGATTTATTCAGAAAATGAGTCAGATCATGAAGAGCATCTGAGGATTGTCCTATCTCGACTGAGGGAGCATAAGCTATATGCCAAGTTTAGCAAATGTGAATTTTGGATGAGCAAAGTACCTTTCTTAGGTCACATTTTATCGAGAGATGGAATCTCAGTAGACCCATCAAAAGTGCAAGAGGTCATGGATTGGAAAGCCCCAACTTCAGTGCATGAAGTTCGGAGTTTTCTCGGGTTAGCAGGATACTATCGCCGGTTTATTCCAGACTTCTCAAAGATAGCTAAGCCTATGACCAGACTACTTCAGAAAGATGAGAAATACAAATGGACACCAGAATGTGAAACATCTTTTCACACCCTCAGAACTTTGTTGACTACAGCACCAGTGCTAGCACAACCAGACATTGAGAAGCCTTTTGATGTATTTTGTGATGCATCAGGAATAGATTTGGGATGTATACTTATGCAAGAAGGGAGAGTAATTGCATATGCCTCTCGGCAACTGAGAAAACATGAAGTCAACTACCCTACACATGATTTGGAACTTGCAGCCGTTGTCCATGCATTAAAGATATGGAGACATTACTTGTTGGGCAATGTATGTCATATCTATACTGACCACAAAAGCCTCAAGTATATCTTTACCCAGCCAGAACTGAACATGAGACAACGTAGATGGTTGGAATTGATTAAGGACTATAATTTGGAAGTGCATTACCATCCGGGTAAAGCTAATGTAGTAGCCGATGCACTTAGTCGAAAGTCCCATTGCAACCCTGTGGAAGCGCTATTGGAAGATGGATTCAACTTGCTACATCCTGCTGTACTACACAATATCACAATCAGTTGTTCGCTTGAGGGCAAAATCATAGAGCTACAGCAGACTGATGTAGGAATAAGTCACATCAAGAGAAAAAATGCAAGAGCAAGAAACAAAACACTTTAGATTGGACGAAAGAGGTGTATTATGGTTTGAGGACCGATTAGTGGTGCCGAAAGACCGTGAGCTAAGGAATCAAATTTTAGAAGAAGCTCACTCGTCCAAATTGTCTATCCACCCGGGTAGTAGTAAAATGTATCAAGATTTGAAAACCCGTTTTTGGTGGACTAGATGAAGAAAGAGATCGCAGCCTATGTTGCAAGGTGTGATAACTGCAGTAGAGTGAAAGCCGTCCATATGAAAACCGCTGGATTACTTCAGCCACTGCCTATTCCAGGATGGAAATGGGAAGAGATCAGTATGGACTTTATTATAGGCCTTCCAACAACGACACAAGGTCACGATTCAATCTGGGTCATTGTTGATCGTCTTACCAAGTCAGCACACTTTATACCCGTGAACACGCGGTATATAGTTGGGAAATACGCTGAGATATATGTATCCCAGATCATGAAATTGCATGGAGTACCCAGGACCATAATCTCAGATAGAGGACCACAGTTCATAGCTCGTTTCTAGGAGCACTTACACCAAGCTTTGGGAACCAAGCTAATCAGAAGTTCAGCTTATCATCCGCAAACTTCAGGACAGACAGAACGAGTGAAACAAATCCTGGAAGATTTACTTAGGGCTTGTGTTATATCTTCAAAAGGTTCATGGGAGAAATGGTTACCTTTAGCTGAATTCTCCTATAACAACAGTTATTAAGCTAGTATCAAAATGGCTCCATTTGAAGCCTTGTATGGCAGAAAGTGTAGAACTCCATTGAATTGGATTGAGCCCGGTGAAAGGAGATATTTTGGTATTGATTTTGTCAATGAAGCCGAAGAACAAGTACGTATCATCCAACAACACATGAAGGCAGCTCAATCAAGACAGAAGAGTTATGCCGATAGGAAGAAGAAGACCACTGACTTTTGAAGTAGGTGACTATGTGTACTTGAGAGTATCACCCATGAAAGGTGTGAAGAGATTTGGGATGAAAAAGAAGCTTTCACCAAGATATGTAGGGCCATACAAAATTTTGGAACGAAAAGGAAATGTTGCATATAAGCTACAACTACCACCAGAGATGAGTGCAATCTTTGATGTGTTCCATGTTTCTCAGCTAAAGAAATGTCTTCGAGTACCGGAAGAATCTATTGCACCCACCAACGTGCAGCTTCAATCGGATTTGACTTATGAGGAAAAGCCAATTCGAGTATTAGAAGAGATGGAGAGAGTGACAAGGAGTAAGATTATTAAGTTCTATAAGGTGGTGTGGAACAATCATAGTGAACAAGATGCTACGTGGGAAAGAGAAGATTATCTGCAAGAAGTTTATCCCGCCTTTTTCCAAGAATGGTAGGTCTTGCAAATCTCGGGACGAGATTTTTATAAGAGGGAGGGGCTGTAACACCTCGGGTGTTAGCCTTGCATAACTTGACTTGCATAACATGAGCATGAGCATCAAGCATTCATAAATCATCATTTACAATTGAAACATTTGCTCGAAACATATGAAACATTGCTTGTTATCTCGTGTTTCTTGGAACCTATGCATATGATCATGTGCAAATAAATGCAAGTGGGTAATGCTAGTCACTAAAACACCTTAGCTACACTTAGGTTAACAAAAGGAACCTTGTTCATGAAGGCCACATTTCATGATCAAGCACTTAAGTAATATTTCATGTGATGACCTGGATAGCTATATGAGTGACTACTACATGAAATGCTTAAATGACTTTGCAAATTGCTTAAACATGCTTAGGGTATCATTATGAGCAACTTTGGTATTTAGGGCTAGGGCTAGTTTGGTCATTTAGCCATGGTTTGAATGTGTTTCATGATTTCAAAGTGACATGTTTGACTAAAGTTGAACTAGGTGTTAGGGACCTTGCATGGAGGAGTTCACTAAAGCAAAGTTGTAGTGTTTGACATAAGGAACAACTTTTATTTTTATGTCATGGACTGATTTAGCTTCTAACATGCTTGAATTGGACTCACAAAAATCAGATTTTCACTGTTTTCATCACTTAAGAAAAATTTTCTAAGTCTGGATCCCTGACAGCCTGACAAGCCCACCTTGAGCACGATTTTTCTTCGTTTCTGTTGCGAATCAGAGCTTACTCCCTTAATCAAAGTTGAAGCTGGTACATAGGACTACACAAGTCGTGAAGATCGCTTGCACGTTGGAGCTTTGGTTTAGTCGATAAATCAACGTGAAAACTCGTCGTCAGGCTCGGCCATCGCGTTTCTGAACGAACTGAATCGCGACGTCAATGGCCGACCGGTTTCAGGCTTCGCACGCCGCGTGTCCCCGGCGACGGCCGTGCGTCGCCAGCGCTCTGTCCGCGTAGGCCACGCCGCGCCCAAGCGCGCCTTCATCATCGCCGGCACCCGCCCGAGTCGCCCCGTGCTCCCATTTCCCTTCTGGCGTCCTTTCTTCCCCGCTGCAGCAGCCGCCGAGCGCCCGCAGCTCCGTCGTCGCCATAGCCGCGCGCAGCCCGCGCCTAGCCACTCCAGCACCACCACCATAGTTCCTCCGTCTCCCCAGCGACCCCACTGCTCCCTCCCGTGCTCGCTGACCAAGCTTGGTAAGCCCCAGTGCCGTGCAAAGGCTCACCGAAGCTTCACCGCCGTGGTCCGTCATCGTGGCCACGCCGTTGTAGTCTACCTTTCCGCATGATAGCTGGTGCGCTAGGTCCGCCGTAGTACCCTGGTGCTCGTCCGAGCCTTAGATCGAGCCACCGAAGTCGTCACCGGCGTTTTGCCGTGGTCCAGCTCCGCCGTTCCGCCATGGTCGCCACCGCCAGCTCCAGAGTCGACCATAAGCCCGGCCACGTAGCTCAATCGATGCGCGTAGTCGAGTAGATCATCGTGTGATGATGTCACCGCCGGCGAGTTCGCCGTCGGCGAGCTCTGGCCGCGCCAGCACCGCGCAGCGCCGCTGCTCTGCTCCGTGTCGATGACGCGTGGGGTCACCTGACCACCGGGTCCCACCAGTCAGCGACAGCAGTAGTGAAGGATAGCTCATTTGATCCAGTTTTTGATTTCTTTTGTGATTTTCATATCTTCAGTTTGAAAGCTCCTAAAATTGTGAAATAAATTTGTAAGTGTTCCTTAGGAAGTTTAGTATTTAAGAAAAATATGTTCTTGGTTTCAACAGTAGAAATTTTTGGAGATTTAAATAAGGATTTGAAATGTGCTTTTGAATGCATTCAAATTTGTTTATTTTATATCTAGAGTTCCTGTGCTCCAAAAATTATGAAATTTTTGTGGTAAGCCAGTCTTAGCATGTATGAGCTTGGGTAAAAATTTGAAGACCAGTGCATGTGTAGATCTATAGTTATAGATTTTTCTTTTATAAATAGTTAATCCTTACATGAATTTTTATAAATTAATTATGAGTCCAAAATTCATGAAATTTATTGGAGGTGATACTAGTACCATATGGATGTTAGGAAAAATAAGAAATCTGTTGCTTGACACTTTTCAATAAGATTTTCCATTTATGCTATTTCAAGCCTTGCTTCTTATCATTTTTGTATAGAATGTTCCACTTAGTAAAATGACATGAAATTTTTATAGTAGTCCTTTGATAGCATTAGTAAGGCTCTGTAAATTTTTGGGAATTTATTAAGCCCATCTGATATATATTTATTATTTAACCTAGATATCTAAATAAAATAATAAAGGCAATTTAATAAATAGTTTGGGCTTCACCATTATATTATCTTAACTATATTTGGTATGCTTAAACTGTGGGTAGGTTCTAGGTTGTCAAATTTTGAATGATTACATAAAGTAGAAGTATTCTTACTTTATATTGCATGTTAAATCATTTCCGGACTGATTCTAGAGTGTGAGGAGTTACATGTTGAAACTGATGTAGACTGTAAAAATGGTTAATAACAAAGTCGTAGAGAATTTGATAAGCTTTCCAGAAAGTCTAGGATCACTGCTTTTGGATTTGTAGAACTCCAGTTATGAGTGAAACAAGTAGCTACTAATTGTAGCCTAGTCGATGCATTGTAGAAGTAGTTAAGCAGTAAGCGAGAAGAGATATGCACCTACTCAATAAACATGATGCACTTGTTAACAAATATGCATTCGTAATACTTATGCCATACTCATGCATCTAGGATCGGAGGAAGAGATCACGTTGCTGGAATTCGAAGAAGCAGAGGAAGGGAACCCGCAGGAGGATCCGCAAGCCACAGCTCCCGAAGGCGTGGAGCAGAACCCTAAAGAGCTTCCGGAGTGCCCTGACCACCGTCCTACTTCGTTTCTGCGAGGCAAGCCTCGGAGCATTATAAGTCTCCCAGTAATTTACAAATGTTACTTACGTATTTATGATTGATGCATTAGGTTATAAGAGTTGAATGAAACCACTTGATGCATGTACATTCCTTGTCCAGATATTACACCTTTAACCGGTATAGGTCCAGGATCGAATATATATGCTTAGCCATGCTTAGACCGGTAGAAGTCGGGTGATGTCCTGTCACCTGCGAGATATAGGTGGATACCGGAGCACGGTTGGCTATATCTGCTATCGTGGAACAGAACCATGAGGTAAAAGTAAATTGAGACCGGACGGGAAGTCGATAGGGAAGCAACAAGGCATGGAGGTCTTGGGTGTGGACTTATCCCCGTCTGTGTCGATTAAGGACCGTACCGTTGTTGGCGCTTCTGACAAGATTGAACGCATGCCTCTCACTTAGCTGGCCGGATAACTCGTTCCGACCGCGAAGCCGAGTAATTCAACTCAGGCCAGGAATCGTTCTGTTGTGCGCTCCTTCCGGGGAACGATCAGACTGAGCCCAAGGGCAGGCTTGGCCTGAGCATCCTGGCATCTGGTGTTCCAGATTGTGCGGCGCAGTACGAACCCGCGAAATGTGTACCGAAGTTGTACCAAAGGTGACCTAAGACTATCGTGGCTGGTAGCTCTGGGTTTGTGTTAGGAATAAATTCCCAGCTGGTTGAAATCGATTCGAATCGCCGTCTCTCCCGGATAGTGAGAAACTTGGCTAGTCCCAACATTGTAGCGCTATATTATGAAACATGATGGTTCGGATGAATATGGAATTACAATACCTGCTATGGTTACTATTGGATGCTTCTAAATGATATACCACATGTTTGGCACAGGATAGTTGCTAATCTAGAAATGGATAGTTATAATTAACTTGATAAAGGAATCATAATTGTACCATGGTTAAATCGTCTTTTACGCAAAAAGTTGTCAAGTTACGTCCACTTATACAGCCTTGCATGATCCTTGGAGTCATTTTATTTCTGGTTCATGACGGGTAAGTCTAGCTGAGTACCTTCTCGTACTCAGGGTTTATTTTCCCATTGTTGCAGATGGCACTGTGTATCATGGTTATTGCAAGAGTTGCTTCTACCCCGCTGTGGATGAGGAGTAAGCCTTGGGCAGGCTTCCTTAGTAATTCCTCTCTTTGCTTTTGTGGACCGTGATCTGGTTTGGCACTGTATCAAACTATGTTGGAAACTTTATCTTCGAACTCATTTGCTTCCGCTTTATTTATCAAACTCGGTTTGTAATAACTTTTTATTCGTACTCTGATGATGAAAGGTATCTATGAACTTTATGTAATATGTGGCATGTATGTTGAATCCTGTACGATCTTGGTTGTTGTAAATCGTTTATCGAGACTCGTCGTGGTACTCGACGGACTACCGGGTTTATATGGGTTCAAGTATGACAGTGTGACCGCTTGCGGATTGCCATTGTACTTGTATTCTTATAAATTGGTCGGTTCTGCGACACTAGCCTCACCGCCTTTGTCCAATTGATCATGGCCATAGCTCCACCACCATCGCCGCTACGATCTCCACTTCTTCACGCTCGTGTTGCCCTGTTTGGTGAGCCACATTTTGCGATGCGGTCGAGCGGGAGGCCGGCCAGAGCGCCGCCGCTCGCACGGCCGTCGTGGCCCCATCTCCCTGTTCCCTCTCTTGCCGAGCTCTCTACCATCCTAGTACCCTCCTAGCTTGCTGGTGCTCGGGTAGGAGTAACGTTAGACGTTACCGCGTGGGCATGTCGGAACGGCCGGTCGCTCTCGCCATGGCTGCCATGGCCGCATACACAAGCTCACCGTCGCTGGCCATGCCTGGCTCGTCTTCGTTCTAGCTAGCGCAAGCATGAGCTTCCCTGTTAGCTGTAGTTTCTACCCTATAGATGTAGTTCGGTGGTTCGATGTATTCACGCCAGGCCGCTGACCTCGTCGGCATGCCCAGAGCGCCGCCGCTGGCCGGCGCACATGGCCAGGCACCTGCACTGCACCTCGGAACCGTAGTTCGCCTAGGAAGCTTCGCCGTGGTCTTGCGAAGCTCGTACCGAGCTCGAGTGGGACAATGGCGGGTCGCCGTCGTCGGAGCACCGCCGTACCTTGCGCACCACCGCTGCTCTCGCCACCGACAAGGCTAGGGTTAGGAATAGGTCCTGTTCTTGGTACCAATCAGTGCGGGTTGCTTAGGGGAGCATGTTGGTACACTTGATTTGGCCGGAGACCTCACCGCCGGTGAGCTCCGTCGTTCCCATGCCGGTCCGCGTCGGCTCCCCTGTTTTGTGTCACTGGCGCGCGGGCCCAGCTGACAAGTGGACCCCGCCTGTCAGTCACTTTGTTATAAGAAGCTAGTTCATTTATTCCAGTTTTGAGGCTATTTTGTAAAATCCATATCTGGAGTTTGGTAGATCCTAATGGGGTGGTTTGAATTTTGTTAGGACCATAGTGAAGTGTAGTATTTAGGAAAAATATAAAATGAACACTTGTAGTGGAAGTTTTGGGTGAATTAAATAGGAACTTGAAAAGTGTTTTTGAATGCATGCAAACTTGTTTAAATCATATCTTGAGTTTCTGTGATCCAAAAATTATGAAATTTTGTGGGTAAGCTAATCTTGTATAGTAGAAGCTCTGGTTAAAAATTGAGAGTCATTGCATGTGTAGTTTTTGAGTTATAGATTTTCCTTTTATCATTGGTAGATACTTGTGGGAATTTTTGTAAATTATCTATGAATCCTATGGCCATGAAACTTGGTAGGTAGTATCTTGGTACCTTATAGATGCTAGGAAAAATATGAAATCTATTGCTTGACACTTTTCACTAAGGTTTCCTAATTATGCCATTTTAAGTCATTCTGCCTTACCATTTTTGTGTAGGTTGTTATACTTACTCAAATGGTGTGAAATTTTTATGGTAGTCTACTTAGAGCATGTAGTGTCTACTGTAATTTTTGTAGAATTAATGGTGTAGTTTTCATATATGTTTACTATTTCCACTAATTAATTAAATAAATTAAGAAAGGTATTAAAAGAAATGTTTTGGGGATGAACACCCTACTTTCTGGTGTGCTTGTGATATGTGTGATATGTCAGTAGAGTTGGTTTTGTCCAATTAAGTGTTTATATCATAAGTTAATAATTATTTGTTGCATCAGGTCCCTCTGGACAGATCTGGGGACCTTGGAAAGTTCCCCATGATATTTTGGTTTTCTGTGAATGAGATGAATACAATAGTTGTAGATAAATTAGGTAGCTAGCTTCTGTCAAAATTTGAGGGCATTTGGCCCAGTAGTTTAGAAACTACACCTGTTTAAAGTTGGTTCCAGTCTTTGCTTATTCTCTGCCTTGTGAGGACAGAGTTCTGTTGATTTATGAATTTGAGCTGGTAAAGGTGTGAATCATGCTTCGAGGTCTGAAAATGAATTGCATACAATTTCATAAGCTTTCCAGATTGTCTTGTTGCATGTCATTTGGAATTATAAATCTCCAGTTATGGCTAGTTTACTGCACCGCTACAAAGTATTCATTTTTCTGAGATACAATTGCTTGAGTGTATGTGGTTGCAATGTTCTCGTTGATTGTTTAGGGGTTAGCCTAACTTGAGAATATGCTTAGGTGCAGGTGCTAGGTCATTAACGGAAGATGAGCAATTATACCTTAGGTTGTATAAACGTGGTAAGTGAAAGTGATTTGAATAGGGCTTAAGTTGGAATATGCAAACTACAGCGAACATGTGCATTCCCCGAGCATCCCCGACATTCGTACATGTGCATCCATGATATTTATCTTGCGCATTCATGCAATAGGTGTGCCGGAGGGAGTGACGTTGCTGGAGTTCGAGGGAGCCAACCAGGAGGAGGAACCCGAGGTGCAGGAAGCCGACGAAGCAGTCGCCGCGGAGGAATTGCCCGAGTGCCCTGACCACCAGCCTTCCTCGGTCCTGAAAGGCAAGCCCCGGAGCATATTAAGCCTCCCATGTTTTTACAAATACATTGAGTATCTTTTATTGTTGATGATGCATTAAGTATAGGAATTGGTTGGAACCAATTGCTGCATTATATATCCTTCCTTGTCCAAATATCGCACTGGAATCCTATTTAAGTTCAGGAATGGGTTAAATGCTTAGCCATGCTTAGTGCGGTAGAAGTCAGGTGATTTCCTGTCACCTGCGAGCTTTAGGATGAGGTGGATCACGGTTGGCTATATTTGCTATCGTGGAAAAGAACCATGTGAATAATGAATTAAGACCGGGCGGGGTCTTGTGTAGGTTTGAACATAGTGACTCCGTCTGAGTCGTTTAAGGACCGATACGCTATACGTCCTCATGTCATGTTGAACGCAGCCTAACACTTAGCTGGCCGGATAAGTCGTTCCGACTGCGAAGCCTAGTAGCTTGACTCAGGCCGGGAACGCGAGCAGTGGCGGCACTCTGGAGGTAGTAAGGATGTGCGGAGAGCCATTGGCATAAGTCCAAGGCGGGTTAGAGTCCCGAACAACCTTGGCAGAGTGGTTCTCTGAGAATGCCGATCTGTTCGGACCCGCGACTCCTGAATTGTACCAAAGGTGACTTGTTGCGACCCTGACGGGGGAAGCAGGGTTTGTGTTTAGGAATACCCCTCCAGCTGGATAGGAATCGATTCGAATCGCCGTCTCTCCCGGATAGTGAGAACTTGACTGAGCAGCGGCAACGTAGATTCAATTAATTTAATGATATGGTTAAATGGATGATGATAAGGTTGCCACAATGAATACCTGATATGGTTATTAATGTTTGCACCCTAATAAAATGATTGCTTAGTACAGGTGCGAATATAGATGACAGGTTAATGGCTAAAAGGTTACTGCTAGTTCAGGTTAAGAGTTGATCATTATTACTTAGGCTTTTCTACAAAAAGAAAGCGTCAGCCAGCTCCACTACATTAAGCTATGCATAATCCTTGGTGTCATTTGTTTGGTTTTCAACGGGTAAGTCTAGCTGAGTACATTCCCGTACTCAGGGTTTATTCCCTCTTGTTGCAGATGACCTTCTATATCAGGGATTCTGCAAGTACTGTCTCCACCCGGCGGGTGATGAGGACTAGATCATGGGCATGATCTCCTTTCTCTTATCTGAATGCTTTTGCGGTCTGTGATCAACCAACCAGTATGTGTATTTGAACTCAGTGTGTGAGTTAAACTATTTGCTTCCGCATGTTTTACAAGACTTGTTTTGTAATAACAATGACTCTGTGATGATGTAACCTAATTGCGAACATATGCAAAATGTTGTAACGTACGATATGTTATGTTGAATTACTGTGATCTTGGTTGTATGCAAGTTGGTTTGAAATCCTTCGAGATTTCGGTTGACTACCGGGTTTATATGGGCTCAAGTTCGAGAATTTGATCGTTTCGGCGATTGTTTTTGTACTTGTGCTCTTATAAATTGGTCGGTTCTGTGATAGGAAGTCAATGGGCTCGGACTTACTCAAATGTCACCTTCCGACGTTGTGAGAAAGATCTTGAGTGTTCTTCCCATTGACAAATATGGGCATATTGTGACCATGCTACATCAAGGTGATCTTTCCACCGCTACACCAACACAAATCTTGGGGAAGATCAATGCGCATGAGATGTATATGCACATCACACCACAAGATGGCTCATCCTCTACAAAGAAGAAAGAAAAAGATTTAGCATTCAAAGCAAGCCAAGACAAGGGTAAAGCTAGACTTGAGTATGAGAGCTCAAGTGAAGAAGAAGATGATGATGAAAATCTTGCCCTCAT
Organism: Miscanthus floridulus; assembly: GCF_019320115.1. Classification (NCBI taxonomy): domain Eukaryota; kingdom Viridiplantae; phylum Streptophyta; class Magnoliopsida; order Poales; family Poaceae; genus Miscanthus; species Miscanthus floridulus. The sequence continues at coordinate 79,903,832 of NC_089586.1, forward strand.
GGTGAGAAAAGCCACCAAGATGCTAAAGAAGCTAAACAAGAGTGGCATCAAGTTTGACGGCAAGAAGAAGAAGTTCTTCACTAGCTCAAGAAGGAAGCCAATCTCTGAAATGGATTGCTTCAATTGTGGAGAGCTTGGTCATCTAGCTCATCAATGCACAAAGCCCAAGAAAAACAAGTACAAGGTCAAGAAAGATGACTCAAGCAATGAAGAAGAAGATGAGAAGAAGAAGAATAAGCCATACAAGAAGAGAGATGGCAAGAAGAGAGATTTCCACAAGAAGAAGAAGAGTGGAAAAGCATACATCGTCGGTGACCGGCTCACGGACATTGATTCATCCGATGATGATAGTGACAATGAGAAGGTGGCCGCCATTGCTATTGATTCTCCATCATCTTCACCGCCACCATCGCCATCATCCTCTACACACCTATGCCTTATGGCCAAGGGTGAACGTAAGGTATCAAGAAATGATGATAGTAGTGATGATGAGCATATTAGTGATGATGATAGTGGTAGCGATAGCGATGATGATGATTCACCTTCATATGATGATCTTGTTAAAATACTAAGAAAATTGTGACAGAATCGCCCAATTTATACAAGATCAAGTACGGCTGTCCCCGCTTAACACGTTGACACGCGCATACTCTCACTTATATAAACCCGGTAGTCCGCCGAGTGTCACGCAGGACCTCGGTAAATCAACATCACAACCAAGATCGCGTGATTAAGCAAATACACATCACATACACAGAGTTGCAGCGGAAATAATATTACATATAGATTCATAAATAATAATACAAGCTTGGATTTCAAAACCGATTAGTGAAAACAACATTGCTTTTGAAGGATTTCATTAATATGAGTTCCAAATACATTGCTAGCATAAGTGACATCCTCAGATAAAAGCATATAGATGAGAATAAACATAGAGTCACCGAGCCCACCGGCAGTTAGCCACCATCTTCAACAGGCCGAAACCTCACCTACAACATGGTGGGATAAACCCTGAGTACTCGAATGTACTCAGCTAGACTTACCCGTCATAACCAAAAATAAAATTGACTCCAAGGAGTATGCAAGGCTTTATAAGTGGAGGTAGCTTGACAACATTTTGCATAAAAAGCGATTAACTCAATTATACAATTATAATTCTATCATCAAGTTAATTAGAACTATCCATCTCTAGATTAGCAACTATCCTGTGCCAAACATGTGGTATATCTTTTTAGAGCATACAATAGTAACCATAGCAGGTATAATAACTCCATGTTTATCTGAACCATCACATTCCATAATCCAATTACTACGATGTTGGGACTAGCCAAGTTTCTCACTATCTGGGAGAGACGGCGATTCGAATCGATTTCAACCAGCTGGGAATTTATTCCTAACACAAACCCAGGCAGACCAGATCAACGGTCACCTTAGGTCACCTTTGGTACAACTCAGGTACACATTTCGTGGGTCCGTACTGCGCCGCACAATCTAGAACACCAGATGCCAGGATGCTCAGGCCAAGCCTGCCCTTGGGCTCAGTCTGATCGTTCCCCGGAAGGAGCGCACAACAGAACGGTTCCCGGCCTGAGTTGAATTACTCGGCTTCGTGGTCGGAACGAGTTATCTGGCCAGCTAAGTGAGAGGCATGCGTTCAATCTTGTCAGAAGCGCCAACAACGGTACAGTCCTTAATCGACACAGACGGGGATAAATCCACACCCAAGACCTCCATGTCTTGTTGCTTCTCTATCGACTTCCCGTCCGGTCTCGATTTACTTTTACTTCATGGTTCTGTTCCACGATAGCAGATATAGCCAACCGTGCTCCGGTATCCACCTACATCTCGCAGGTGATAGGACATCACCAGACTTCTACCGGTCTAAGCATGGCTAAGCATATATTCGATCCTGGACCTATACCGGTTAAAGGGTTAATATCTGGACAAGGAATTTACATGCATCAAGTGGTTTCATTCAACTCTTATAACCTAATGCATCAATCATAAGTACTGAAGTAATCATTTGTAAAATACTGGGAGACTTATAATGCTCCGGGGCTTGCCTGGGATCCGACACAAGTCAGTTCAGTTAGCTTGCTCCGTCTTGACGACGTCTCCACTCTAGGCATGCACTCCAGGGTCCTTCCATCCTCGGGATGGATCCACCAACACCATCTTCGGGTTTGGCTCCAACATCTCGTCCTTCACATGGTGCATCTAGCGTACCTAGATGAGATGCAAGATGCAAGTGCATGAATATGAAGAATAGCACCATGAGACGCATCACAAATAGCAAGCAAGACAAGCATCGTTTACACTAAACACACTTAAGTACTTTGCGATGCTTAACTTAACATCACCCAATCTATCATGCTAAGATAACAAAGAATATTATACATGGCACATAAGTCTCACAAGATCTCAGGTGTATCTAACTTAATTACCAAGGACGTGAACCACACCTAGCAACATGCAAAGCAAGTCAAGGTGAAGCAACAACTATAACCGGAATATGCCAATTTCTGGACTTGCAAACAGCAGCTTCATAAATCAATCATATCTGGAGTTTTATAAATCCAATGATATGAGACAAGACATTCTGGAAAGCTTAGGAAATTGTCTACATTTCATCTTCAATCATCTCAGCATGATTCCCAAGTTATCATGACCAAACATGCTAATCTTTTAAGTCTGCGCAGAATGTAATCAAAATCTGACAGTAGACTTGTTAATCATGCAACTCCTAAACTATCAGACCTAGGATCATGAAAATTTAACACAAGCAAGATAAGATAATCATCTACGACTTTTGTATTTACCAAAACTACAGTAAACATCATTTACACCATGAAACTAGTTGCACAAGTAACACTTGCACCAGCAGCCTAAACAGCAGAGGCACAGCTATGGATAGAAAACTTATAGGAACTTTAGAGAAGCATAAATGGAGTTCTAGACCTCTGACAAACAGGATTCTTAACTTTATGGAAAGCTTATAAAGTTACCTACAACTTTCTTATTATCATCTTAAGATGATTTCATAGTTAACAAGGTCAATTAAACCAAGGAAGACGTCTCTATCCAAAACATGAACAGAAACTGATATGCTACTTTAAACAGCTATAAGTTGAGTTCCACATGTCCAATAAATATGGTTCTAGAATTTTTGGAAAGCTTAACAAATTGTGAACAACTTTGCTACAAACATCTAGAACTAATTCTGCTACTAACAAGGTCACACATGGCACACAAAGCAACCCTGTCTGGGTTTGGGCAGAAACTGCCACAGTACTTTAAACAACTATAGCTAAACACATACTTAACCAAAAATTGTGCTCTTTAGCTTTTTGAAAAGCTTATGAAAATTACTACAACTCATTTATTATCAACAAGGCATGATTCATAACTTAACTGAGCCAAACAATGCATACATGCAGAACTGTCCAGAATAGAAGCAAAGCAGTATATGTCATTTGTTATTTTTATAACTCTAAAAATATAAATCCTAAACTCATGAAATTTTTACCAGACAACAACAATCATCTTAGTAGCACTCCACAAAAATTTCACAATTATTTGAGCACAATAACTGCAGTTATAAAAAAAAACAAATAAGACTAGCATTCAAACCCTAACTGAACAAATCCATTTTTACAGCTACAACTTTAAACTAAAACCTGACATATTATAGATCTAGTGCATAGAGAATTTCACAAGGATTCCAAAAAGTCCTCATTTACTATTTTACGAATTTTCTACGATTTACTATGAATTTCCAAAGTTTCACCCGATTTACAACAAATAGGTCCCTCGAGGCACTATTCCCTTGAGTCAATGACATCGCATTTAGGCCCTTCCCTTTAGTCGAATTTTAAGACAAGGTCCCTAACGGGATTAGGAAGCAGAGGAGGCACTGTGGCTCGTCGATGACGGTCGTAGGGGGCTCTTCGACGATGGTGGAGCGGCGGCGGAGCACCGGGAGGTCCGTGCGCACTCGTAGGGCTGCTCCGCTCGGCAGAAGCTTGCCCATGGTGGCCTGACCACGAGCACAGGAGCTTGCGGCGAACTGCGGCTCCGGTGGTGGCGGCCATGGTAACGGAAATGGCCGGTGGCAGCGGGGAGGAGTCACGGCTGCGTCGAGGTGGCAAGGCACACCCACGGATGGCCGCAGCTAGGGCCGCGGCTGCCCCTGGCCGCCTGGCCGCACAGCGCCTGCGGGCGCGCGGCTGTTTGCCATGGCCGGCAAGCGGCGACTGCGAGCGGCTGGAGAGCGAGAGAGCGAGTGGAGAGCGAGCCGGAGACAACAAGGGAGGCAGAGGGGCGAGTGAATGAAGCTCGGGCTCTCTAAATCGACGTGCGCGGCGACGTGGTGGGCATGCGAGAGAGCGTCGGGCCATGCGGCGGCGAAGCGCTGCGGCCGGTCGGCCATGCTTCTGTTTTGAAGATTCAAAAATGTAATACCACCTCAAACTTACGACTAAAGTTCGATTTTCTCCCCTCCATATCTCTCGAAACGATTAGTAATTTGATCAACCAATTAGACCGTATGATAGAGCTACATGAGTACAACAACTTTGATTAAGGGACCTAGGATTGATTCGGCCTATTTTGAGAGATAAAAGGCTACAAAGTAGGCTACCTGAAACTGAATCCTGAGTTTCAGTTTCAAGTCGACTGAAACTGCATTCTTCACCCTCTTCTAACTCATAAACGGAGTGACGAAAAACCAAACCAATTGCACGGTGTCGTAGAGCTACATGAGGACGACAACTTTGCTTAAATAAGTTTGGCCATGTTCGACACGGTTTGCAAACTAAAAATCACCAAAGGCAGGTACATGGAAACGGAAATCACGAATTTCAGTCATTCCAGACTTAGCCAATTTTTGAAGCTTCAAAACAGTACTGGATTCAATTTCGTGAGCTTGATTTGACCAAGCTAGGTTCAGAATTAGCTCTGGGACATTAAACAAAGTTTGTTCCCCGTGATATGGTCTACAACTTTTATTTAAGGCGCAACATCATATTTGGTAAATAAGACCAAGTTCCACTATGATTAGAGTGGCATCATGATAAAGCTTTAAACTATGGTTTTAGTCCAATTGAGACATTTTCTTGGCATTTGCTCAACATGAACCTTTCATGACTTTTGTTGTAGAGTTCATCTAGAGTCATTTTGGCAAGGTTGCAAGGTTTGGTTGATGACCTATATTTCCATTCGCTTAATAGTGCAATTCAAGCACTTAGTAAAACCATTCCAACAAGGATATAACTTATCATTTCATGTGACTTTTTAAATCCAAACTTCCTGAAACTTTTCCAGTGCCCAATATAGATGGGTATTGATGTGCGACACATGAATATATCCCAAACACACCACCCAAGCATATATCTTGAAAAGGGTCTATAGGTGAGCAAAGGTGAAATCCAAGCTTAGGTTGGGCTCCTGTTAATAGATTCGGCTTTCACATATTCATCGCCACCTAACTTGCCATGTTTGAGCTCAAACTCATTGTTTAACTGGTGACAAACACCTAGGGTGTTACAGCCCTCCCCCCTTAAAGGAATCGTGTCCCAAGATTCGGTGCAATAGACTTTTAAGAGAAGAAAAACATGTCAACCAGTTTCCAACATCAGTGATAGCATTAGGCTACTTAACTTTGGAGTATCAGAGAGACTAATTTGGCCACAACACTTTCTGATACTTGCTCTTCGTCGTAAGCTATTGTCTGAAGAATTTCTTTCGTTGGCGTCCATAAAGCATTGTTACTTTAGGAGGAATCCAAGATAGCACGGTCCTGCGTACTTCATGGTGTAGTGGCGCAGTAAGTTGATTTGACTAACACTATAGCAAAACTAGCTTTGTTGAACTACATTGGACATTGAAGCCTCCTTTTCCAATCCAACGAGAATGACATAAGTTGCTCACTAGATGATCGACGTCATTACAGGGACCGTCAAGTAGAGTCACTTGTCTACCATCTTGCAGTCTGTTATGGTTTATGTCAGTGACCTGTTCTTCAAAGGTTATCCTTTGGACGACTCTAGAAGGAAGTCCTATGATATCTAGTTCGACGTACAGATCTTTTGATACGATAAGGAGAGATAACCAAGGAGGAGCTCACGTGAAAATAACACATCGGAGCAGTTCTATAATGGATCATGACTAGAAACTTCGATACCTACGCGTGCCAAGTAGCACAACCTTGTGGCTGCAGTCCACAGGATGCCCTCGGTTTCGTCGTGGCACCGTAGATCGCTAATCGTGGCACCATTACTGAACATACAACCCACAAGCATTCTCACGTAGCACAAATTTGGTTGCATAGGTGCAAGCATTATACGAAGGTGGGATAGCAAACAAAGGTAGTCACAAAGTTAGAAGTCAACAAGTAGGGGATCCGCAGATCAAAACACCACACAAGAGAACATATCCTAATTGCCAAAGGCAACTAAGTAGGATACTCTTACAGAATTTCCATATACGCCTTGTGTCCACCAAGTGATTACCAGATAAAGATGACCACAGGATTTGGTCTTCCCGCGCTGCAACATGGGATCAAGACGGATAATTGTCCATAGACTTGAGAGTGTTGGAGACAAAACAAACGAGATTCGAGGGACAGAGCCAAGGCACTGACTAAGGATTCAGTGGATAAAGTAACGACATGATCTGCTAGGAAAAGGTTCCAAAGCCAGAGTAGATAGCGATTAGCGTTATACTAGATCATCAGTAGGAGAAGGAGCAATGAAGTCCAACAAGGATTTCAGAGCAAGGTCCTTCCACACAAGAGTGGAACAACCACGACACATGCAAGCAGAGAAGGGAGCTAAGCTTGGGCCGAAAGTTAAGCAAAGGCATGGATAAAGGTCTTCGTAGCACAACGTTCAATGGCTAGCAACCACATGTACAGGCTCAGGCTCCTAGGAGAGAACTTAATTGAAAACGACAACCATAAGATTACCAAAACTTGGACGTTGTTCTAGGATAGCGCTCTTCAACGCTCATATGCTTTCCGAGGACAAAAGTAGTGACAGCTACGGCACTACCTAGATTACGAGCATCCACACCTACATCATGGTCTTAAGCAAGCATTTTGAAATACTCAATCTAATTAGCTTAAGCGACTATTACTAAGCACAAAGCTCACACCTAACAACTAGTCACCTACAACAACACCGCTACACATATCCTGTAAAACATGGTGGTAAGGTACTATTATCTGTTATTTCCTTTTTACTGAGTAGGTGGATATCTCTACAAAACAAGTTTTACCTACATTAAGCAATTTAGTTTTCAAAGAGGTGAACTTTTTGCTAACTATCATCTTGTCATCTATTTCCTTTGGAAGCAAACATACAAAGCAAAGCTAATCACATCCTATCTTCAAGCACAGCTATTCAAGCGACATGGTACAAGGCATTTTATCTATCTTCACATAGGGAAGATAGTAACATCACATTGATCACAAGTTACTTAGTATTAGATCAAGGTGAGGGAAGCATATTTATGCACAAGCACAATCATGATGCATGCTCGTCCTATTCGTCCTCACAAAATTGCCAGCCTAAGGTGGCAATCAAGTTCTATGTCGGTGGCATAACACGTACTCTCTCGACATATAGCTAGTCGTCAGCTACATTCAATCTACGTATTCGTGGTTAGCATACCTACAGGCAAATTCATTGCAGCCCATCCCCACAAGAGATAAATAAGCACACAATGAAAGCAGTAAACTAAGATACTCTCCATATACACCTCCCCAAATGTATATACTTTGATATCCATAGCTACCCGGTAGATATACCCACAATTAAGTACCTTCATATATACATGTGTGTAACATGAAATATTCCAGCAACCACAACTAACTCTCCCCTAGACCGATAGTTGGACGGTCATGCTCTCACAACTCACACTTACCTGGGCGTAGAGGCAATTGATCCATACATTACCATTCAAGTGAACGGCATCCATACAATAGCACGCCGTATGGACGACGAAAGTAAAATTTGCGAGAAGTAAACCCCCATAGTTAGTACTTAGATAGCCACCTAATAGTCCTTAACTGGGCATAAAAGAGGATGTCGCTAGCATAGTTTTGCAAATAAGTTTTGACAAATTTGCCTGTAGCTAAAGTTTTAGTTAAAATAGACTTTTTAAAACAAAAACTTGGCTTTTAAAACTATGTACCTGATAGTATTATACTTAATCTCGCTCTGATACCAGCTGTGACAGAATCGCCCAATTTATACAAGATCAAGTACGGCTGTCCCCGCTTAACACGTTGACACGCGCATACTCTCACTTATATAAACCCGGTAGTCCGCCGAGTGTCACGCAGGACCTCGGTAAATCAACATCACAACCAAGATCGCATGATTAAGCAAATATACATCACATACACAGAGTTGCAGCGGAAATAATATTACATATAGATTCATAAATAATAATACAAGCTTGGATTTCAAAACCGATTAGTGAAAACAACATTGCTTTTGAAGGATTTCATTAATATGAGTTCCAAATACATTGCTAGCATAAGTGACATCCTCAGATAAAAGCATATAGATGAGAATAAACATAGAGTCACCGAGCCCACCGGCGGTTAGCCACCATCTTCAACAGGCCGAAACCTCACCTGCAACATGGTGGGATAAACCCTGAGTACTCGAATGTACTCAGCTAGACTTACCCATCATAACCAGAAATAAAATTGACTCCAAGGAGTATGCAAGGCTTTATAAGTGGAGGTAGCTTGACAACATTTTGCATAAAAAGCGATTAACTCAATTATACAATTATAATTCTGTCATCAAGTTAATTAGAACTATCCATCTCTAGATTAGCAACTATCCTGTGCCAAACATGTGGTATATCTTTTTAGAGCATACAATAGTAACCATAGCAGGTATAATAACTCCATGTTTATCTGAACCATCACATTCCATAATCCAATTACTACGATGTTGGGACTAGCCAAGTTTCTTACTATCCGGGAGAGACGGCGATTCGAATCGATTTCAACCAGCTGGGAATTTATTCCTAACACAAACCCAAGCAGACCAGATCAACGGTCACCTAAGGTCACCTTTGGTACAACTCAGGTACACATTTCACGGGTCCGTACTGCGCCGCACAATCTGGAACACCAGATGCCAGGATGCTCAGGCCAAGCCTGCCCTTGGGCTCAGTCTGATCGTTCCCCGGAAGGAGCGCACAACAGAACGGTTCCCGGCCTGAGTTGAATTACTCGGCTTCGCGGTCGGAACGAGTTATCCGGCCAGCTAAGTGAGAGGCATGCGTTCAATCTTGTCAGAAGCGCCAACAACGGTACTGTCCTTAATCGACACAGACGGGGATAAATCCACACCCAAGACCTCCATGTCTTGTTGCTTCTCTATCGACTTCCCGTCCGGTCTCGATTTACTTTTACTTCATGGTTCTGTTCCACGATAGCAGATATAGCCAACCGTGCTCTGGTATCCACCTACATCTCGCAGGTGACAGGACATCACCAGACTTCTACCGGTCTAAGCATGGCTAAGCATATATTCGATCCTGGACCTATACCGGTTAAAGGGTTAATATCTGGACAAGGAATTTACATGCATCAAGTGGTTTCATTCAACTCTTATAACCTAATGCATCAATCATAAGTACTGAAGTAATCATTTGTAAAATACTGGGAGACTTATAATGCTCCGGGGCTTGCCTGGGATCCGACACAAGTCAGTTCAGTTAGCTTGCTCCGTCTTGACGACGTCTCCACTCTAGGCATGCACTCCAGGGTCCTTCCATCCTCGGGATGGATCCACCAACACCATCTTCGGGTTTGGCTCCAACATCTCGTCCTTCACATGGTGCATCTAGCGTACCTAGATGAGATGCAAGATGCAAGTGCATGAATATGAAGAATAGCACCATGAGACGCATCACAAATAGCAAGCAAGACAAGCATCGTTTACACTAAACACACTTAAGTACTTTGCGATGCTTAACTTAACATCACCCAATCTATCATGCTAAGATAACAAAGAATATTATACATGGCACATAAGTCTCACAAGATCTCAGGTGTATCTAACTTAATTACCAAGGACGTGAACCACACCTAGCAACATGCAAAGCAAGTCAAGGTGAAGCAACAACTATAACCGGAATATGCCAATTTCTGGACTTGCAAACAGCAGCTTCATAAATCAATCATATCTGGAGTTTTATAAATCCAATGATATGAGACAAGACATTCTGGAAAGCTTAGGAAATTGTCTACATTTCATCTTCAATCATCTCAGCATGATTCCCAAGTTATCATGACCAAACATGCTAATCTTTTAAGTCTGCGCAGAATGTAATCAAAATCTGACAGTAGACTTGTTAATCATGCAACTCCTAAACTATCAGACCTAGGATCATGAAAATTTAACACAAGCAAGATAAGATAATCATCTACGACTTTTGTATTTACCAAAACTACAGTAAACATCATTTACACCATGAAACTAGTTGCACAAGTAACACTTGCACCAGCAGCCTAAACAGCAGAGGCACAGCTATGGATAGAAAACTTATAGGAACTTTAGAGAAGCATAAATGGAGTTCTAGACCTCTGACAAACAGGATTCTTAACTTTATGGAAAGCTTATAAAGTTACCTACAACTTTCTTATTATCATCTTAAGATGATTTCATAGTTAACAAGGTCAATTAAACCAAGGAAGACGTCTCTATCCAAAACATGAACAGAAACTGATATGCTACTTTAAACAGCTATAAGTTGAGTTCCACATGTCCAATAAATATGGTTCTAGAATTTTTGGAAAGCTTAACAAATTGTGAACAACTTTGCTACAAACATCTAGAACTAATTCTGCTACTAACAAGGTCACACATGGCACACAAAGCAACCCTGTCTGGGTTTGGGCAGAAACTGCCACAGTACTTTAAACAACTATAGCTAAACACATACTTAACCAAAAATTGTGCTCTTTAGCTTTTTGAAAAGCTTATGAAAATTACTACAACTCATTTATTATCAACAAGGCATGATTCATAACTTAACTGAGCCAAACAATGCATACATGCAGAACTGTCCAGAATAGAAGCAAAGCAGTATATGTCATTTGTTATTTTTATAACTCTAAAAATATAAATCCTAAACTCATGAAATTTTTACCAGACAACAACAATCATCTTAGTAGCACTTCACAAAAATTTCACAATTATTTGAGCACAACAACTGCAGTTATAAAAAAAACAAATAAGACTAGCATTCAAACCCTAACTGCACAAATCCATTTTTACAGCTACAACTTTAAACTAAAACCTGACATATTATAGATCTAGTGCATAGAGAATTTCACAAGGATTCCAAAAAGTCCTCATTTACTATTTTACGAATTTTCTACGATTTACTATGAATTTCCAAAGTTTCACCCGATTTACAACAAATAGGTCCCTCGAGGCACTATTCCCTTGAGTCAATGACATCGCATTTAGGCCCTTCCCTTTAGTCGAATTTTAAGACAAGGTCCCTAACAGGATTAGGAAGCAGAGGAGGCACTGTGGCTCATCGGTGACGGTCGTAGGGGGCTCTTCGGCGATGGTGGAGCGGTGGCGGAGCACCGGGAGGTCCGCGCGCACTCGTAGGGCTGCTCCGCTCGGCAGAAGCTTGCCCATGGTGGCCTGACCACGAGCACAGGAGCTTGCGGCGAACTGCGGCTCCGGTGGTGGCGGCCATGGTAACGGAAACGGCCGGTGGCAGCGGGGAGGAGTCACGGCTGCGTTGAGGTGGTGAGGCACACCCACGGATGGCCGCAGCTAGGGCCGCGGCTGCCCCTAGCCGCCTGGCCGCACAGCGCCTGCGGGCGCGCGGCTGTTTGCCATGGCCGGCAAGCGGCGACTGCGAGCGGCTAGAGAGCGAGAGAGCGAGTGGAGAGCGAGCCGGAGACAACAAGGGAGGCAGAGGGGCGAGTGAATGAAGCTCGGGCTCTCTAAATCGACGTGCGCGGCGACGTGGTGGGCATGCGAGAGAGCGTCGGGCCACGCGGCGGCGAAGCGCTGCGGCCGGTCGGCCATGCTTCTGTTCTGAAGATTCAAAAATGTAATACCACCTCAAACTTATGACTGAAGTTCGATTTTCTCCCCTCCATATCTCTTGAAACGATTAGTAATTTGATCAACCAATTAGACCGTATGATAGAGCTACATGAGTACAACAACTTTGATTAAGGGACCTAGGATTGATTCGGCCTATTTTGAGAGATAAAAGGCTGCAAAGTAGGCTACCTGAAACTAAATCCTGAGTTTCAGTTTCAAGTCGACTGAAACTGCATTCTTCACCCTCTTCTAACTCATAAACGAAGTGACGAAAAACCAAACCAATTGCACGGTGTCATAGAGCTACATGAGGACGACAACTTTGCTTAAATAAGTTTGGCCATGTTCGACACGGTTTGCAAACTAAAAATCACCAAAGGCAGGTACATGGAAACGGAAATCACGAATTTCAGTCATTCCAGACTTAGCCAATTTTTGAAGCTTCAAAACAGTACTGGATTCAATTTCATGAGCTTGATTTGACCAAGCTAGGTTCAGAATTAGCTCTGGGACATTAAACAAAGTTTGTTCCCCGTGATATGGTCTACAACTTTTATTTAAGGCGCAACATCATATTTGGTAAATAAGACCAGGTTCCACTATGATTAGAGTGGCATCATGATAAAGCTTTAAACTATGGTTTTAGTCCAATTGAGACATTTTCTTGGTATTTGCTCAACATGAACCTTTCATGACTTTTGTTGTAGAGTTCATCTAGAGTCATTTTGGCAAGGTTGCAAGGTTTGGTTGATGACCTATATTTCCATTCGCTTAATAGTGCAATTCAAGCACTTAGTAAAACCATTCCAACAAGGATATAACTTATCATTTCATGTGACTTTTTAAATCCAAACTTCCTGAAACTTTTCCAGTGCCCAATATAGATGGGTATTGATGTGCGACACATGAATATATCCCAAACACACCACCCAAGCATATATCTTGAAAAGGGTCTATAGGTGAGCAAAGGTGAAATCCAAGCTTAGGTTGGGCTCCTGTTAATAGATTCGGCTTTCACATATTCATCGCCACCTAACTTGCCATGTTTGAGCTCAAACTCATTGTTTAACTGGTGACAAACACCTAGGGTGTTACAAAAATATACTAAGATCATTAGAAAGAGAGGAGCTAAAATTGAAAAACTAGATGCTAAGAATGATTCACTTTTAGCAAAATGTGATACAATGCAAAAGGCTAATGATGAGCTTAGAGAAACAAATGATGCTATATCATCCAAACTCATGGAGCTCAAATCTTCTAAGAAAGAGCTTAAAGATAAACATGATAAACTTGAGTGGGTGCACAATGAGCTTGTCACTAGCCATACTAAGCTAAAAGATGAATACACATCTATTAAGATCAACTATGATACACTTGTTATTGCTCAAGAATTTTTGCCAAATGAGCCACATGATGCTATTAACCATGTTGTTAAGATTGATATAGCTACATCATGTGATGACTTAATTGATGAGAGCATTGAGCAAGGATTCAGTGGCAAAGGCAAGCAAGTGGTTGAGGCCAATGACTATGATGAGTATATCAAGCTCAAGCAAGATAATGAAAAGCTAAAGAAAGAGTTTGAAGAGTTCAAAAGCCACAACACCATTGTGCTAGAAACACTTGATCATGATGAAGAGTTGGTCTTTGAGAACAAGAAGCTAAAAGAAGAAAACAAGAAACTCAAAGAAGAGAGAAACAATGTTGCAATCAAGGAAGATAAAAGTAGTGATGCACTCATCGAAGAGAACAAGAAGCTCAAGTTGGAGAAGGAACATCTCAAGATTGGTTTGAGCAAGTTTGCAAGAGGAAAGCATCTACAAAGTGAGCTTCTAATGAACACCATCATGAAGATGGATAGGAGTGGCATTGGATATGTGGCACATGTAGAGAAGAAGAAAGCTCAAGTTCAACAACAACAATCAAAGCCAAAGCCAAAGCCAAAGAGATGCTTTGAGTGTGGACAAGAAGGCCATTTTGCTCATGAGTGCCAAACTCCACCACCACAACCCTTGCCCAAGCATGCTAGACCCTTTGCTTTCAATGCTCACTACATGCTTAGAAAAGATTCAAATGGAAAGATGAAAGTCATGTTCTTAGGACCCCCTAACAAGAGTAGGCCTAAGAAGATTTGGGTAGCTAAGTCACTTGTTGAGAAGGTGAAGAGCCCTCAACAAGTTTGGATTCCTAAAGCTTGAATCTATTGTGTGTAGGTGAACTACAAGACCGGTGGAAGTCATTGGGTTATTGATAGTGGTTGCACTCAACATATGACCGGTGATCCTCGTATGTTCACCTCACTAGATGAAGAGGTAGATGGACAAGAGAAAATTACTTTTGGAGATAACTCTAAGGGCAAGGTTAAAGGATTGGGCAAAGTGGCAATATCAAATGTTCACTCTATCTCAAATGTGCTATATGTTGCTTCTTTGAGCTTCAACTTGTTATCCATTGGGCAACTGTGTGATCTTGGCTACCAATGCTTGTTCACCGAGAAGGAGGTTGTTGTATCCAAAGTGGATGATAAGCAAGTGATATTCAATGGATTTAGATACAACAACTTATATCTAGTTGACTTCACCTCTGAAGATGCAAACTTGAAGACATGTCTATTCACCAAAATAACACTTGGGTGGCTATGGCATAGAAGACTTGCTCATGTTGGGATGAGCTCACTCAAGAAGCTTATGAAGAATGATTTGGTGAGAGGACTAAAAGATGTGAAGTTTGAGAAGGACAAGCTTTGTAGTGCATGTCAAGCCGGCAAGCAAGTTGCAAATACTCATCCAACCAAAGCTTTCATGTCAACCACAAGAGTGCTTGAACTCCTCCACATGGATTTATTTGGACCAACCACATACAAGAGTTTGGGAGGAAACCTTTATTGTCTTGTGATAGTTGATGATTATTCAAGGTACACATGGGTGTTCTTCCTTCATGACAAATCCGAAGTTGTATCTTGCTTCAAGAAGTTTGCCAAGAGAGCTCAAAATGAATTTGAAGTGAAGCTCAAGAAGATTAGAAGTGACAATGGCAAAGAGTTTGACAACACAAACATTGAAACATATTGTGATGAAGTTGGAATCGAACATGAAGTCTCCGCAACCTATACTCCTCAATAAAATGGTGTAGTTGAGAGGAAGAACCGGACATTGATCACTCTTGCAAGGACTATGCTAGATGAGTACAACACCCCCGAAGCTCTATGGGCAGAAGCAATCAACACCGCATGCTATGCATCCAACCGCCTCTTCCTTCAAAAGTTCCTTGGCAAGACACCTTATGAGTTGCTCAATGGGAAGAAGCCGGGCGTCTCCTTCTTTAGAGTGTTTGGTTGTAAATGCTACATCTACAAGAAGCGACAACACCTAGGGAAGTTTCAAAGGCGTTGTGATATTGGTTTTCTTGTTGGTTACTCATCAAAATCCAAAGCATATAGAGTATTTAATCATGCCACCGGCTTGGTTGAAGAAACATATGATGTGGAGTTTAATGAATCTAACGGCTCCCAAGGAGCACATGAGAATCTTGATGATGTAGGTGATGAACCCTTGAGGGAGGCCATGAAGAACATTCCGGTGGGAGACATCAAGCCAAAAGATGATGAAGATGATGTACAAGTCATTGATCCACCTTCTTCATCAAATGTGCCACAAGATGGTGATAAAGATGGGAGAGTTGAAAATGAAGACACTCATGTCTCCCATGATCAAATGGTGGCACAAGCACAAGATGTCAATGCTCCACAACCACCCCCTCAAGTGGTCAATAGAAAGAACACACCTCTACTACAAGATCATCCATAAGATCTCATCATAGGGAGTCCATCAAAGGGAGTGATGACTAGATCTAAAAAACTTGCTTCATTTATTGCTCATCACTCTTTTATCTCTTGCTATGAGCCTACAAAGGTAGAAGAAGCTCTCAAGGATCCGGATTGGATCAATGCCATGCATGAAGAGTTGAACAACTTCACTCACAATGAAGTTTGGACTCTTGAAGAGCGACCTAAAGGAGCAAGAGTTATTGGAACTAAGTGGGTGTTCCGCAACAAGCAAGATGATCAAGGTGTTGTTGTGAGGAACAAGGCAAGACTAGTAGCAAAGGGGTTCTCTCAAGTTGAAGGCTTGGATTTTGGAGAGACCTTTGCACCAGTTGCAAGGCTAGAAGCCATTCGTATCCTACTTGCATATGCTTCACATCTTGAAATGAAACTTTATCAAATGGATGTGAAAAGTGCATTTTTAAATGGCTTTATTAATGAACTAGTCTATGTTGATCAACCTCCCGGGTTTGAAGACCTTAGATATCCTAATCATGTTTATAGGTTGTCCAAGGCGTTATATGGGCTTAAGCAAGCCCCAAGAGCTTGGTATGAGCGCCTTCGGGACTTCCTTATCGAGAAGGGCTTCACCATTGGAAAGGTCGACACCACACTATTCACCAAGAAGCTAGATGGCCATATCTTCATTTGTCAAGTGTATGTTGATGATATCATCTTTGGATCATCAAATGAAGACTCATGCAAAAAATTTGGTGAATTGATGTCGAAGGAGTTCGAGATGTCAATGATTGGTGAGCTTACATTCTTTCTTGGTTTTCAAGTAAAGCAAATGAAAGAAGGCATCTTCATCTCTCAAGAGAAATATACTAAAGATCTTCTCAAGAGATTCAAGATGGATGAATGTAAGCCAATCAAGACCCCAATGCCTACAAATGGACATCTCGACTTAGATGAGGGAGGTAACCCGGTTGACCAAACTCTCTACCGTTCTATGATTGGTAGCTTGTTATATTTAACCACATCTAGGCCCGACATCATGTTTAGTGTGTGTATGTGTGCTAGGTTTCAAGCTAATCCTAAGGAAACACATATAATTGCCGTAAAAAGAATCCTTAGGTATCTTAAGCACACACCGAGCATTGGCCTTTGGTATCCCAAAGGAGCAATATTTGAATTAATTGGCTATTCCGATTTGGACTATGCCAGATGCAAAGTTGATAGAAAAAGCACATCCGGAGGGTGCCATTTGCTTGGTAGATCACTTGTGTCTTGGTCCTCCAAGAAACAAAATAGTGTGGCTTTGTCCACCGCCGAAGCGGAATACATTGCCGCGGGTGCTTGTTGTGCACAAATATTATACATGAAACAAACTTTGCTAGACTATGGTGTAGTTCTAGGAAAAGTACCTCTTTTGTGCGACAATGAAAGTGTGGTAAAACTTGCTAATAACCCGGTTCAACACTCTCGCACCAAGCACATAGATATCCACCATCACTTTCTAAGAGATCATGTTGCTAAAAATGATATATCACTAGAAGGTGTAAGAACCGAAGATCAATTAGCGGATATCTTCACTAAACCGCTAGATGAGGCAACTTTTTGTAGATTGCAGAATGAGCTCAATGTACTTGATTTTAGTAACTTCACTAAAAGATGAGCTTGTGTTGTCCCTTGCATTCATTGTATTATACAACATGTTTATTTCATGTCAATGCATATAGGGCTTGTCTAACATGGTTAAGATAACCGCCGAAAAGCGAGTGAAGAAGCTTAACCTTGGATCAAACTTGACAAGCAACTAGATTTATTTACAAGTATTGCATATGCATGGATGTTGTTTTGTCGTTTGGTTCATCTTGCCCTCTTATTGCCTAATTTCTT
The DNA here is from genome assembly GCF_019320115.1 of Miscanthus floridulus. Taxonomy (NCBI): domain Eukaryota; kingdom Viridiplantae; phylum Streptophyta; class Magnoliopsida; order Poales; family Poaceae; genus Miscanthus; species Miscanthus floridulus. Next base: position 79,921,598 of record NC_089586.1, read on the forward strand.
AAAAAGAATTGTAGCATAAGGCAAAATATTTTGAAAAACTTGAGGATTTGAGAGAGGTCTCTCATATCAGTCCCAATTGGTGTTTATTTGGATCTTATTCAAGTTGGGACTTGATTGGGAACAGGCAGCATGAAGGAACTTTGAAGGTTTACTGGAAAAGGTGCACCGAACGCTGCACCGGACGCTGCTGTCCAGCGTCCGGTCAGTTCACAGGCGGTGAACTGCTGCTGAAGGAGTGACCGGACTCTGCGTCTCAGCGTCCGGTCCGAGGACTCTCAGCGTCCGGTTGATGAAAGAGGTCAAAAGATGACTTGACCGGACCCTGCCTGCGTCCGGTCATGGACCACCGGACGCGTCCGGTCGCGATTCTAGGGGTTTTGGACCTTACTGGAATGGACTGAACGCTGGGTGGTAGCGTCCGATCGCTACCACCGGAGCGTCCGATCAGTTGAAGACGTGCGGCTTTAGGACTTCTTTCTGTTTCCTTCTCTGTTGCGTTGGGGGGTCCCTTATAACCGATTCAGCCCGCTTCCTTGCCTAACCCTAGCCGCCGCCCGTACTCCTCTGCGCCAATCCCTGCGCCTCCGCACCATCAGCCACCGCAGCTAGCTCCGCCACGCCTGCCCCAGCCCGAGCCGCTGTGCACACCATTGCCACCGCCTCCTACGCCTCCATTGCCAGCACCGCACCACCGAGCGCCATCGCCTCAGCGCCAGCAGAGCCGCCCGAGCCTACCCGCGCACCACCGCGCCACCGCAGCACCGCCCAAGCCGGAGCAACCACCGTCAGCTGTGCCACCACGTGCTCTAGCTCCGATGACATCCAGTCCCCTGCCTGAGCCACCATGACTCCACCATAGCAGGGCCATCCACGTCCGGTACTGGTATTGAAATGCCCTAGCCCCACGTTACTTTGCAATTAACCTAGATTGGTTTCCAACATTGATGTCAAATTATTCAGGGCCATTGTTTCTCCGCAAAACCCTAACCCTAGCCCGGTTCCGAGGATCCCCCGCATGACGTCTCATCTTTTCTCAGATCGCTGATCGTTAGGTAGAAAGCCACTCGATTCAATTTTGTACCTAAATTGCTTTCTCTATTAGGGTTTCGCATCTATTAGACATATTGTATTTATTTGTACATCCATCTATTCTATCGTGCAGCGAGTCGTGTCATTGGGATTCGTGTGGTAGTTGTCAGTTAACTCGGAGTCAAGCTCGCGAGTACGGAACGAGGCCAAGCCTCGAGAGCAGCAGTTTGACAGTTTGATCTTCGTCAGTGATAGTTCATCATCTTGTCAGATCAGATGGCTTGCACCAAGAACGTTGGTGGTGGTCCAAGCAACGATGATCGGAGGCCCTCGCCTCACCTGCCTGCAGATCCTAGAGGCAAGGCAACCAAGCAAACTACATCCAAGAAGCGGAAGTACCCAGATGCAGAGACAGCGAGAGCAGCAGCTGTTGCAGAGGCCGCAGAGCGTGCCGAGAGAGGAGGTGCACGCAGTGGAGTTGTCATTGCAGATCAGCAGGTTGCACCAGCACTGAGGGCTACACTTGAGGAGGGTCAGCCCTAGGAGCAGTCAGCACAGCAGGAGCCACAGGCATCACAACAGCCCCAGGAGGGAGAGCAGGCCGAGGAGACCGAGCTGGCACCCGAGCCACAGCTTCGCCGCTCAGGTCGTATCAGAGTTCCAGTCTCACCGAGACCACCTACTCAGCGGAGAGGTTCACATAGACCACAGGGTCCTCCCCAGTGACCCATCTTGACTTGAGGGCCACCACGGCCAAATAGGTGAGGCAGCTGAGGTTCATTGAGTTTGTAGATTGGTTCCCGCCGAGGAGGGACGAGAGAGCTTCAGAGTGGTTCTACACTCCTCTTCAGGAGGATTTCTACAATGCATATCTGAACAGTGGAGCAGTTTTCAGGTCTCAGCGAGTCTGCAGCATTGGAGATATTATGGCAGCAGTTGGAGAGCATATCCGCCCTTACTTGTCATATTTGTCGGGGCTGATAGATTTGATTGGACGGACTGGAGTATATGTGCCATCTTGGGTCCGATAGTTCTATGCTTCACTCTACATTGATCCACATCACCAGTTTATTCACTTTGCATTCAGAGGCAGAGACTATAGAGTGACGAGTGAGAGGGCCAGGGCTATACTGAGGCTACAGGAGCAGCCTGTTCGGATGCATGAGGTTTGTTATGGACAGCAGGAGCCTCCCAGGTGTCCACATGGTGGCAAGGTGCCCCCTACAGATCTTGTGCGCCATTGCTTCCAGGAGCCTTTTGGTGAGGGGTCGAGGAGGAACCCTAGTGACCTTACCCCTACTGCACGTGTGCTAGAGGCTATTATTAGGAGGTCACTTCTTCCCAGGTTGGGATATAGAGAGGGACTGACTCGTCTATAGCTTTGGCTCCTGAACGCCCTGATGCAGCAGACAGTGTTTGACATTTGGGACCTCCTTCTGTCAGAGATGGAGGATACTATAGCTGAGGGATTCAAGGGTCGCAGATAGCTTCCCTATGCTCACTGGATTACTTTTCTCATCCATAGAGTAGTGCTTGATAAGCCCCCTGGTATGATGGATGAGTATACAGGTGCCACCACAGAGTTTCCTGCTTACAACTTGGCATAGAGGATCAGGCACAGCACTCCTCAGGCACCCAGACAGCCGAGCCGTCGTCCCGATGTACTAGAGTCTGCAGCTCAGCAGGACGAGATCATCAGAGGGATTGCAGCTACTGAGGAGGAGGAGCTAGATGCACAGTAGGAGGTGAGCAAGTATAGTGACAGCTCTAACGACAACTACCAGCCTATTCTGCAGATGCCTCCATGCAGACATGATCATGAGGCCGGAAGTTCTAGCACAGCTCCACCTGCACCACAGATAGATCCCGCTCTTATTGCTATTCTTGAGCGGATGCAGCAGACACAGGACAGACAGGCACAGGAGACCTCTGCCACCTTTGCCCAGTTACAGGCTCGTCAGGACGAGTTTCAGAGGCAGCAGCAGGTCATGCAGTAGCAGCAGCAGATGCATCAGTAGCAGTTACTCATGCAGCAGCAGCTTATGGGATTTATGTAGCATGTAGTATTAGCACTTGGGGCCCCACAGCTACAGCCTTCGGCCCAGCTTGCTCAGCCTGCCACCACTACAATGACTCTAGCAGTTCAGCCCAGTGGGCTTCAGAGTCAGGGACAGCCTCCAGTGCAGTTTGCTTCACCTCCAGTTCAGGTGTCCCAGTGGTTAGCTTCACCAGTGGTAGCCCCACAGTTCACTCCATTACAGACGGGCTTCACTCCGAACCAGTCATCATCGCTATTTGTGCCTGACACGTCAGTCTCCAGGAGTCTTGGAGCATCTTTCAGCGAGTTGACAGGGATACCTACACCACCACATATGCATGCCCTAGGTCCTTCTACAGCTCCTGTCGCCGTGACTACACAGAGGCTCCCTAGCTCAGTTGCATCTTTAGATCCTACAGCTATACTAGCAGCGTCATAGGCAGCTTCAGCCCCAGCTCAGATCTAGACCGCTTCAGCGACACTACCTGCTATAGAGGGTCAGTCAGTTCAGAGCTCCAGATCAGATGATGATGGCGCCTAGTTTCACATTGCTACACGTACTTCAGTGCCCGACTCGTCCGCTGCAGCCCCGCCGACCGACCCTTAGTTTTGGTGTTTGACGCCAAAGGGGGAGAGGGTATTCGAGTATGTAGACTCAGGGGGAGCGACTATTAGGGGGAGCTTAGCTATTAGACTTTCTATTACATTTGGAGTTTTATTTGTGTGATACACTATTATTACTATGCATTCGTGTGTTTACTTTCATGCATACCATTATATATATGTGATAGTGATATCTATGTGATTGTGATATGTGACATGTGTTTTCTAATTCGAATTCTTTATATGTCATATCACGCATGTTATGCTCATTTGCTTTTGCTTCCGCGCTTTACTCTATTGCAAATAAGCCTTATGATTTGTACTCATGCTAATTTTATATCTTTGGAGTACATAATGATGGCTTGGGTCATATAAGCTTGCCTAACACCTTTGTTCTTATTGACAAAAGCTTATGTGATCCAAACATGTTTTAAAACCTCAACTCTTTCACATACTCGAGATAGTATTGTCATCAATCACCAAAAAGGGGGAGATTGAAAGCATCTAGGCCCCTAGATTGGATTTCGGTGATTAATGACAATATAAGATTACTATGACTAATGTGTGTTTTGCAGAGGCAAATAAGTTAGGTCATGGTAATGGAGATCGATCGGGCGATCATGGTGTCATGCCCCTACGATGGAAATCGTTTCGGTTTGCAAAGGATGGACGACAAGGTTAAGGATGACTAGCTCTAAGTGTCGATTGAAGTTGGAGAGACACTTAGAGTAGTTTAGGACTTTGTTTTTCCTTTGGCCGTACTATGAAGGGGGGTATGAACGGGTAGCTTGACCTAGGTGAGTCTAATGAGTTAGGTGTGGTGCACACTTGTTAATTCTAGCACTTGGTAGCTCCTACAAAGCCCTTTGATCAATTGGAGCAAACTTCATTCACGTATGATCGAAAGTTGGAAGTGAATGGAGGGTCAAATACTGACCGGACGCTGGCTCCGGTGCGACCGGACGCTGGCCGCAGGGTCCGGTCAGTTTATTTGACCGAGGAGATCAAGTCTAGTGGACCGGACGCTGGAAGGTCAAGTGACCAGACGCTGAGAGCCTGCGTCCGGTCGAGTCTAGTAAGGGTCCAGACTTGAGAAAGAGCGACCGGACGCGTCCGGTCGATACTGACCGGACCCTGAGTATCCAGCGTCCGGTCGAGTACAGTAAGCATCCAAGAGTGACCGGACGCGTCCGGTCAGTGCTGACCGGACCCTACCAGCGTCCGGTCAACACAGAAAAACTGTTGCACGGGTTGAACTGACCGGAGCGTCCGGTCAGACTGACCAGAGCGTCCGGTCACCCCGCAGAGGCACGTAACGGTTAGTTTTTCAGCGGTTGTTATAAATAGACCCTCCACTCGTGTGTGGAGGTACTTTTGCTCATTCCATCAGCTGAGAAACTAGTTTGTGAGTGCCAAGAAGAGCAAGGTCCTAGTGAGGTGTTCATGATTTGAGAATCCAAGAGAGAGCCCTCATTAGTGAATCGAGAGTAGCAAAGTGTGCATCATCCTTCTCATTAGGCTTCGCGTGGTCAAGTGAGAGTTCGTGCTTGTTACTCTTGGTGATCGCCATCACCTAGACGGCTTGGTGGTGATTGGGAGCTCGGAGATCATCCGGAGAGATTGTGGGTGACCCGACTCAAGTTGTGAGCGGTTTTGGGTGATTCGCTATGACGGAGTGTCGAAGAATCAACCCGCAGAGAGCACTTGATCCTTGCGCGGATCAAGGGGGAGCTACACCCTTGCATGGGTGCTCCAACGAGGACTAGTGGGGAGTGGCAACTCTCTGATACCTCGGCAAAACATCACCGCGTTCCTCCTCTCTCTACATTAAGCATTTACCTTGAGTATTTACTTTGAGCAATTCAATACTTGTCTTTACATACTTAGAATTGCCATGCTAGAGTAGGATTGGAACTAGGTTGCAAGTCATTTGTGTGTTACATCAATTGAATTACATTTCTAAGGCACAAGGGGTTTATTGGGCTAAGCATAGGATTTGTTTATTGCGAAGAAATTTAGAATTAGCCCAATTCACCCCCCCTCTTGGGCATCTTGATCCTTTCACCTAGGACTCATCCCCACCGGCGGCCCCCGTTGGCACCGAGGGGTCCTGAAGCATGGCCTCTTTCACCGCCGCCGGGGCCCCAACGACCGCAACCACCTCAGCAGCCGATCCCGACGCCTCCGTCACCAGAGGAGGGGGCACCACGCTCTCCTTGGGAAGCGCTGCTTCGGGAACGGGATCCAGCCTAAACCACGGTAGCCTCTCCGCCTCCGCTTTCGAAGGTACCGCCCTGGTGGAGGGGGCGGAGACGGACGGAGGCGGGTAGGGGTAGCCGATGCCTCTTGCCCTCCCACGGTGGTAGGCATTGAAGGGGCACCGCCAGCCGCCTCCGAGACGGAGACGGCTGAGCCTGGCGGACCGAAGGATGAGGTCAGGCCTTGCCGCCTTAGCGCCTTCCGCGGCGCGAGCAGGGGGACAGTAGATTGAGCTCTCCTATGAAACAACAAATGTCAATACCGTCAAGCAGTAACAAAAGGAACAAAAGTACACCTATTACCCCTGTGCCCTAGGTCGGGGGCGTTCTGCGTCGGCCCACCGGGGCCCGACCCCACCGCAATAGGGTAGGGCCTCTCCCGGCCACCACCATCCTAGCCACACTAGGCGAGGAGGCAGCGGCGGTAACTCCATTTCTTGGGGTTGGGTTGCTCCTGTCCCCTCAGAGAGAGGAGCTAAAATTGAAAAACTAGATGCTAAGAATGATTCACTTTTAGCAAAATGTGATACAATGCAAAAGGCTAATGATGAGCTTAGAGAAACAAATGATGCTATATCATCCAAACTCAAGGAGCTCAAATCTTCTAAGAAAGAGCTTAAAGATAAACATGATAAACTTGAGTGGGTGCACAATGAGCTTGTCACTAGCCATACTAAGCTAAAAGATGAATACACATCTATTAAGATCAACTATGATACACTTGTTATTGCTCAAGAATTTTTGCCAAATGAGCCACATGATGCTATTAACCATGTTGTTAAGATTGATATAACTACATCATGTGATGACTTAATTGATGAGAGCATTGAGCAAGGATCCAGTGGCAAAGGCAAGCAAGTGGTTGAGGCCAATGACTATGATGAGTATATCAAGCTCAAGCAAGATAATGAAAAGCTAAAGAAAGAGTTTGAAGAGTTCAAAAGCCACAACACCATTGTGCTAGAAACACTTGATCATGATGAAGAGTTGGTCTTTGAGAACAAGAAGCTAAAAGAAGAAAATAAGAAACTCAAAGAAGAGAGAAACAATGTTGCAATCAAGGAAGATAAAAGTAGTGATGCACTCATCGAAGAGAACAAGAAGCTCAAGTTGGAGAAGGAACATCTCAAGATTGGTTTGAGCAAGTTTGCAAGAGGAAAGCATCTACAAAGTGAGCTTCTAATGAACACCGTCATAAAGATGGATAGGAGTGGCATTGGATATGTGGCACATGTAGAGAAGAAGAAAGCTCAAGTTCAACAACAACAATCAAAGCCAAAGCCAAAGCCGAAGAGATGCTTTGAGTGTGGACAAGAAGGCCATTTTGCTCATGAGTGCCAAACTCCATCACCACAACCCTTGCCCAAGCATGCTAGACCCTTTGCTTTCAATGCTCACTACATGCTTAGAAAAGATTCAAATGGAAAGATGAAAGTCATGTTCTTAGGACCCCCTAACAAGAGTAGGCCTAAGAAGATTTGGGTAGCTAAGTCACTTGTTGAGAAGGTGAAGGGCCCTCAACAAGTTTGGATTCCTAAAGCTTGAATCTATTGTGTGTAGGTGAACTACAAGACCGGTGGAAGTCATTGGGTTATTGATAGTGGTTGCACTCAACATATGACCGGTGATCCTCGTATGTTCACCTCACTAGATGAAGAGGTAGATGGACAAGAGAAAATTACTTTTGAAGATAACTCTAAGGGCAAGGTTAAAGGATTGGGCAAAGTGGCAATATCAAATGTTCACTCTATCTCAAATGTGCTATATGTTGCTTCTTTGAGCTTCAACTTGTTATCCGTTGGGCAATTGTGTGATCTTGGCTACCAATGCTTGTTCACCGAGAAGGAGGTTGTTGTATCCAAAGTGGATGATAAGCAAGTGATATTCAATGGATTTAGATACAACAACTTATATCTAGTTGACTTCACCTCCGAAGATGCAAACTTGAAGACATGTCTATTCACCAAAATAACACTTGGGTGGCTATGGCATAGAAGACTTGCTCATGTTGGGATGAGCTCACTCAAGAAGCTTATGAAGAATGATTTGGTGAGAGGACTAAAAGATGTGAAGTTTGAGAAGGACAAGCTTTGTAGTGCATGTCAAGCCGGCAAGCAAGTTGCAAATACTCATCCAACCAAAGCTTTCATGTCAACCACAAGAGTGCTTGAACTCCTCCACATGGATTTATTTGGACCAACCACATACAAGAGTTTGGGAGGAAACCTTTATTGTCTTGTGATAGTTGATGATTATTCAAGGTACACATGGGTGTTCTTCCTTCATGACAAATCCGAAGTTGCATCTTGCTTCAAGAAGTTTGCCAAGAGAGCTCAAAATGAATTTGAAGTGAAGCTCAAGAAGATTAGAAGTGACAATGGCAAAGAGTTTGACAACACAAACATTGAAACATATTGTGATGAAGTTGGAATCAAACATGAAGTCTCCGCAACCTATACTCCTCAACAAAATGGTGTAGTTGAGAGGAAGAACCGGACATTGATCACTCTTGCAAGGACTATGCTAGATGAGTACAACACCCCCGAAGCTCTATGGGTGGAAGCAATCAACACCGCATGCTATGCATCCAACCGCCTCTTCCTTCAAAAGTTCCTTGGCAAGACACCTTATGAGTTGCTCAATTGGAAGAAGCCGGGCGTCTCCTTCTTTAGAGTGTTTGGTTGCAAATGCTACATCTACAAGAAGCGACAACACCTAGGGAAGTTTCAAAGGCGTTGTGATATTGGTTTTCTTGTTGGTTACTCATCAAAATCCAAAGCATATAGAGTATTTAATCATGCCACCGGCTTGGTTGAAGAAACATATGATGTGGAGTTTAATGAATCTAATGGCTCCCAAGGAGCAGATGAGAATCTTGATGATGTAGGTGATGAACCCTTGAGGGAGGCCATGAAGAACATTCTGGTGGGAGACATCAAGCCAAAAGATGATGAAGATGATGTACAAGTCATTGATCCACCTTCTTCATCAAATGTGCCACAAGACGGTGATAAAGATGGGAGAGTTGAAAATGAAGACACTCATGTCTCCCATGATCAAATGGTGGCACAAGCACAAGATGTCAATGCTCCACAACCACCCCCTCAAGTGGTCAATAGAAAGAACACACCTCTACTACAAGATCATCCACAAGATCTCATCATAGGGAGTCCATCAAAGGGAGTGATGACTAGATCTAAAAAACTTGCTTCATTTATTGCTCATCACTCTTTTGTCTCTTGCTATGAGCCTACAAAGGTAGAAGAAGCTCTCAAGGATCCGGATTGGATCAATGCCATGCATGAAGAGTTGAACAACTTCACTCGCAATGAAGTTTGGACTCTTGAAGAGCGACCTAAAGGAGCAAGAGTTATTGGAACTAAGTGGGTGTTCCGCAACAAGCAAGATGATCAAGGTGTTGTTGTGAGGAACAAGGCAAGACTAGTAGCAAAGGGGTTCTCTCAAGTTGAAGGCTTGGATTTTGGAGAGACCTTTGCACCAGTTGCAAGGCTAGAAGCCATTCGTATCCTACTTGCATATGCTTCACATCATGAAATGAAACTTTATCAAATGAATGTGAAAAGTGCATTTTTAAATGGCTTTATTAATGAACTAGTCTATGTTGATCAACCTCCCGGGTTTGAAGACCCTAGATATCCTAATCATGTTTATAGGTTGTCCAAGGCGTTATATGGGCTTAAGCAAGCCCCAAGAGCTTGGTATGAGCGCCTTCGGGACTTCCTTATCGAGAAGGGCTTCACCATTGGAAAGGTCGACACCACACTATTCACCAAGAAGCTAGATGGCCATATCTTCATTTGTCAAGTGTATGTTGATGATATCATCTTTGGATCATCAAATGAAGACTCATGCAAAAAATTTGGTGAATTGATGTCGAAGGAGTTCGAGATGTCAATGATTGGTGAGCTTACATTCTTTCTTGGTTTTCAAGTCAAGCAAATGAAAGAAGGCATCTTCATCTCTCAAGAGAAATACACTAAAGATCTTCTCAAGAGATTCAAGATGGATGAATGTAAGCCAATCAAGACCCCAATGCCTACAAATGGACATCTCGACTTAGATGGGGGAGGTAACCCGGTTGACCAAACTCTCTACCGTTCTATGATTGGTAGCTTGTTATATTTAACCGCATCTAGGCCCAACATCATGTTTAGTGTGTGTATGTGTGCTAGGTTTCAAGCTAATCCTAAGGAAACACATATAATTGCCGTAAAAAGAATCCTTAGGTATCTTAAGCACACACCGAGCATTGGCCTTTGGTATCCCAAAGGAGCAATATTTGAATTAATTGGCTATTCCGATTTGGACTATGCCAGATGCAAAGTTGATAGAAAAAGCACATCCGGAGGGTGCCATTTGCTTGGTAGATCACTTGTGTCTTGGTCCTCCAAGAAACAAAATAGTGTGGCTTTGTCCACCGCCGAAGCGGAATACATTGCCGCGGGTGCTTGTTGTGCACAAATATTATACATGAAACAAACTTTGCTAGACTATGGTGTAGTTCTAGAAAAAGTACCTCTTTTGTGCGACAATGAAAGTGCGGTAAAACTTGCTAATAACCCGGTTCAACACTCTCGCACCAAGCACATAGATATCCGCCATCACTTTCTAAGAGATCATGTTGCTAAAAATGATATATCACTAGAAGGTGTAAGAACCGAAGATCAATTAGCGGATATCTTCACTAAACCGCTAGATGAGGCAACTTTTTGTAGATTGCGGAATGAGCTCAATGTACTTGATTTTAGTAACTTCACTAAAAGATGAGCTTGTGTTGTCCCTTGCATTCATTATATTATACAACATGTTTATTTCATGTCAATGCATATAGGGCTTGTCTAACATGGTTAAGATAACCGTCGAAAAGCGAGTGAAGAAGCTTAACCTTGGATCAAACTTGACAAGCAACTAGATTTATTTACAAGTATTGCATATGCATGGATGTTGTTTTGTCGTTTGGTTCATCTTGCCCTCTTATTGCCTAATTTCTTAAAAAGAATTGTAGCCTAAGGCAAAATATTTTGAAAAACTTGAGGGTTTGAGAGAGGTCTCTCATATCAGTCCCAATTGGTGTTTATTTGGATCTTATTCAAGTTGGGACTTGATTGGGAACAGGCAGCGCGAAGGAACTTTGAAGGTTTACTAGAAAAGGTGCACCGAACGCTGCACCGGACGCTGCTGTCCAGCGTCCGGTCAGTTCACAGGCGGTGAACTGCTGCTGAAGGAGTGACCGGACTCTGCATCTCAGCGTCCGGTTCGAGGACTCTCAGCGTCTGGTTGATGAAAGAGGTCAAAAGATGACTTGACCGGACCCTGCCTGCGTCCGGTCATGGACCACCGGACGCATCCGGTCGCGATTCCAGGGGTTTTGGACCTTACTGGAATGGACCGAACGCTGGGTGGTAGCGTCCGATCGCTACCACCGGAGCGTCCGGTCAGTTGAAGACGTGCGGCTTCAGGACTTCTTTCTGTTTCCTTCTCTGTTGCGTTGGGGGGTCCCTTATAACCGATTCAGCCCGCTTCCTTGCCTAACCCTAGCCGCCGCCCGTACTCCTCTGCGCCAATCCCCACGCCTCCGTGCCATCAGCCACCGCAGCTAGCTCCGCCACGCCTGCCCCAGCCCGAGCCGCCGTGCACACCATTGCCGCCGCCTCCTACGCCTCCATTGCCAGCACTGCACCACCGAGCGCCATCGCCTCAGCACCAGCAGAGCCGCCCGAGCCTACCCGCGCACCACCGCGCCACCGCAGCACCGCCCAAGCCGGAGCAACCACCGTCAGCTGTGCCACCACGTACTCTAGCTCCGACGACATCCAGTCCCCTGCCTGAGCCACCATGACTCCACCATAGCAGGGCCATCCACGTCCGGTACTGGTATTGAAATGCCCTAGCCCCACGTTACTTTGCAATTAACCTAGATTGGTTTCCAACATTGATGTCAAATTATTCAGGGCCATTGTTTCTCCGCAAAACCCTAACCCTAGCCCGGTTCTGAGGATCCCCCGCATGACGTCTCATCTTTTCTCGGATCACTGATCGTTAGGTAGAAAGCCACTCGATTCAATTTCGTACCTAAATTGCTTTCTCTATTAGGGTTTCGCATCTATTAGACATATTGTATTTATTTGTACATCCATCTATTCTATCGTGCAGCGAGTCGTGTCGTTGGGATTCGTGTGGCAGTTGTCAGTTAACTCGGAGCCAAGCTCGTGAGTACGGAACGAGGCCAAGCCTCGAGAGCAGCAGTTTGATAGTTTGATCTTTGTCAGTGATAGTTCATCATCTTGTCAGATCAGATGGCTTGCACCAAGAACGTTGGTGGTGGTCCAGGCGACGATGATCGGAGGCCCCTGCCTCGCCTGCCTGCAGATCCTAGAGGCAAGGCGACCAAGCAAACTACATCCAAGTAGCGGAAGTACCCAGATGTAGAGACAGCGAGAGCAGCAGCTGTTGCAGAGGCCGCAGAGCGTGCCGAGAGAGGAGGTGCACGCAGTGGAGTTGTCATTGCAGATCAGCAGGTTACACCAGCACTGAGGGCTACACTTGAGGAGGGTCAGCCCCAGGAGCAGTCAGCACAGCAGGAGCCACAGGCATCACAACAGCCCCAGGAGGGAGAGCAGGCCGAGGAGACCGAGCTGGCACCTGAGCCACAGCTTCGCCGCTCAGGTCGTATCAGAGTTCCAGTCTCACCGAGACCACCTACTCAGCGGAGAGGTTCACATAGACCACAGGGTCCTCCCCAGTGACCCATCTTGACTTGAGGGCCGCCATGGCCAAACAGGTGAGGCAGCTGAGGTTCATTGAGTTTGTAGATTGGTTCCCGCCGAGGAGGGACGAGAGAGCTTCAGAGTGGTTCTACACTCCTCTTCAGGAGGATTTCTACAATGCATATCTGAACAGTGGAGCAGTTTTCAGGTCTCAGCGAGTCTGCAGCATTGGAGATATTATGGCAGCAGTTGGAGAGCATATCCGCCCTTACTTGTCATATTTGTCGGGGTTGATAGATTTGATTGGACGGACTGGAGTATATGTGCCATCTTGGGTCCGACAGTTCTATGCTTCACTCTACATTGATCCACATCACTAGTTTATTCACTTTGCATTCAGAGGTAGAGACTATAGAGTGACGAGTGAGAGGGCCAGGGCTATATTGAGGCTACAGGAGCAGCCTGTCCGGATGCATGAGGTTTGTTATGGACAGCAGGAGCCTCCCAGGCGTCCACATGGTGGCAAGGTGCCCCCTACAGATCTTGTGCGCCATTGCTTCCAGGAGCCTTTTGGTGAGGGGTCGAGGAGGAACCCTAGTGACCTTACCCCTACTGCACGTGTGCTAGAGGCTATTATCAGGAGGTCACTTCTTCCCAGGTTGGGATACAGAGAGGGACTGACTCGTCTATAGCTTTGGCTCCTGAACGCCCTGATGCAGCAGACAGTGTTTGACATTTGGGACCTCCTTCTATCAGAGATGGAGGATACTATAGCTAAGGGATTCAAGGGTCGCAGACAGCTTCCCTATTCTCACTGGATTACTTTTCTCATCCACAGAGTAGTGCTTGATAAGCCCCCTGGTATGATGGATGAGTATACAGGTGCCACCACAGAGTTTCCTGCTTACAACTTGGCACAGAGGATCAGGCACAGCACTCCTCAGGCACCCAGATAGCCGAGCCATCGTCCCAATGTACCAGAGTCTGCAGCTCAGCAGGACGAGATCATCAGAGGGATTGCAGCTACTGAGGAGGAGGAGCTAGATGCACAGTAGGAGGTGAGCAAGTATAGTGACAGCTCTGATGACAACTACCAGCCTATTCCGTAGATGCCTCCATGCAGACATGATCATGAGGTCGGAAGTTCTAGCACAGCTCCACCTGCACCACAGATAGATCCCGCTCTTATTGCTATTCTTGAGCGGATGCAGCAGACATAGGACAGACAGGCACAGGAGACCTCTACCACCTTTGCCCAGTTACAGGCTCGTCAGGACGAGTTTCAGAGGCAGCAGCAGATGCATCAGCAACAGTTACTCATGCAGCAGTAGCTTATGGGATTTATGTAGCATGTAGTATTAGCACTTGGGGCCCCACAGCTACAGCCTTCGGCCTAGCTTGCTCAGCCTGCCACCACTACGATGACTCCAGCAGTTCAGCCCAATGGGCTTCAGAGTCAGGGACAGCCTCCAGTGCAGTTTGCTTCACCTCCAGTTCAGGTGTCCTAGTGGTTAGCTTCACCAGTGGTAGCCCCGCAGTTCACTCCATTACAGACGGGCTTCACTCCGGACCAGTCATCATCGCTATTTGTGCCTAACACGTCAGTCTCCAGGAGTCTTGGAGCATCTTTCAGTGAGTTGACAGGGATGCCTACACCGCCACATATGCATGCCCCAGGTCCTTCTACAGCTCCTATCGCCGTGACTACACAGAGGCTCCCTAGCTCAGTTGCATCTTTAGATCCTACAGCTGTACTAGCTGCGTCATAGGCAGCTTCAGCCCCAGCTCAGATCCAGACCGCTTCAGCGACACTACCTGCTACAGAGGGTCAGTTAGTTCAGAGCTCCAGATCAGATGATGATGGCGCCTAGTTTCACATTGCTACACGTACTTCAGTGCCCGACTCGTCCGCTGCAGCCCCGCCGACCGACCCTTAGTTTTGGTGTTTAACGCCAAAGGGGGAGAGGGTATTCGAGTATGTAGACTCAGGGGGAGCTTAGCTATTAGACTTTCTATTACATTTGGAGTTTTATTTGTGTGATACACTATTATTACTATGCATTCGTGTGTTTACTTTCATGCATACCATTATATATATGTGATAGTGATATCTATGTGATTGTGATATGTGACATGTGTTTTCTAATTCGAATTCTTTATATGTCATATCACGCATGTTATGCTCATTTGCTTTTGCTTCCGCGCTTTACTCTATTGCAAATAAGCCTTATGATTTGTACTCATGCTAATTTTATATCTTTGGAGTACATAATGATGGCTTGGGTCATATAAGCTTGCCTAACACCTTTGTTCTTATTGACAAAAGCTTATGTGATCCAAGCATGTTTTAAAACCTCAACTCTTTCACATACTCGAGATAGTATTGTCATCAATCACCAAAAAGGGGGAGATTGAAAGCATCTAGGCCCCTAGATTGGATTTTGGTGATTAATGACAATATAAGATTACTATGACTAACGTGTGTTTTGCAGAGGCAAATAAGTTAGGTCATGGTAATGGAGATCGATCGGGCGATCATGGTGTCATGCCCCTACGATGGAAATCGTTTCGGTTTGCAAAGGATGGACGACAAGGTTAAGGATAACTAGCTCTAAGTGTCGATTGAAGTTGGAGAGACACTTAGAGTAGTTTAGGACTTTGTTTTTCCTTTGGCCATACTATGAAGGGGGGTATGAACGGGTAGCTTGACCTAGGTGAGTCTAATGAGTTAGGTGTGGTGCACACTTGTTAATTCTAGCACTAGGTAGC
Organism: Miscanthus floridulus; assembly: GCF_019320115.1. NCBI lineage: Eukaryota > Viridiplantae > Streptophyta > Magnoliopsida > Poales > Poaceae > Miscanthus > Miscanthus floridulus. Next base: position 79,937,023 of record NC_089586.1, read on the forward strand.
TCCTACAAAGCCCTTTGATCAATTGGAGCAAACTTCATTCACGTATGATCGAAAGTTGGAAGTGAATAGAGGGTCAAATACTGACCGGACGCTGGCTCCGGTGCGACCGGACGCTGACCGCAGGGTCCGGTCAGTTTATTTGACCGAGGAGATCAAGTCTGGTGGATCGGACGCTGGAAGGTCAAGTGACCGGACGCTGAGAGCCTGCGTCCGGTCGAGTCTAGTAAGGGTCCAGACTTGAGAAAGAGCGACCGGACGTGTCCGGTCGATACTGACCGGACCCTGAGTATCCAGCGTCCGGTCGAGTACAGTAAGCATCCAAGAGTGACCGGATGCATCCGGTCAGTGCTGATCGGACCCTACCAGCGTCCGGTCAACACAGAAAAACTGTTGCGCAGGTTGAACTGACCGGAGCGTCCGGTCACCCCGCAGAGGCACGTAACGGTTAGTTTTTCAGTGGTTGTTATAAATAGACCCTCCACTCGTGTGTGGAGGTACTTTTGCTCATTCCATCAGCTGAGAAACTAGTTTGTGAGTGGCAAGAAGAGCAAGGTCCTAGTGAGGTGTTCATGATTTGAGAATCCAAGAGAGAGCCCTCATTAGTGAATCGAGAGTAGCAAAGTGTGCATCATCCTTCTCATTAGGCTTCGCGTGGTCAAGTGAGAGTTCGTGCTTGTTACTCTTGGTGATCGCCATCACCTAGACGGCTTGGTGGTGATTGGGAGCTCGGAGATCATCCGGAGAGATTGTGGGTGACCCGACTCAAGTTGTGAGCGGTTTTGGGTGATTCACCACGACAGAGTGTCGAAGAATCAACCCGTAGAGAGCACTTGATCCTTGCGCGGATCAAGGGGGAGCTACACCCTTGCGCGGGTGCTCCAACAAGGACTAGTGGGGAGTGGCGACTCTCCGATACCTCGGCAAAACATCGCCGCATTCCTCCTCTCTCTACATTAAGCATTTACCTTGAGTATTTACTTTGAGCAATTCAATACTTGTCTTTACATACTTAGAATTGCCATGCTAGAGTAGGATTGGAACTAGGTTGCAAGTCATTTGTGCGTTACATCAATTGAATTACATTTCTAAGGCATAAGGGGTTAATTGGGCTAAGCATAGGATTTGTTTATTGCGAAGAAATTTAGAATTAGCCCAATTCACCCCCCCTCTTGGGCATCTTGATCCTTTCACCTGGGACTCATCCCCACCGGCGGCCCCCGTCGGCATCGAGGGGTCCTGAAGCACGGCCTCTTTCGCCGCCGCCAGGGCCCCAACGACCGCAACCACCTCAGCAGCCGATCCCGACGCCTCCGTCACCAGAGGAGGGGGCACCACGCTCTCCTTGGGAAGCGCTGCTTCGGGAACGGGATCCGGCCTAAACCACGGTAGCCTCTCCGCCTCCGCTTTCGAAGGTACCGCCCTGGCGGAGGGGGCAGAGACGGATGGAGGCGGGGTAGGGGTAGCCGACGCCTCTCGCCCTCCCACGGTGGTAGGCGTTGAAGGGGCACCGCTAGCCGCCTCCGAGACGGAGACGGCTGAGCCTGGCGGACCAAAGGATGAGGTCAGGCCTTACCGCCTTAGCGCCTTCCGCAGCGCGAGCAGGGGGACAGTAGATTGAGCTCTCCTATGAAACGACAAATGTCAATACCGTCAAGCAGTAACAAAAAGGAACAAAAGTACACCTATTACCCCTGTGCCCTAGGTCGGGGGCGTTTCTACATCGGCCCACCGGGGCCCGACCCCACCGCAATAGGGTAGGGCCTCTTCCCGGCCACCACCATCCTGGCCACACTAGGCCGATGAGGCAGCGGTGGTAACTCCATCATTTCTTGGGGTTGGGTTGCTCCTGTCCCCTTAGGGCGGGCTAACCCCGATGGATTCGGGGGCCCTCCTCCTCTGCCTAGAGCCGTCGCAGCCCCCTCGGGGCCAGGAACCTCTAGCTCATGGAGCAGAGGCTGAGCCTCCTCCGCCCAACCCTCGGTCAAGAGAGATGGCCCCTCGGACCACTCTCCCTCCTTGACCGTGGAGTCCTGCCAACCGATTGGATGGACCCCCTGATCATCGTCTTCCTCGTTGTCCTCGGTCTCGCTTGACTCCTCCTCCTCTCCGACATCTCACTGCCTATGACGGCGCTTCTCGCGCTCCTCCTTCCTCCTGGCCTTGTCGGCCCTCTTCCGCTTCTGATCATCCTTCCTCTACCTCGCCACCTCAGCATAGGCCTAGTTCTCCTCCTTTCGGGCCGCGTCCTCAGGGAGTGGAGGGTTGGAATCAGGAACGACGTAGAGGTTCCCCTATGAGCCACCGGGCACCGGGTCAGGTGACGAAAGGGAAATACAAAAAAGGACTTGAGAAAAGGAGGGATGAGAGGGTAGGAGGGCGCTCATCATCCCAATGAAGTTGAGGTTGGGATGCATGGGCAGGTGTTGGTCGAGCTAAGCATCGGGAGGGACGCTCCCGAGTGCCAACTTGATCCGTTTCTTGACCTCCTCGTGGTTGAGCTCCCCCGTCACGAGCACCGTCCCCTCGAGGGAAGCACCCGGCACCATCTCATCTAGCCGGCGTGCCCGCCGCATCAGCGGCAGCACCCTCCTCCCGTGGAACACAGCGATAACCCCGGCCCCGATAACACCGCGGTTTACTAGACACTTGACCGCCTGGAGGAGGGTTTCGATCTTCCTCTTCTTGGCGACAATAGGACCGTAGCCCCAATGCGCCGGCGCAGTTTTGAAGTGGCAGCCGGTGTACAGGGGCAGGGGCACGTCGACATCACTGCTAAGGTAGAACCACTTCTGGTGCCAGTCCTTGTTGGAGGACGTTCCCTTCATGGAGATGTACTCCTCTGCCCAACTCTGGCGAAGCTAGAGCGCGCAACCGCCGACTCACACCGGCACCGTGTCGCCCTTCCTCACCATCTTGGAGAAGACGTTGGCATAGAAGTAGTACTTCCACAAGGCAAAGTTGGGCTTGATGCCCAGATAGCCCTCACATAAGGCGACGAAGACTGCGATCTGTAGAATCGAGTTGGGGTTGAGATTCTGTAGCTTGATCCTGTAGTAGTGAAGGAGCCCACGGAGGAAGTCGCTCGCTGGCATCCCAAACCCCTGCTCGTGGAAATGCATGAACCTGACGACATAGCCGACGGGGGGGGGGGGGGTTCGGCTCGTCCTCGTTGCCAGGGACAATCCACTCCAGCCATGCGGCATCCATCACCGGGTGAAGGAGCCCCTCCTCGACGAGCCATGAGGCATTCTTGTCGGTGAACACGGAACATCCCCACGGATCCATCAAGGAAGCGAGAGGGCACGACGGAGACGGACGGTGGCGGTGGCAGCACCAACAAGGCAAGTGTCTCTCTCTCGCTTGTTATGGCAGATGTGAAACACGAGCGTGAAGGAGGTGGAGTGCAGAAGTGCGCAGGGGAAGGAGAACCCACCAGGTCTAAAGAAGGGGGGGAGACGAAGCGATTCGAGGCCCCAACTGCCCGCATTTATCATGGCCACAGGAAAGATTCACCACAACCCTGGTCATTTCGGTAACCATGCGCATGACTCACTCCACCGCCGCACACCCTCTGCCTCGCATATTGCACCTGCCGTTAACCCACCAATCATACGGAGCTCGGGCGCATCCCTGCTCTACGGGCCATGGGCCTCGGCAGGTAAGGACGGAACCAGGGTGGTTTCACACCCCTGCAGCCCACTTATGGCCTAGGGGTCCGAAGGCCTACGCATCACGTGTTCTACAGCCGCCCTAGGACCCTTAGACTGGAATGGCGAGGAATGAGCACGCCCGCGGCTAGCGCTCTAGCGTTCGGACGCCAAGGGCATCTTGACCTGTGTTCGGATCCTGATCGGTAGCTAATCCATGGAGTCCCTTGACTGGAGGCGCCAAGCCCTCGGACCGGTCGAACGGTCCCGAGAACTCTATAAATCAACCATCGAGGATCTGGAGCACATCACCAGCTTGACCACGAGCCGGCGCCCGGCAAACAGGAACCAGAGCTCCGTTCGAGTGTACCCATCAACAGCTCAACAAGCGCCCTGGTTCATCCAACGAGGATAGCGTGGCATGGCTCACCCCCTCCGTCTCGTGAAGGAACGCGTGAGGGACAAACAGAGATGAGAAATCACCAGATCGGCCTCCCCGCGATGCTCGGGGGCTCCACGCGCGTCCCATGAGCTGCGCGAGCAATGAAAAATGTTACGCGCGAGGGAAATGTGCCCCCAGGCAGCGCCGATGGAGACCACTCCCCACGCTTCAAGCTTTTGGAGAGGTATCTCACTCCTCCAAAGCCTCGAGGGCTACACCCGGCGGGTGCGCTCGCGCGCACCCACCGGACAACTTCTCCCAAGGGTAGACCATCGGCATGTACTCCGCCCCATGTTGCCGCATTCAGCCATCCTCAAGCCTATGAAGGAGTGACTCACTCCTCCACAGACTCGGGGGCTACTGTCAGGTACCAACATCAAGGGTACCCCACCAGAGGGGTAAACGACGTGTCCGCTCATACTTCTCAAGATTTGCGGGGAAACTCCTCCTGCCTCGAGCCCGACCGAAAAGCCTCGGGTAGGGCGGACCCACGGGAGCGGCCACCGCTCCACCCAACCCCTGCGACATAAGTGTGGGAGCGCCTGACCTCCCCGACTTGCTCCCGTCTTGCCCGAGGGCTACGCAGGGCCCTCGGGCACAACTAGAACCTGCATGGGCCCACACCATGACATCCGCCTGCATAGATGGGACGCGCACGACCATGCGCAGTAAATGAGGGCACAGGGGCCACGGCGCAGCTCAACATGACCCTGGTTGTTTCACCGTGACGATACTCGAGCCTCTAAGAAACGGGGGTGGCGACAGCCGAGACATGTAGCCCCCTCCCTACGTGAGGGCAAGCAGGCGCACCGTCGTCCTTGACGACATTAAGGCGCACAGGTCCAAGCATGGTCATGACGGACCGCGCCAGTGAGACGGAGAAGTCAAGAGCTCGGCACCCAACGCGCCATCACGCTACAGGGGAAACCTGCTCATACCGGATGAGGACGAAGACGACTGCGCCCGAGGCCCCCCTTTCTCGCTTCCCTCTTTCTTCTTTTACCCTTTTATCTTTCTACCATAATGGTAGCCCATGACCTCCCCTTAGGAACTATAAAGGGGGAAGCAGGGGCTTCAACAGAGGGGGCCAGACTCATCATGAAAGAATTGATCACAGAGATCACTGGAACTCCACCACGAACTCATAGAGACTTAGGACCTGCTCCCTCTCTCAGCCATTTGTAACCCCCTACTACAAACCAAGTGCTAATAACACGAGCAGCCTGAAACTGGACGTAGGAACGTTCTGCCCAAACCAGTATAAACCCCGTGTCCTTTGAGCACACCATCCGAGACCTGACGCGCAATATACAAATTTACTAGCCGGTGGATTCGAAATGCCGACACCCAGCGTTCCCTCCATCGCAAGAGCGCCTGTTTCTAAAGGACAAGTCGTATCAGATGAGGACAATTCAAGTATCAAAGGATGTCAAGCTCCTCCCATCAAAGCCCAATGAGAAGCTGGTGGACATCAAAACTAACAACTTTGGGGATGTCATGTGTGTCAAGTACACTATGGCCATGCCCTGAGTTAGTTTTGATGGGATTCGAACAAACACAGCACAAGTCAAGATGATGCCACCAAGGGAGACGCTAAAGAGATCCGCCCCAGCACCATTGGATAGAGAGGAGAAGTGACAAAGGACTACAGTTGCAGTGTTAGAGAAGAGAGTAGATACTCTTGCCTAGACTATAGAAGGTCTCCATGAGAGGGTTAATCTTCTCTCTAAAACTCTTGACTCCATGCATATGAAGTTAGAGTTAGAGCGAATTGAGCGAAAGAACCTTCAGACCTAAATCAATATCCTTACCTGCTGTTTAGGGGAAAAGAAGTAGAGTCAATCATAGGTCATTAATAAGGCACAAGTGTTAGGTTGAGTGTTTAATGTTTAGGTTTGTTGCTTAGCTCAGATGTTTAGAATATTAAAGTGTGTGTTAGGTCAGAGAAAAATTTGTGCTTATTGTGTTATTGTGTAATAAAGTGCCTTATAAGAAAGTTTTGTTATGAATACCAGTTCTCTATCTCTATTATTTTTGGATATGTGTTTGTGTCCACATGTTATGCATGAAGGTATATAGGAAAACAAGTGTGGGGGAGACACATCGAGACGACCTTACGAGAACTAATCGCAAAAATCACACAATTTAGGAAGCAATTAGCGAAGGACCACGTACGACGAAGCGGGCCCCGAGCAGACCCCGTAGTGGGCCGCCCAACACCCTACATGGGCCGCCCAATCCTCTACTGTGCCATCTCGCCACGCGCTTTGTCCACAGTCAGGTATGAGACTAATACTCTCTATTTTTATATATTTCGCTTTCTGTTTTGAACCGAATTTAAAATCCTATGATAATCAACTTTAAAACTTGAGGAAAGATTATTTGGTCATGACTTAGAGATAGACTCATATAATACTTTTCCTGGAAGTCATGCTACTGTTAGGAACTTATTGTTAGGTACCCATGATACTTAAGTTGTAGTGGAATGAGATATAGTAGAATAATAAGAACTTGATTCTTGATGTCTTGTTATTGGAGAATTTTATTTCAAAAGTTTAAATGAATAGCTACACCTCTCCTTTGTAGTAAGAAATGTCCTATCAAAGCCAAATATAGGTTAGATAAATCTTCTACATATATTGTTTGTTATTGTATTGAGTTTGGTCAAACCTTGTGACCCTTGTTGAGAAACTTATCATGCTCTCAAGATCAAGATCACGTACACTCCACATATATTTGCTACTCCTACACTGGGAGTATGCAACACATATTTTCCATCCATCCAAAAATATTCTATTCTTACACTAGGAGTAGACACAAAAATATATTTGTTAGGAAAAATGCTCCAATTGCTTATGTATGTCTCTCTTGAAAAAGTTTCAATTGCAGAAAAGAAGCATGTGGCTATGCAAAATTTATTCAGGAAAAAGAAAATTATTGAAAAAATGGACAAGTGTCTGAAATATTTAAAACAATGGGTACTTAGATGCTCACCTAAAAAAAGAAAAGAAAAATTTATAAGATAGCCCATGTTCTCTTGCAAAAAGTTTTTCAAGTATCAATCAAGAGAGATATGTCTCAAGGATCATAGTATAATAGGATATCCACCATATTCATATCCACACACATGCACATCTTTATCTAAGAGTATGACATCTTTCTCCTTGGATCTTTGTTTTGACTTTACAATATATGCAATGCAAGTATGTTTTCACTTTTATCCCTACCTGAGATCCACATAAGCTTTTATAAGTAGGTATAATGAAGGAAAAATCATCTATGCCTTGGTAAGGATCAAAAAATACCATATATAGAGAGATTTGAGAGTGCTACAAAAGGAGAAGGTAAGCTATGTTTTGTTTTCAAAATCTAAAATTGTTTCTCCAATAGACTTGACTCAAGGAAGAAGGTGATCTGTTTTAGCTGTTCCATTCTTCAACTGCCCAAAGTTTCATGGCCGACACATGGAATCTTGCAGTACATGCATGACTGGGAATAGTTTTATTTTGATGTCTTGTCTTGAAGTTATGTCTAGAGTAATCTAACCTTTTATCGAGGATGAGTAAAAGCCTAAGTGTGGGGGTATTGTTGACGGTAGTTATCATACATAATTAACCATCAACCAAACATGGAAAAGAGTATAAATGAATCACCAAAGTAGACTTAGGGGTTTAAACTAACAAATACCATGAGTTTTGGTGAATCTGTGTTTCTAGCAGGGTATATCTAGAAAATCGCCAAGGATGACTTAAACGTCAAAGGAAATAAAGGAATTTCGATGCGAGATCAACTCTAGAAGACTCTACAAGACTCCAGGAGGCAACCCCCCGAGGTGGATCCTGAGAGGCCGCCAGGTGGGATCGGCCGGTCCTACCTAGTTGCCCCCCGGTCCCTACCGGATGGGCCCCACTTGTCAGCTTCTAGAATGTTCCTCCCACCACCTTTGAGGATGCATCTCCTCCATTCCTTAAGTTGGTTTGATACAAGGGCTGACGTTACTCCCCCATGGCTATATAACCAGATCCTAACCCCCCCTGAGGCATTGCTTAGTTGATCCTGAGAGCTGCAGAGCTAGAAACCCTAATTCCTATCTCCACTAGGATCGAAAGTATAGCAGTCAAGAGTAGATTAGTTCTCCATAGATCTAGTTTAGATCTAGAAATAGAGAGAGATAGAGTGAGAGAGAAGAGTTTTGGAGGAGTTCTGGCCTATCGGTGCTTCCTCTACAACTTGTATCTAGTAGGATCAAGTTCTTCTTGAGCTTGCTCCTGAGATTTCTTCGGTATTCGACTTCTAATTCAAGTAAGCATCTTGTTCATATTATTCTTCATGTTTGCGACTCTCTTTTGAGTACTTTAATCCTTGTAGCTCCTGGGTTAAAGTAGTATCTGTAGTGTAAGCGTGGTGCTTAGACTAGGTTGCTCATAGATGTACCCTATTTAACAGATCGGTGGTAGCTCACCAGGGTGACTTTTATAGGCTCGCTGAAATCCTCTGTAGTCCACCTCCCATCAATAGGACTAACATGATATTATTGCTATAGGAAACATACTCTGCTTGTGTTTTCTGTAAGTACTATCCCTAGAATTGAGTAATAGAAGACAAGCTTACTGAAGTTAGGACTAGAAGACCTTAGCAGTCTCCTCTATATCCCTATTGTCTGGCCTTGATTGTGAGTTTGGGATAAGTTAGCATTAGTTGTTCTCAGACACGTTTCCTCGAGTTAGATATAAATCTAGGTACTCCTGGTGAAGTGCTACATTAGTATAGTTTCCGTGCGCTTGCGAATTAGTTTGTGTGCATTACTTTATACCAACATACCACGCTCGAGCGAAAAATTTCTATGTCCTAGCGCGCTAGTTCAAAATTGCAGCGAAGCGTTGCCAACATTTTCCTTGGCGCCTCCTGTACCACCTCGCTGGCCTACGCGTCCTGAACCACCTCGTTGGTGTCCTTTGCTTGTTGCTCCCCCATCTTCATCCATCACGCCGGCTATGGCCATGACACGCTCGCGATGGTTGCCTCCACCACAGCCGGCGGAGGAGTTGACCACCGCCAGCGCCACCAGTGTGGAGACAGCTATGGCCGTGGAGGGAGGCAATAGCATGGGAGCGGTGCTTGCTAGCTCCTCCAGCGTGGTGGTGTGGGGGGCCTAGGAGCCCAAGCGGGAGCCGGGAGACGAGCGCATCTTCCATGGCAGAGGTCAGGAGTGCTTCTTCCATCGTAATCACCTGCCATGTCTTTTTGTCCATATTAATGTGATTATTCTTCTAGTCTAAGAATTAGGTACCTACTAATTAGTTTTATTCCCTTTTTGTCTATAATATTCTATGTTATTTAAAAAAATAGTTCTTTTTATTATAACACAAACATTTATTTGGTTACTATATATACTCTTATTGTGTATGCATTTCATCTTGCACGGTTGTTGCCGCTGTCTATTTGAACGCCCCCCTATATCGAAATCTCGGCTCTGCCCCTGACTTTGATGGATCCAACATGGTTTGGGTACCAAGTTGTGCTTGATGAGTGTTGTAGGTACATGAAGGTGATATGAAGCCTCGGGGTGCTTGAGCAAGTTTATTGAAAATAGTCACTCAAGCTATCAATCAATTCATATTGTATTTTCTTATATGGTTGACCCGAAGATGACTCATTGCAACTATTTCAAACTTCATACTCACCTCGGTAACTAGTACATAACCTTTGCTAGCTAGCCACTTAACTTGTGTAGTCTTTAGTAGTTCACAAATATATGTGTGTTTGTGAATTGCTAAGAGTGGCTAGAGTACTTAAAGTTTAAAAGAATCCTTTTCCATATGATGCTTTTAATGGCTCTCTAGTAGCAAGATCTTATTCGTGTTGTAGGTAATGAGGAACCACCTTGTGAGGCAATCAAGCAAGTATCCATTGGTGATATAAGACCACAAGAAGTACAAGCTACAGAATTAGAGGCTCCTCATATCGATCTGCAACCTGCTGTTGAAGTATGAGCAGTAGTGCAGCTCTCACAGCACTGCAGTGCCGGATAGCAGCAGTGCCATGCATAGGAGCAGCACAAAAACTATTTTATATGATCGAAACTGATTAAAAGTGCTAATTTTTGCTTCCTATTGTTGTTATATGATCAAAACTGATTATTTTTTCCTTTGAACAACGCCTATAGATACTACGTTAGAGAAGGTGGAGTGCATGACCTAGAGAAGAAGGATAGGTTGACTATTTGTATGAGTCCATGGGAATGGTCATTTTCTAACCCAACCAAGGAGAATATTGATTATATGGAACAATGCGTTAGAGTATGCCACACATCCCAAGTTTGAGTCTCTTCGCATTGTAAGAGTGGATCCTTCCTTTCATTTTTTGGGCAGAAGCACAAATAATTAGTATTTTGTAATGTGTATATGTAATTGTGGTACAAATACTTTATTGATCATGTGTGTATTAATATAGTTAACAAGGCCACTGGTGTGTATTTATGAAGTTAATTTTAATCGGTTGCAATCGGGTCTGAAATTTGGTGGGAAAACGCAATTTCAAACATGGCGAGAATTTTCAAATTCAAAATTTGAAATTGATTTCCAGAGGTGGTTGCCGCCCCTGATAATACCTTTTCAGAGGCGGTTCATGTATTTGGACCGCCCCTAAAAAAGCATTTTTAGAGACAGTTTGCATACTGCAACCGCCCCTAAAAATCCATTATTAGCGACGGTTTTCCTAACGGAACTGCCCCTGAAAATACCATTATCAGAGACGGATTTCTTAACGTAACCATCCCTAGAAATGCATTTTTAGGGTCGGTAACCATCCCTAGAAATGCATTTTTAGGGCTGGTTAAAAGCCCATCGCTGGAAACTGCCACATCTTTACAATCAGTGGCACCACAACGGTTTGGCCGACCACCATTGAAAATTGATTTTACCCGCCTCTAAAATTGATTAATGTAGTAGTGCATGAAGGCCAGGGTTGAGAGATGGCTTGTGCATGTGAGGAGAAGTGCTCAACTAGTGAAGAGTTGATGAAGGTGATGATCCAAGTGATGGACACGTTTAGTGTGGAATACATGTAGTCTTGTACGGCAAGATGGCGAAGACTAAGGCAAGACTCAACTATGAATTGACTATGCAAGGGTGAAGGGCAAGCTCGAGGCTTAGGAACTACGGACCTTCAAGGCAGTGAAGTGTGAGTAGAAGGCTTCTCACTAATATACCAAGGCGACAATGAAGTGTGGGAAAGTTTGAAAGGCCCTAGTTTGGTTTGGTAATTAAGTGACAACTTAGATGGACTAATGTGTTGTATGTTGAGATATGCAGGTGCTTAGTCCATAGGTACACTAGTGTGAGCAACTTAAGCCATGGCGGAGAAGTGGCTTGGATTTTTTGCAAGTGCTCAACTAGTGTGTTGAAGAGCTCATTGCATATGAGACATTACATGATGTCATGTGGCTAGGTGGAGAAGATCAAGGGGCAAGGCTTAACTACAAAGGATTGGGATGCTAGCGTGAAGGGAAAACTAGAGGCTCGGGTGTGATGGACCATCGAGGCGGTGAAGCTAGAGCAAAGGACTTACACTGATAGATCGAGTGCAACAGGTGAAGAGCAAGCGATTGCGATTGATGAACTAATAAAGCCATGTGATGACATGAAATAGATCATATCATCTATGAGGTATCAAGCCATGGAAGACTTGTGTTGATTACAAGTGGCTTGATTGAGGTTGAATGCTTGTGTGGCATCACCGTCAGAGGAGATGAAATGGAATGCACAAGACAAAGGTATATTTGTAGGACATTTCATTTCACTGATCAACGGTTGAGTAGATAAGTGCTTGACCATTTTTAGGATAGATGGTCGTACTATCAAGAGGGGCAAACTTGTTTGCATATTGGTCATGTAGTGCCACTTGAGCGATCTAACATTGCAGCCGTTGCTACAATCAAGTGGCGGTTGAAAATGTGCTTGAAAACCTTTGCGAAATGATTTGAAAATGCTAACTTGTGCTAATGGTGGTAGTTTTCTTTGTGACAAAACAATGGAGTTAGGATATTTGAAAAAGGTTTGAAAATGCTTTGAATCAGGGTTCAAAAAGGAGCTCAAAGGTTTGTTTGGTGCACCACCAGACTAATACAGTGATTACCCACCGGACTAATTCAGTGTATAGAAGATGAAGTGCACCAGGAAGCTCGGGCTGAGGTAGAGTTCCTAATAGTTTGACTAGCCCTCCTAGTAGTTGGACCGCTAGTGTAGCGCATGGTCCGTTTGTGTCTAGGGTGTTTGCCATTAGACATTGCATGCGGGTGCACTATGCACACTAGGGCTATGCAAGGCCCTAGCTAGGGGTTGGACCGAGGCCCATGGCAGTTGGACTATCTCTAGCTAAAGGCATGAGGGAACTGAGCCGAGGTTCAAAAGCATTGAAGGCATGCTCTAGTTCAGCCCACCGGACCAATCTGGTGGTGGGTCAAACCTCTCTAGTGGAGGTGATTTTGCCTAGTGGTGAGTGGACTTAGGCGTGGTTGGACCAATGGTTGGGTCATTAGCGTGTGGTACCCGCTGCGGCTGGTGATCATTCGAGGCATGCGGGAGACGACCGTTGGTGCTAGCGGTCTAACTGTCCCACCTAGCAGTTGGACTGCCAGGCATATAGAGTGTTGATGGTGCTTAAATACCATTTTCACTATCAATATTCCTGCATAAAATGAACCGAAGTTAATAACAAACATAGAGGTAGGGCTTTAAATTAACAAATTCCACAAGTGTTGGTGAATGTTTGCACGCAGGTAACCTATGCAAGAAAACATGCAAAAAAACAAAGGTCAAAGTGGTGAAATGGATAACATGTCAATTATGGACTTCACCGCATCAACACATAAAGGGAGAAATGGGCCAACACCACGCAAATTAGGACCAAGACAAAGAACACTACATGGGCTACACTCCAAATCCATGGGAGGATTCACCAGCCAAGGCAAAGCCCTAGAGGGCCTAGCTCTAGGTCAGAGGGTTAGCTGATCCTTATGGGATATGGCGGGTTGATTGATTCCCTAATGGGCTTGCCAAATCTCCCATTTATTGTACCACCTTTGGGTGTCTAGTGCACCCATAAAGGGGGAGGGTGAAGTCACCAGAATCAATATGCAAGAAGCTAAGCATCAAATTCCACATTTAGAGGTGTTACACTTAGTGTAGATTAGGGAGAGAGTGAGGAGGAGTTTTGGTGGAAGTGCCGGGTTTGTCGGCAACCCTCCAACCTTGTACCTTAATGGGTGTACCCTTCCAAGTCCACACCCTGGGATACTACAGATCAATTGAGTAAGTTAATAGTAATTATTTTTTTTATATTTGCTTAAGGGTTCATTGCTCTTTATTAACTGCTCTAATTTAAGGAAACATGATCAAAGTAGTAATCCATAGCATAGACATGGTGTCTAAGCTTGGGTTACCTTTGTTTGCCTCTATTCCACATGTTGGTAGGGATAGGAGGTAGGTGGTGACAACCATATCCATCCTTTGTAATTCCCCACATTTGATTATGGCGTAGGGTTATAGGCTAGATAGGTCTTTGTTAGGAAAGAACTGGTAAAACAAGTATGATCACAACCACTAGAGACACCAATTTATATGGAAACTCCTCTTGAAATCAGGACACGATTACATCGATTCATACGATCAACATTGGAGGAGATGAAATGGAATATGCAAGGCAAAAGGTATGACTTGTAGGACATTTCATTTCACCAATCAAAGTTGTGTAGAGGAGTTCATGACTAGATTTAGGATAGATGGCCGTACTATCAAGATGGGCAAACTTGTTTGCATATTGGTCAGCTAATGCCACTTGAGCGATCTAACTTTGCATGTGTTGCTAGGATCGAGTGGCATGGTGAAAAGTGAGAAAAATCCTTTGAGAACATGTTTGAAAAAACTAACACACGTGCACAAGGTGGTGGACACTTGGTGGTGTTAGCACATTTGGAAAGGTGTTGAGAAAAAGGAGGAGGCATTTTTGCTCTTGATTCTGCTGACTGAGTGGTACCAAACTGGTTGTCTGGTGGCAGGGTTCCCAAGCAGAAGATCATGCACAAAATCAGGTGGCACATTGCCGACCAGTGTGCACCATATAGGGTGTCCATTGCACTGGATGGGCGAACCGACCTATTCTACCAGAGAGGATTTTTGAGGTGGTTTTGCACCGGACATGGTGTCATGTGCACCGGATAGGTGCACCACCCTATTCTAGCAGAGAGCCTGTTTTAGGATTGTGGGCATTTGGATAACAAGGACAGGCGTCTACAATGGCTAGTTCAAAATGACCCGTTGGAATTCTACTGTTGGAGATGCACCATACTACCTGTCTGGTGATGCAGTGATTGTCTGGTGTGCCCACAGCCTGTGTGCTTTTTGCCTAACGACTAGTTTGTGCCTGTGGCTATAAATAGGAGTGCTGGACGGCCTTGGCTAGTTGTTGAGCACCCTTGGGTCTATGTGGCCTTGCTTGGGAGTTCTTGGAAGCCCTCTAACTCACTTGTGCATATAGTGATTGCATCCGATTGTGAGTGAGTGATTCTAGTGCGTTGCATTGAGAGATTGCAAGTGTTGGCACTAGGCGATCGAGTTGTGTTGGCATTTCTTAGTGCTACTTGTTACTAGGTTGTCATCCCTAGCAAAGTTCCAGAAATACATGGTTGGTTATTATTAATGCCACTTGTAACTTCAAAGATAAAATATATAATAGAGTATCCGCAAGCGCACAGATAATATATCATTGTAGCATTTCACCTAGGAGTATACTAGGTATCGTTATTTATATTTTACCATAGGGAGGAGCTTATGGAATTGGGTTGGCATGGAGATATTGACAAAAGTGTATACTTATGATAATAATCACTCTCATGCTATAACAGGGGTAAGTCAAAGGGTAAAAAATGATAATCTTTAGGTAATAGTGGTATTCCAGAGATAGAACTAGAGACTCACTAATGTAGTATAACTAAGCAGGAGATTCATTAAGAGTAAAAGAATCCTAAGTCATTACTAATCTATCAAGTCTTTCGTACACTCTAATATATACACTCTCATCTATAGTATAACTAACTTTGGATCTATGCATAAGGAACATTACTAAGGAAGATCAAGAATAGAGCTTGTCTATCCTTGCAATCATGTTCTACATTCTCTACAAATGGGTGTTGGCATTTCTTAACACGATCACTAAGAATGGAGGTATTAAGTCCATCCTTAGTAACGGTGTCAGAAATGCCTGTTGGCATTCCCTAGCATTGTTACTAGAATTGGTTTATCCTAGCAACAATACTAAGGAATGTCAACTGATAGGTCATAACATTTATAGAGGTTATCTACAAGCACACAGATCTATCGTTGTAGCATTTCACCCGGAAGTATTATTAGGGTATCATTATTTATATTTTTCCGTAGGAAGGCATGGTAGTAAGAGTTCTAGCATGGATATGAGCAAGATAGACATACGTGCATAACTAACCAGATGATCAAATCGGGGTAAACAATTATTGTATACATAGTGGACACATAAACACATCACATACTCCACTCAATGGGGGAGGTAGAAGATAAAGAATAAAAGAATGTCCTAACAGGATTAGATACATCCTAATATAGTTATGTAATATGAACGGGTTAAATCATACATGTTCATGAGCTAGAGCTAGGCCTATGTGAGATGGATCAGGGGGCCACCAAGTACTGGTCAGCCAGCAACCTCATGTGACAATTTACGTACTCCTACACCATGGCCGAATGTGGGGGAATTACGAAGGACGGATAGGGCTGTCACCACCAGCCGCCTACCCCTCAACCTGTGGGACATGAAATGCATTCACACGCCCCTATATATCTGGGCACCTCGCCTGCATACATAGCGACCACCCAAACCCCCCTAGGTCCCCGACCCTACGGATCGATAGGTAAAGGACTTGGGCGTACCCAAAAGCATGATGAACCACCACCTCAACATAAATCTAAATCTATTCATGAACATGATATGAATGATGAAGGTTTGAGCCAAATATGATATGATCATGACATAGGGACTATATTCTAGTTTATATATCACGAATATATCAACATGACTATACTCTAGTTCATAGCACAAACTATATTGATATGATGAAGACATGGCTATTTGGAGAAAGGATAACTCTTTATGTCTCACAAATTCTTCTCCAAGGAGCCAAGCCCTCCAAGGTAGCTCTACTACTCCTACTACTACTAAGCGAAAAAGGGGAAAAGCGAAGAGAGAATGGGAGCTCTTGAGTGTGTAATGGTGTGTGTGAGTGAGGGGGGGGGCTCCCCTCCTCTTATATAGGGGTGGCTTGGTCGGTTTGGGGGGGATATTCCCTAAATACACCCCCGTACTCCCAGCCCCTATTGATGACCGCACCGCCAGTGCAAGGTGGGGCCAAATGGTAGTAGGGGGCGCGCCTGCGCCTAGGCTGGCCTAGCTCCCCACCGCCTTGCTCTGGCTGGCCTCTAGCTGGGCCTGGGCTGTGGTGGCACCGTGGGTTGGCCCTGGTTTGGTCTTTTGGTGGGCTTCTTCCTCTTGTCTTGGTATTACACTTTCCCAAATGGCGCCTTTTTGATGTATTTCACTTGTACACAGTGTAGATTCCTACAGAGTGTAAATTCTTCTAGTACAAGTGGAATTCAGTTAGTGGCAAAGGTATATGTGTGTAGAAACACACAGTTTTCTCCTTTTTGGACTTATATGTGTCGATAAGGACCGCCAACAAAATCCCCCAAGCTTACCCTTTGCTCGTCCTCGAGCAAAAGCTAAGACGTTTGTTGTTGATCAGGAGTTGCTACTATGCCGATTACATTTCAAAGATGTCATATTTATAACAAAGTTTTCTTCCACAATTTGAATAAATTAGCATCTTATCCATCCCATTATTATCTTGTCACCTGTGGAGCTTTTTAGCCTCCTCTAAGTCTTGGGTGGTTGCCAGATAGAACAAATTAATAGACCTGCTTATCATTCGTTCTTTGATCGACCTTCTTTCCTAGAGTTTTAGAAGTTTTGTAAAACAAAGTGTAGTTCCTCAAATGATACACTCAACCTGCTCAATTGTGTATGAATTCCTCACCAAAGGCTTTTTCTTTGCCGTTTCTTTCATCATACCATCTAATAAGGCTGATGTGGAGCTTGGGTAGGTATAAAAGTGGCATACTTGTATCATGTTATGTTGCTAAGTCAAAAACCGAACCCTATGGAGAGACTAGTCATACACTTTGATCAAGATTTGTGCAAGTGTGTGGAATACTCTCTTTTTCCTTAGAACTTTTGAAAGTATGGGCTATCTTTATTCATTTCATCTCATTTTTGGCTCATACTTCTTTGGCATGGCATCTTTTCTCTCTTTTTTTTCTCTCATGCTCTTTGGCATGGAAACATTTTTTTGCATAGCCCAAACTTTCTTTTTGGCAGAATTTAGAGAGAGAGGTTCATAATAGAAGTGATGGAGTTATTATTTTGGTCGATGGTAAGGCATGTTTTTGCGTAACTCTTAGTGTAAGAGTTAGCATTTTATTTGTGGGTGTACGTAAATCTTGATCATGGGAGTATGAAAAGAATCTCAACATCGGTCACAACAATTTGACAAAACTCAACATGAATACAAGTAGCATATGACTAAGGGTTTATAAAGAATGTGTCATATGGCTTTGGTAGGAATTTTGGATCATTGAAGAACTTTTGATTTTAGCATTTTGAAAAATAAAATTCCAGATGTCAAGTCTTTCTTAGAACGAAGTCATAGCAAAGTTTTGTTGTACTATATTATGTCAAGCAACTTCTTAGACTAGAGTAAGCATTTGCAACCCACAAGTTTCAAGTTTTTAGGATGAGACAGTTTTAGGTAATAAACTCAAATCTTGGGGAAAGCTAAGTTATAAACTAGGCATAGTTGAAACATAAGACAAAGCAACTATTCATCATCTCAACAAGGATAGAACTAAACATTTCTACAACACATATATATGGAGTGGAATATATATATATATATATATATATATATATATTATCTTTTTTTATATGCATGGTGAATAAATATGCAAAGAAATAAAAAATACAAGGAAATAAATATGCAATGCAAGGTACCTCTTAAGGGGTCCTCCCCTAAGCTAGCTCGAGGCCTATGGTCCGAGATTGCTTGATGAAGGCTCTGACGTGGATACGTTATTTTGTTTTTCTTATAGTTTTATTCATGTTTTATACTTAGAAGCTTTGGGACAGTGATCAAAATAAATGATGTTTTAATTTGATCAAGGTAGACTAATCAACCTAAGCACCATGCTTAATTTGAAAAGTCTATGAGAATATGACCGCTACAAATCATATTTCAAACCAAAGCATACTATGATTTATTTCAAAGGTTATTAAAAAAGATATAAATATATTTTGATATGTATTAGCAGATTAGTTTTATTATATATGTAAATAAAAAGATAACTACCGATTACCTTCGACGAGGATTCATTGTTTTAAGTCCAATGAATAGGACTCTCCTCCTTTATTGCTTGCTTGATGAAGGTATGTCCATGCCCAGAGAAGTGGGCTTTACCTTCTTTGGTTTCCACACCATTATATTTTTCTTTGGTGGTGTGGTAGTGGACTTCAGAGCTTTTTCTTTTTGGTCCCACACCTTTGGAGGAATATCCTAAGGTATTCCCTTTATATTTTTGCTCTTTTTCTGGGGTATGGGCACAACATTGGGGTTTTCTTCATTTTTCTTGAGGTTGTTCTTTTTCTTTTGCTCCAGCTTTTTCTTAGATTCCTTTTTGACCTTAGAGAGGTTGTCTATGATTTGTGGTTGAATTTCTATCTCTCTTATGCCTTGTTGGTTTGATCCATATTTGATACGAATCATTTTGCATTCTTCTTGATGCATGGGCCAAAACTCAAACTTCTCTTCTTTGCTATTGATGTTGAAATAGATCTCTCCATCTCCAACATCAGTCTTTGCTTCTATGGTGTTGAGGAATGGTTGTCTAAGAATGAGCGGTGGTTCCTTTGTAAATTCCATGTCAAGCACCACAAAGTCGATGGGAACAAAGTAGTTCTGGATTTTCACTGGAATATCTTCGGCAATTCCCACAGGGTAGCGGACTGAAGAATCAGCCAGCTGGAGCATCATTGTTGTGGGCATGAGATGTGTATAATTTAGCTTGTCGAAGGTGACTTTGGGCATCACGCTTACGCTGGCCCCAAGGTCACACAAGGCATGGTCAAATCTCTGGTCCCCGATTGAACAAGTGATGGTAGGGCACCTAGGATCTTTCTTCTTTGTAGGTAGTTGGTTGAGTATAGCAACACTACACTCTTCCGTTAGGTTTACAACTTCCGTGGATGGTAAAGGTCACTTGTTGTTGATGATGTCTTTGATATACTTGGCATAAGACAATACATGTAAGACATCCATTAATGGAACGCTTACATGCACCTCCTCTACCATTTCAACAAAGCGTGTGAATTGCTCATCCATGACCTGCTTTCTTGTTCTTGTAGGAAACAGCAGGTACATTGTATCTATGTACTCTAGTGGTGCCGTTTCCTCATTGGAATCTTTTTGTGTTTTCGTTGATTCAAAAGGTTCTTCCTCTTGACTATCTTTTTGTTTCCTTGCTATAGGATTAGAATTTGATGGATTTGGTGGATCACGAGTGGACTTACCACCCCTCGTGGTCACCGCTTTGATATTCTCTAAGGGGTTTATAGGTTGCCCTAGAATTTTTCCATCATTTTCACTAGGAATTGCAGCAGCGATTTGAGCTATCTGGGTTTCTATCATTTTATTAAAGCTCAGTTGATTCTTAACAGAGGAGGACAAACCTTCTATTTTTAAGTTGATATTTTCTAATATTTTATCATTATTTATCAACTTTTTGGTAATATTTTCATTAATTTTGGATTGACCTAGAACCAAATCCTTAAGTGAAGGTTGATTCAAATTGAAATTAGAGTTAAAGTTTGAATTACCTTGGAATGGTGGACGGGATTGGTTGTTCCAGCCATTATTATTACCTCCTTGTTGGCGATACCCGTTGTTGATGTACGATGCTTCTTCATGGGTCTTGGGGCAGTCATTCCCTGAGTGGCCAACATTTCCACAGACTTCGCATGTCATCTGTGAGTCCATGGTTTTGACGGTGCCTTATGGGACTGTAGTGGCACGCTCGTCAAATGTCTTCAGGATAGATCTTTTTTTGTGGCAAGCATATCTGTCTCCTTCATGGTACGCATGCCATTTTGTGTTTTGGCTAGGGTTATGTCCTCCCCCTAGCCCTGGTTTGCCACCATCTTCTTAATCAGGGCCGTAGCCCCATCGGTGGTGAGCGATAAGAATGCGCCACCAGTAGTGGCGTCTAGGTGCCCCTTTGTTGAAGGTAGTTATCATACATATTTAATCATCAACTAAACATGGAAAAGGGTATAAATGAATCACCAAAGTAGACTTAGGGGTTTAAACTAATAAATTCCACGAGTTTTGGTGAATCTGTGTTTTCAGCAGGGTATATCCAGAAAACCACCAAGGAGGACTTAAACGTCAAAGAAAATAAAGGAATTTCAATGAAGGAACAAATCTATAAGATTCTAGAGGACTCAAGGAGGCAACCCCCTGAGGCAGGCCCCGAGAGGCTGCCAGGTGGGACCGGCCAGTCCCACCTAGATGCCGGCCGGTCCCTGTAGGTGGGACCCGCCAGTCAGCTTCTAGAAGATTCCTCCCATGCCTTTAAGGATGCATCTACACCGTTCCTTAAGTTGGTTTGATCCAAGGGCTGATGTTGCTTCTCCAGGGCTATATATCTAGAACCTAGCCCCCCATAAGGCATTGCTTAGTTGATCTTGAGAGCTGTAGAGCCAGAAACCCTAATTCCTATATGCACAAGGATCGAATCATAGCAATCAAGAGTAGATTAGTTCTCCATAGTTCTAGTCTAGATCTAGAAATAGAGATAGATAGAGTGAGGGAGAAGAGTTCTAGAGGAGTTCCAGCCTGTCGGTGTTTCCTCTACAACTTGTATCTGGCGGGATCAAGTTCTTCTTGAGCTTGCTCCTGAGAATTCTTTGGTATTCGACTTCTAATTCAAGTAAGCATCTTGTTCATATTATTCTTCAGGTTTGTGACTCTCTTTTGAGTACTTTAATCCTTGTAGCTCCTAGGTTAAAGTAGTATTCATAGTGTAAGCGTGGTGCCTAGACTAGGTTACTCTTAGATGTACCCTATTTTTTGGATTGGTGGTAGCTCACGAGGGTGACTTTTATAGCCTCGTTGAATCCTCTGTAGTCCACCTCCCATCAATAGGACTAGAAGGAAGTATTGTGCTATAGGAAACATACTCTGCTTGTGTTTTCTACAAGTATCATCCCTAAAATTGAATAATAGAAGAGAAGCTTACTGGAGTTAGGATTAGAAGACCTTAGTAGTCTCCTCTATATCCCTATTGTCTAGCCTTGATTATGTGTTTGGGATAAGTTTAGCATTAGTTATTCTCACACATGTTTCCTCGAGTTTGATATAAAGATGGATACTCATGGTAAAGTGCTACATCAGTATATTCTCCGTGCGCTTATGGATTATTCTGTGTGCATTAATTTATACCAACAAGCATTTCTAGCGTCGTTGCCAGGGAAACGATTGATGAGTTAACTTTGTGTCTAGCTTATCCTTGTATTATACTTTTATATTTTTATTCTTTTATTCTTTTTGTCACGGATCTAGAATCCACATCCATCTACCAATATGCTGCACCCACAGGCACGAGCCTTCAGCCAAAAGAGTCCTCAAAGCCTATCCTAACCCCTGGCAATGAGCTACGCCCGAGTTTAATTAAAATGGTTTAGGCATAATTCTTTTTGAACGAAGATAATGAAAACCCCTATTCCCACCTAAATGAGTTTGAGCAAACCTGTGCATGCCTACTGTATAGTAGGCTTGTTAGATGAAACCTTACGTTGGAAGCTTTTTCCCTTCTCATTGACGGGGAAAGCTAAACGTTGGTATAACCTCACCATAGGGAGTAGACAAGGAGATTGGGGAGCCTTATGTTCTAGCTTTTGCCTATAATTCTTTCCCATCTCCAGGGTAGTCAAACTTCATGCAGAGGTTCTAACTTTTAGACAAAAGAAGAAAGAATCTCTAGGCATGACTTGGGAACGCTTTAATAACCTTATCAATACTAGCCCAGACCTTGCCATTCAAGATCCCATTCTTCTTCAACACTTTTATATGGGTCTTGATAGTAAATCCTCAACTCTTATGAAAACAGCCTCGTGAGGCTCATTCTTGCATGTCTCCGCAAATGCGAGGTGGAGCATTCTTACCAAAATTCTAAATGACATCCCTAAGGAAGTTAAAGAGGAGCCACTAGAGGAAGAACTTTTGATAGCTAAACCCTAACCTTTACCAGACCCATCGCCAACTTCAGCTATCCCAAATCCAAAACCACCGAAAAAGGAGAAAACTTCGATTTTGGATTTTATGCTGGAATTCAAGGATGAACTTTTTGATGAATATGGAAATACAATGAATTACCATACCATGAGACCCCAGAAGTCTAAGGAATCATCTAGTGAAGAACCTTTAGATCATTCTGAGGAAGTTTTCCTTAAAAAGACTACAAAAGAGCTAGTGTTTGTTATTAGCAATGAATGGCTAGAAGAAATAGAGCTTTCCTCTAATGTGATTCATTTAGATTCACCTTCTATATACATTCGTTGCCAAACTAACAAAGCTCCTTTCGATGCTCTTTACAATCTAGCTGTGGGTATTAATATCATGTTTGCATCTTTTGCTCTTGATTTATTGGAACACATGCCATTAACCCCCACAACAAAGTTATTGAAAAGTCTTTGGGGATTTTGTATGTCCTCCCTATCCATGTCAACGGGACTAGAATTCATTTAAGCTTCTACATCTTTGAAGTTATGGAGTTAGGGCAACCAATAGGAAGACTTATCCAAGAAGGACAAGCGGGGAAATTAAATATAAGACTTGGGAAAAATTTTAAACTTTCTATACCTATTACTCATTCCCTAAATACTAGGAGCGAGCCAATTCCTGAGGAAGATCCAATGGAAGAGGTTAAGGTTGCATCTCTTGAATTTTTAATTGAACCCAATCTTGAAGAAGATGTCCAGTTCTTCATCGAGGAAGAAGAAGATCCCATGGACTCTGACCCTCTAGATGAATTACTAGAATCACCTAAGCCCACCATTGAGCTTAAGCCCCTACCTTCTGGTCTTAGATATGCTTTTCTTAATAATGATCATGATTCTCCTATGACCATAAGTGATAAACTCTCCTAGGAAGAATCCTTACGCTTGCTTACTGTCTTAGAAAAGCATCGTTCTGCATTTGGCTATTCACTCAAAGACCTTAAGGGAATTAGCCCGGCTCTTTGCACCTATCGCATCCCTACTGATCCTAACTCTATACCTTCTAGGGAGCCCTAGTGTAGGCTTAATAATATGATGAGAGAGGTTGTTAAGAAAGAGGTCTTAAAACTCTTGCATGTTGAGATTATTTATCCTGTGCTGCATAGTGAGTGGGTTAGCCTAGTTCAAGTTGTGCCTAAAAAGGGGGGCATGACTGTTGTTAAAAATGAAAAGAATGAATTAATCTCCTAAAGAACCATCACTAGATGGCGGATGTGTATTGATTACCGAAAACTTAACAAGGCAACAAAGAAAGATCACTTTCTGTTGCCCTTCATTGATGAAATGTTAGAGCGACTGATGAATCACTCTTTCTTCTATTTTCTTGATAGGTATTCCGGTTATCACCAGATTCTGATCCATCCAGATGACCAAAGCAAAACCACCTTTACATGTCCATATGGAACTTATGCTTATCGTAGAATGTCTTTTGGATTATGTAATGCTCCAGCTTCTTTTCAAAGATGGATGATGTCTATATTTTCTAATATGATTGAAGAAATCATGGAAGTTTTCATGGATGACTTTTCTATTTATGAAAAAACTTTTGATGATTGTCTTGAAAATTTAGACAAGGTTTTGCAAAGATGTGAAGAAAAACACTTAGACCTTAATTGGAAAAAATGTCATTTTATAGTTAGAGAAGGGATAGTGCTTGGACACTTGGTGTCTAAAAAAGGGATTGAGGTAGACAGAGCTAAAATTGAAGTAATTGAATAATTACCTCCTCCTATAAATATTGGAGGCATATGTAGTTTCCTTGGGCATGATGGTTTTTATCGCCGCTTTATAAAAGATTTTTCTCATATTTCTAGACCACTTACAAATCTTTTAGCCAAGGATGTTCTCTTTGAATTTGATGATGATTGTATGAAATTTTTTAATATTCTTAAGAAAGCACTCATCTCTGCACTAATTATTCAACCCCCAGATTGGTCGCTACCTTTTGAAATTATGTGCGATGCTAGTGATTATGCTGTGGGGGCAGTTTTAGGACGAACTAAAGATAGAAAGCATCATGCAATTGCCTATGCTAGCAAAACTCTGACAAGACCTCAACTTAATTATGCAACAACTGAAAAAGAGCTCCTGACTATTGTCTTTGCTATTGATAAGTTTAGATCTTACTTAGTAGGAGCTAAGGTAATTGTTTACACTGATTATGCTGCTTTGAAATACCTGCTCACTAAGAAAGATGCTAAACCTATATTGATAAGATGGATTTTACTACTGCAAGAATTTGATTTAGAAATAAAAGATAAAAAAGGGAGTAGAAAATTCTGTTACCGATCGCTTGTCTAGAATGCAGTTTGAGAATTTTCAGGAACTACCCACCAATGATTCACTGTGGGACGACATGCTCTTGAAGGTCACCAAATCTGACCCCTGGTATGCAAATATTGTTAACTTTATGGTTGCAAGTTATGTACCACTAGGGGAGAACAAACAGAAACTGATCTACGAAAGTCGTCTCCACAAATAGGATGAACCGTACCTCTTCAGAGTCTGCTCAGACTACTTACTCAGAAGATGTGTACCGGTAGAAGAAGGCATCAAGATCATTGAACGATGCCACTCATCACCATATGGAGGACATTATGGAGCATTCTACACTCATTCAAAGATCTGGAAAAGTGCATTCTTTTGGCCTACCATGTATGAAGACACAAAAGATTTCATCAGAAGGTGTGGAGCATGTCAGAGGCACGTGAATATCAATTCAAGAGGTGCCATGCCACTCGTCAACAACCTCCAGGTTGAACTCTTCGATGTCTGGGGAATTGATTACATAGGGCCGTTTCCAAAATCAAAGCACACATTGAAATTTTGGGCGATTGAAGAATGAAACAGCTGAAATAGATCACCTTCTTCTTTAGTCAAGTCAATTGGAGAAATATTTTTAGATTTTGAAAACAAAACATAGCTTACCATCTTCTTTTGTAGTACTCAAATCTCTCTATAGTATTTTTGGATCCTTACCAAGGCATAGATGATTTTTCCTTCTTTATACCTACTTCTAAAAGCTTATGTGGATCTTAGGTAGGGATAAAAGTGAAAACATCCTTGCATTGCATATATTGTAACGTCAAAACAAGGATCAAATGGAGAAAGATGTCATACTCTTAGATCAAGATGTACATGTGTGTGGAATATATATATAGTGGCTAACCTAATTCTACTATGGTCCTTGAGACATATCTCTCTTGATTGATACTTGAAAAACTTTTTGCAAGAGAACATGGGCTATCTTATTCATTTTTCTCTTTTTCTTCTTCTCTTTTTTAGGCCGGCATCTGAGTACCCATTATTTTAGATATCTTGGACACTTGTCCATTTTTTAATTTTTTTCTTTTTTCTGAATAACTTTTGCATAGCCACATGCTTCTTTCTGTAATTGAAACTTTTTCAAGAGAAACATACACAAGAACTTGGAGCATATTTCCTAACAAACATATTTTTTGTCTACTCCTAGTGTAGGAATTGAACATTTTTTGTGTCATACCTGACCGTGGACAAAGCGCGTGGTGAGGCGGTGCAGTGGAGTACCAGGCGGCACCTGTAGGGTACCGGGTGGAATACTACGAAGTCTGCTCGAGGCCCACTTCGTCGTACGTGGTCCTTCGCTAATTGCTTTCCAAATTGTTTGATTTTCACTCTCGTAAGGTCGTTGTGATGTGTCTCCCCCATAGTTGTTTTCCTATATACCTTCATGCACAACATGTGGAGACAAACACATATCCAAAAATAGAGATAGAGGACTGGTATTCATAACAAAACTTTATTATAAGACACTTTATTACACAATAACACAATGAGCACGAACTTTTCTTGAACCTAACACAAACTTTAATTATCTAAATATCTAACAAACCTAAACATTAAACACTAACACTTGTGTGTTATTAATGAAAAATAAGGCATCAACAAAGCTTGACTAAACTCAATGCAAAACAAGAAGCGTATAATTGGAAGTTTTCCTAACCTAAGTATGAATATGTTCGGCTCTGGTAGGAATTCACACTTTGTCATACAGGATCTCATCATGTGGAATTTTATGTTTTTAAAAGATAAATCTCCAGAACTCTAGTATCACTAGGAACAAGATAGATAGCAGCTCAGACCTTCTCATATATTATCCATTAATTACCTAGACTTAGTTCAAGCATTGCTACCCATGAGTTTCAAGTTTAATGCAAATTCTCATGTCAAATCAATTCTATCCAAAGCTTGGGATAATTCAAGTTTAAATACTAGATACTTGAAAGGAATTATAGAGCATCTATTTAATTTCAACATGTGAGATTGTTCTTCAAGTTCTTTTATTTATCTGACTCTAAAATACTATAAACACTAAAACATATTTAAGCAAACTAAATTTAAAGTAATTACTAATATATCTATATAAAGACAAATCTTTGTTTTGTTTTCTTAGTTATGCATTTTTAAACTAAATAGAACAAAATTAAAATTACAAAAAATAAAATACTAAAAAGAAAAAAAACTTACCTTGGGTAAAGGGGGTCCTCCCCTAAGTTAGATGTTGCCATGGTACTCACTGGTATGGTGGTGGATGGCCGATGTTGAGGCCACCAAACAACCAGTTCTAGTTGTCTTGCTCGTGCTGCTGGTGCTGATGAATCTCGGTGAGGGTTTGTGTCGTGTTCTCTTGCCACTGGGCATGCTGTTGAAGGGTGTTCCGGATGTCTTGTTGGCCTTCTTCGATGGTGGTGAGTCTGGTGTTAAGGGCCGCATGGTCCACTGGTGGTTCTTGATAGAATGGATAGGGACCATGGAAGTCTGGTGCATAGTCATGGAAGCCCCGTGCAGAGAAGGACATGTGTCCTCCCTGGGTACCGCTGGAGATCTCCTCATAATCCTATTGCTGGTAGAAGTTGAAGTTACCTTCACCCCACCTTGCACTGGATTCTTGTTGCTAGGATGTCTCTGGATGATGGGGAGCGGGTTGCTCCCATGCACCATGCCTTGGATGGTGATCCCGGGACAGTCCTGCTTGGTCAAACCCAACATAGTTGGTGAAGGCTGGTCCTATTGGAGCAGCATCTTCACCATGATACCTTTGGTTTTGGTTTCGTGTGAATCTGGCAGAGGCACTCCTGTGGGGTTCCGCTCCCTTTTTCTGCAAGTTAAAAAAAGACTACCACATACAGACCGAGATGTCACTCTGGCAAATTCAATTCATTTGTATAATCTTTGTACATCATTACCTGTCTTGCCATTTTTTACCCTTTTTAAGCATATGTGCCTTATTAAAATATACATAGTCAATAATCCATCGTGGCGTAGTGATATAAACAACATTGGTATTATCTAGAAGACCTAAGTTTCTAGCTAAATGAGTTACCCATAAAGTGCACCAAATGTCCCCTTTCAACCTAGGAATTGTTAACTAGTGGTTCATCATGATTTTCATAGGAGAAACTTTCTTCTTCTTAATCATAGCATATAATAATTTAAGTTCCTCAACTCTAACCACTCGGAAACTTCTCTAGGAAAAAGGGTAACACCCATCCATTTATGCAAAAACCACAAAGTGGGGTGGTGAATTTGTCACACCCGATTTTAAGGATAAAATGGGATGCATAATCTTATGTGCGCCCAGAGATCAATCACACACACAAGCCGACAAATTATAGGAAGTATCATCACAACTATTTATTATATAACGAATAATATCACATAGTCTTCACAAGAATATAACTAAGACAAAAGATAACTCTCTTGCAGAAGCTCCATAGCATAGGGACGTCAACTGGTTGACCACAAGTCTAGTATTCCTCAAAAAAGTTATCATTACCATGGTAATCTGTTGCCCATCCAGGCATTTTTATCCAAATAGTGAAAAATAAACAAGCGTAAGTACATTCGTACTCAACTAGTGTAACATGGGGTTCATGAGGCTCAAAGGCAAGACTCAGGGTTTAAATGCATATAGCTTTTAGTTGTCTCAATTTTAGCATAAGAGTAGCATCAAGTTGTCTTATTCCCAAAGTAAAACACATGATCAAAGTAAACATGATTAACGAATAGCATAAACAATAATATGATATAATATAACAGTGATCATCTATTCCATAAGGGTTCCAAGGCCGCTCGTGACCAAGAGCACTGACTGTTATAACAGTTTTATACTCTGTAGAGGTTGTACATCTTTACCTGTGAGTTATGATTCTCATATACCCGTGTTTATAACTCCCAAAACACTTCCAAGGTGAGCAGGCACGGTTCACTATGAAACCTTTCGAAGGTTCGTCTAACAAGTTAGGGCCGCTAGGTTTCTCTAGCCTGCAGATGTAGGGATCCCCTTCTGAAAGGCACAATGACACGCAGCCTATACACTTGTGGACAGAGGCCGCACTATACCCAACCCGAAACACACCCCATTTGCGCCATAAAGGTAACCTCTAACAAGCTAGAAAAGGTCCTTGTACTAAGTTAAAGCCAGAGCCATGTGGCCCTCATAGTTGTACTGTAAGTCTCGGATGATCACTTATAGATAAGTCCTTAGGGAGAGGAATCTGTAGCATAAATGCTCAAGCCCCCTGTTTCCAAGTTGCTAACAAGTCAAGTTTTAGTGTTTATTGCATATTCCATTCGTCAAGTTATAAGATCATGGTTTAGTTGAGCACTAGTAATAGCTACCCAATGCGTACTCCGTAGGAGACAAGGTATAAGTTCAAGTCTAGCAAATCCTTATGAGGGTGACACATGCTATAAAACCCTAGGTTTTCGAGCAACCAAAAATACGAACTTTTTTAAAAAATTTCCTGCAATGTGTGAAGCATGTAGCTTCTAGGTTGAACCCGAGTCTAACCCACTAACAAATCGTTGCATTCATATAGAATTGTTTGTAGGAGAGTGCTTGTGCTCTTGAGTGGTTTTCGTGTTTGAGTCTTGTTGGAGTTTGGAGTGCACAAATCCATAGCAACATCCCCTCATTTCCTTTTTCAAATTCCCTTTGATGAGCAACTCTCAAAGTCCTTGAATTCTTTTCTGATCTCTTTTCGAATCCCTCTCAAACCCTTTTTGAATCATCTCAAGTTCCATTTGAATCTTCCCCAAACTCTTTTGAAATTCCCCTCTCAAAATTCTCTTTGATCCCATCTGAAATTTCCTATAATCATAAAAGAAAATTTTCATTTCCTTTTATTTCCCCAACCAGCCCAACTATCCCTTCTCCTCCCTTCCCATGGCCCAACTCTCCTCCCCTTTCTCTTTTTCGCTGGCCCGATCGGCAGCCCAAGCCACCGCTAGGCCCCGGCCTCCCTCCACCGTGCGGCCCACCTTGCGCATCTAGCCCAGCTCGCATCCCCCGTGCGCAGCCCAGTAGCACACCGGCCTGCTCAGCCCAGCCATGAGCCCCCTCAAGCCCGCGAACCCACCGGCCCCTACAGGCCCACCAGTGCACCCGTGTGTCCCCCGTAGGCCTGTCGCGTGCCCCTGCCTAACCCTAGGCGCACCCACGCACACCCAACACACCCCTACACCCACTCTCAGCTGCCGCCCTGTGCACACCGACACCTCAATATCCGTACACACATGCCCCAGATCTACGCCGCGTGTCCCGAAGCGGGCACGGATGCCAAGGATTGCTGGCACCTCGAGAACCCTAGCCGGCACCGCTATAAAAGGAGCAGCCGCCGCTCCGTCTCCTGGAGCTTCCAAGCACCGCCGCCACTCCCCTTTCCCTTGTCTGCCTCCCCTTCCCTACTGCGCAGCCGCATCAGCCAGCCACCTCCGGCCATGGACCTGCCACTACCAACCAGGAGCTCGCCGCGTCATGCCGCAGTAGTGACACAGCACCACCACGACGGCACCCGATGCCTCTAGCCTACCGAGCCGCTCCACCGTGACCCTGTTCACCACCACAACTAGATAGCCACCTCCACCTCTCCCTGACATCTTAGGCCTCAGTCTCGAAGCTATGATGTCTGTGCCTCCACCACGCCAGGTGCCCGCGTGAACGCTGACGTGCAGGGCCTGCACCACTAGTGTCCTCTGCCTCGCCATAGAGCTGCGCCCTTGCCTGGAGCGTGACATCCTCACCTCATCGTGCCTTCGTCTAAGCCCAACGCCTCCTTCCTCTATGCCCACGACCACCTCTACGTCCGTTGCCACTTGTGCACCTCCACGCCACCCCATGACATCACCACCGACGCTAGTGCCCCGATGTCATGCCCTTCTCTACGACACCAGACTCAGAGCTACTGACCCTACAGCGCCTCACCTTCACGCCATGGCCATGACCGAACTGCGACCATGCCGAGTAGCGCCAAAGCCTCCATAGTGTTGATGGACTCTTTCACCGGCGTTGTTCCTCAGCACCACCACCTCCTGCTCCGCATCATGACTAGGTCACACCCTTCCTCATCACTGATGCCACACCTTCCTCCCTCTACCACGCAGCCAAGCCAAGGAGCAGCACCGTCCTCGCCGTGTCGTGGCCTCTATCCCTGTCGAGCTGTGACCTCGATGTCTCAGCGACCAGAGCTGTGTCCGTGGCCTTCCTTGCCTCTACGTCACCTGCTGCGGCAACCAGCTCACGTCTAGGGCCGCGCTGAACCACATGACCAAGTCGTACCGCGACGCAGCCACCACCGGTGTGCCACCAAAGGCAAAGCTTGCACCTTTTCTTCATTTCCGCTGCTGTTTTTGCTAAGCCTAGCCCTTGTGCTGCTATCTTCACTATGATAGGGAAGTTGCAGCCCTGCTGCTCCATCGTCAGAGCTCTGTCACCACCTCGACCACCTTCGACCAGCTCTCGGCTAGCAGCGGCTGCCACCGGCCAGCCATGGCCAAGCCACAACAAGTTGTAGCCAAGCTACAGCCGGCTAGCAGCAGCAACCCGCCACAAGTGGCAGCAGCAAGTAGCAGCAGCCCTTCATCCACAGCAAGGTCGAACCCTAGTTGACACTGATGAAAGCCCTTTCTTGCTCTTTCATACTTTCGTTCATACATTTTCTATCATCTATGCTTGTTCATCCACTTATGATGCACGATTATCTATCTATCTATCTATTCGATGCATGTGCCATGCCTTCGTGCTAGGTCTAATCTTGATGCTATGGTTGTGTGCGCTACTCCTTCATCAGGTGTCGTGTGGTGGTTTTTGTGTGTCCTTGTGCGTTGTCTATCGTCGTTTGTGGACTGTGCCATCGAGCCGGTCGAGGGAATTGTGGTGCGTCTGGCCATTTCGGTCGTGGGTTTGTTCCCGCCATGGCCATGATGCCAAGCATAGCTTGTTCCCTCATTTTAGTTGTCTCCGTTCGACTACAGTTGTTGGTAACCCAATTCGGCCCTAGGACATGGCCATTGCAGACTCGACATCGATGCGGCTCTTATCCGCAGCCGATGAGCCCTCCATGATCTAGCCTAGTGGACGAGTTAGGAAACAACGATCATTGACCAATGGATGCCAATTCGTGTAGGTATAGCTTGTGGCCGCAAGTTTTCCTTGCCATGACCATCGTGCTTTACCTCTTTTCTTGCTTGTTTATCCTAACCACCTCGTATGCTTGTACCACTTGACCATAGCGTCCCTTCGGATCTAGCGGTGATAACTGCATTGCTACGAACCTTAGGGGTAGCCTTGTGCCAACTTAGTTGCATAGTCATGGTGCCCTACGAGTGGGTTTGGATCATGGGATCATGTCCCCTTTCTTCCAACCTTCGCCCGTTCCATGACGAGTTTGTCGAAAGGGTGCGGATTACATTCTTTTCTTGATCTCAATCCCTGTCGATCCAGTAAGATGTGGATTGAGCCCTTCTCCCTCTTGGTGTTTGTTGCTCTCTTGATTCCATTATTTCAATTCCCGTCGTTGCTATGGTGAGTGGATCAAAGGAAGCAGAATCTCGTGTTTCCCCTCTTCTAGTTTTGCCGTGCTTAAACCCTTGTATGCTTGTACCTATCTAGACCGTAGCATTTCTTTGGTTCTCACGATGACAACCGAACTGCAAAGAACCCTAGGGATGTCTTAGTGCATTTAGTGCACCTAGGCCGTGGTACCCTACAAGTGGATTGGGCACTCATGTTCTATTGTGTGTCGCTCCTTCTCGATGCCCGTCTTTTCCATGGCACATGGATTGGAAGAAGTAGACCACTGCCCTTTTCTCTTCTCTCCCCTATTCCACCCTCTCTTGGTTCACGTCAGTTACACTGGCATATAGATTAAGAGAGACTGAGATTGCTTCCTTCCCTTGGCCGCACTTTTTGGTTCCCGTCATCTCTGTGATGCTCGAATCGGAAGACCACGAGCTATGGTGTTTTCTTAGGATGAGCTAGGGTCTATGCTAATTTATTAAAGCCATATAGGTCCACACGATCGACCTTGGGAAGTACTGGCTAGGCTGAGTCTTAAGCTTGTATTTAGCAAACCACCACTTGTGTTTCTTTTGGCCCAGGGAACAGACATCCACCGAGAGGGCTAAGTCATTTTTCCTTTGGTCTTCCTTCAGGTGTAGTTGTTCTTCTCATGCTCTATTGCCTCCTTTTTGCAGTCTTTCTAGGTTTAGTGGTTTGATTGTTTTTTCTGTCTTGCTTGCCGCTCTATCGAGGTAGTTGCGTCGAGGATAGTGTTGATCATGCCAGAACCCTTTGGAGGAAGGACATGCGAAGGACAGCAGGACCTTGGAGGAGAATGACTATGAGTACACTAAGGATCTCATAGATGACATTCAATAGGTGTCCACATCCCACCCAACCTCAGTAGAATCCTATTAGACATGCTACAATGTAGATGCTAGTGCCTTATTTTTATGCAAATGAACTGTGATAGGTTGCATGGTAGATTTGCTTGTGAGCCATTACCTTGTCGCAACCTATACCCTTGCACACCTGCTGTTAGGCTAGACGCTCGCTTACTACTTACTGCTTTACTTCTACTACGCATTATATCTATGATGTGATGCTTGATGGAGGATTGTTTGTGAGTGGCTAAGGCACTTGGTGCTGGTAATATGGTAAAAATATGATAACAACTTGGGGAGATCTTGACGTGCATCTTGGGTGTGTGGTGAGGGTTGAGTCGATCGGGTAGGATCTTACGACGAGTCATTGGATGAGTCTTGCCTAAAGGGGTGCGACATGGGCATCCCTCATGAGAGGTACCTGTGGCGGGTGCATGTGAGATGAGTAGATCTCGAGGGTGGAGTGTCCTTGTGTGACAAAGCCCCAGGATGGAGGTGCCACCGAGGCACGGGGTGTCGGTTAACCCCTTGAGAAGATATCCTGTCTGGTCCCCCTTAGGACTGGTGTGTCTTGAGAACCGAATCATAGGACCCTACGTACACACCACTCATTCCTAAATGGGCGGGGAACGATTATCCGACTAACTAGGATGGTGCCACTAGTACTAGGTTGGAAGGTGACTGTGTAGGGAGGGATGGGCGTGGGACCCACACCCTCCTAAGATAGCGTAGTGACCTCTGGGGGCCCAGTACTATGTCTCATAGTCTTAGCGTTTCGGTGGACTCCAAGGTGGCCCAGGGCTGAGTGGTAGGGTGGCACCATACCGGTTGGGAGGCAGTTGGTATCAGCCTAGATGAGCTGGATCGTCGATGATGGTGATCTTGTGGTTCTAGGTGTACACTGCTCTGCAGAGTTGATCGATCTTTACGTATAGCCGTGTCCTCGGATATGGACATTCCTATGACCTACGCTTCACTTGATTAGTGAGAGGTGTCCCTTCTTCTCTCCGTGGGTTTGGTGTTGGTTTCTGGCTTTGGTCCGTTGAGGCAAGGCACGAGCGGGGGTCATCCTTGCCACCTAGAGAGTGAGAGTGTGGTGAGAGTGTGGTGAGATGTGTGTGATGCGAAAGGGGTGAACGTGTGGATGAGATGGGTTAAAACTTGATAAACTATTATTATAAAATATTGATGAACTTGCATAGGAAACCTACAGTCTCATATAGGCCATTTGCTGTACCCTTGCATACCACTTACCACAAAAGCATATGCAAAGCATAGGGTGGGAGCTAGTGGCCAGTACAAATCGTACTGATAATTGTTCAGCAGGATTGGATGTCATCTACGACGGCGACAATAGGAGATTAGAGGGATTAGATGGTCTCGTTCCTATGCTCTAGTTTGGTTGAGAAGATGCAGTCTATGCTCGCTGACATTCTACACCAACTCTGATGACTACCTGTGAAGGAGGTGCCTTCACTCGCTGACGCGCTACATCAACTCTGATGAAGATGCGTGTGTTCCCACTAGAATAATGATGTACTTAGGTGTGTTACCAAATGTTGTAATGCCTTGTAAACTTGTACTTCCACTAATGTATGACTGTGATATCAGCTGAATGAAGATTATGTGATAACTTGGTCTTTCTAGGATTATCACATTATGTTATAAACTGTGGATTTCCCTTCGAGGAAATCGTGGATCGTTTTAGTTGGTATCAGAGCCATACTTGACCTTAAGATGAGACCCTTAGAACGAAACACTAGTATAGAAGCCAAACAACCTGTCTATTGTAGGACTCTAGATGCTAACACTTGATTCCCCCTCTGCCTTGAATTCTGGTGCTAACTGACTTCCCTGTCAAGGAAAGTTGACATATAAAACATACCCCATGACCACCCACGCTAGATCAGTAGTCGTGTGAGACTTTGAAGGCCTTGGAGTCACCTTAAGTCAACACTATGCATTAGGAGTTGTAATGCTGTTTGATTGCCTAGATCTTGAGTTGTTGGGCTCTTGTGCTTCTTGTGTGCTTCTTGTCGTATGAGTGTAGGCTATAGAACCTGTTTTGTGCAAGTAAGACTCCGAACCCTGGCCAACCCAGCTAGATAAAACTAGGCCCACATACTGATGGATGACCAAATACCAGGCTAGAGGAGAGTATCAAGTCAACAAAAAAATGCCTGAGCCAGATGAGCAAGACAACATTTTAGTGATCGTAGCTTGGAGAGTTTGATGGACACTAACCATGGAGTTAACCTTAGATACATCTGTCACCTTAGAAGTGAAGCTTGGATATGACTAGAGCCTAACCAAAGTCTTGAGACCTGAGCCTTGAAAGCGCTCGGCTAGACAACAACTACTAGCCCATCAGACCCGTATCTGGCAGAAAGTTTCCAATATGGAGCACCTGAGCCATCCCATGAAGTCTTTCAGCAAGAAGCTCAAGGAGTCCTACAAGCTAAACCCTCCTTTGACCACGTCGATAACCCAATCCAAGTAGATGACTGGTTATGTGGACCCAAAAGGAGGCTTGACTTAAAGAAATGCACTAACAAGGAAGGTCTGAACATTGACACCCTTCATCTTAGAGGCGTTAAGGACTCATGAAGGGATTGCTTCCATGATACCCACCCCGACTTCATCATGTTGGATGAACTGAATTTGCACAAGCGTTCTGAAGGTACCGCCTCATGGAAGGAATGGTGTAAGCAAAAGAGTTCAAGAAAAATTACAAATGAGTACCATGTCAGTTCAAGAGCACCACCAAGTCGAGATATGTGCCTAGGTACATAGAAACTAGAAGGCAAAGGAAGCACTACCATATGGTGGAATCCTCCCTCGAGCCTTGCAAAGCGTTTCCATCAGCCGCAGTTGCCTGACTCAAAAGAAGCAAACACAACTGCTCCATAGAGATGGGTCTTAAGCCTAAAAGCGCAAGCGAAAGAAGCCTTCCACCACAAGAAGAGATAGAGATATCAGCCAAATCTTGGGAATTCGAGCCCTGAAAAGAGTCATAGTTGGAAATAGAAAGCTACCTAGACCCCCTCCGCAACAAGGCCAGGAACAACTTACAACACACGACTAGGTTTCTTAGCACATAGAACAAGTATGCCAGGTGCACCAAGAGTAAGAAGGAGTTCCAATGAAGCAAACTGTTGATACCGAAGGAGAAGAAGGTGCTTGATGTTTGCTACGTGCACATGCCACTAGATTGGACATATGGACCAAGTTTGCCCTCAATGTCTAGCATCGGTTCAGCTAGGGTTACCTAAGAACCGATCGTCACCAACTCAAGACATGCTAGTTGTCTGAGAATACCCGAACGCCTTTCCAGTTAAAATGCCAGGATTGCCCCCAACCAAGACATTGAGTTCACAAGTGCTCCATTCGGATTGACTAGTGCCTGCATACCTCATGGACCTAATATAGGACCTTCTTAGCGAAGAGCTAGAAAAATTTGCTGCAGTTTTGACAACAACATGATCCATTTAGAAACATATGAAGGACTTGAGAAGCACCTTCAGAAGATGTGCTAGAAAAGCTAATGCATTATCAATGGTATGTCAAGCTCGAGAAGCGAGAATTCTTGTATCAAAAAACTTGCATTCCTGAATCCTAGAGAT
This sequence comes from Miscanthus floridulus, assembly GCF_019320115.1. NCBI lineage: Eukaryota > Viridiplantae > Streptophyta > Magnoliopsida > Poales > Poaceae > Miscanthus > Miscanthus floridulus. Next base: position 79,973,910 of record NC_089586.1, read on the forward strand.
AAGGAGCTGGTATGGGTTGATCGCAGATGGAAAATTTCAATGGACCCATCCAAGATTGACATAGTTAGTAGGATAGAGCAGCCAAAGAATGCTACCATTATTAGGACTGGTCTTGGATTAGCTGGACACTGTTGTCGACCTTACCCGATAGTCATCAGGATTTCATGGTTTATTGCAACGTTTCTATGCAAGGTTTACGATATGTGCTCATGCGAGATGAACAAGCGATAGCTTATGCTACCAGACAGGTGAGAAGATCATAGAAGCACTTAAATTATATGAGAATATCCGAGAAGATCAAGACACTTATGTCAGGACAAAACCATAGAATTATCAAATCGATGCACGGGACACCTTGTGATTGATGAATCTATTATATATTCCACAAAATTAGCAAATCCGAGAACCCATCTTGTCAGATGACTTGTTACTCCAACCTATGTGGCTAGATACGACATTCGCCAAGATGTAAACGACGAACGCCAGAGAACCGCAAAAATTACTTCGGCCCTTGGACATCCTTCTAAACGTTGCAGTCAGATTACCCCGCTTTTAGAAGGAAAATGAACCGATATGCTCATAGTCGATCATTGGATCAAGTGACTTAATTATTCTTGGGAAGAATCTAGGAACTAGGATCACACTCTCTTTTGTCAACTCACACGAAAGGGTGAACCAGATTACGGAAGATTGTTTACGGTGTGAATCTCAACTTCTGGATTGGATTAGGAGGAAAACCTATCCATCGTTGAGTTCTCCTACAACAATAGCCATCAAACGCGATCCCGCTTATACGATCAGAAGCCAGAGAAAGATAGTTCTTGGACCAGCAGTGATAAAGAAACCGAAGGGCAAGTGACTAAGTTAGAGAGAACCTGGAGATAGCCTAGATTTGTCTGAAGAGCTATGCTAGCAGAAGCAAGGCGAGATCGTAGTTTTAGGGTTGATAACTATGGATATCTTGAGTTCAAAGTGGCTATAGTTGGTATCACCCCTTCAGAAACACTGTGAGGTTCATGATAAAAGCAAGCTAGCACCTCACTTTGTAGACCCCCTATAAGATCTTGAACAGAATTGGGAAGCCCATCTACAAGTTGGAGTTGCCACCTAACCTAGCTGAAAAACACCCTGTGTTGCACATCCCGCAACTGAGAAAGTTCTAGAGAGACCAGATTAAGAAGTTCATATTGGAACCGTGGATATGCAAGACCGCCTGAGTATCTTGAGCACCTCGCAAAGATTTCTGATCCAATCTATCGAGAGGACCTAGATGTCGACAATTCTTTTCTGCAAAGTCTTGTGGAACAACCACAGTGCAAGAGAAGCAAGTTCCGGGATAAGGAGAACTTCGGAAGCAGCACCCCCATCTCTCCACCGATCGAGCAACGCCTTAATCTCGGGGATGAGATTCCTGTGAGGGGGAAGGACTGTAACAACCCGGGTTTCTGAGCAACCAAAAATATGATGTTTTTTAAAAAAATTCCAGCAATGTGGGAAGCATGTAGCTTCTAGGTTGAACCCGAGTCTAACCCGCTAACAAATCGTTGCATTCATATAGAATTGTTTGTAGGAGAGTGCTTGTGCTCTTGAGTGGTTTTCGTGTTCGAGTCTTGTTAGAGTTTGGAGTGCACAAATCCATAGGAACTTCCCCTCATTTCCTTTTCAAATTTCCTTTTGATGAGAAACTCTCAAAGTCCTTGAATTCTTTTCTGATCTCTTTCTGAATCCCTCTCAAACACCTTTTGAATCATCTCAAGTTCTAGTTGAATCTTCCCCAAACTCTTTTGAAATTCCCCTCTCAAAATTCTCTTTGATCCCATCTCAAATTTCCTAAATTCATAAAAGAAAAAATTCCTTTTCCTTTTATTTCCCCAACTAGCCCAACTATACCTTCACCTCCATTCCCATGGCCCAACTCCCCTCCCCTTTCTCTTTTTCGCTAGCCCGATCGGTAGCCCAAGCTACCGCCAGGCCCCGGCCTCCCTCCATTGCACGGCCCACCTCGCACAGCTAGCCTAGTTCGCCTCCCCCGTGCGCAGCCCAGCGGCACACCGGCCTGCTCAGCCCAGCCATGAGCCCCCGCAAGCTCGCGAACCCACCGGCCCCTACATGCCTGCCAGCGCACCCGCGTGGCCCCTGCAGGCCCGTCGCGTGCCCATGCCTAACCCTAGGCGCACCCGTGCACACCCGACGCACGCCTGCACCCACTCTCAGCTGCCGCCATGTGCACACCGACACCTCTACATCCGTACACGCGTACCCTGGATCTGCGCCGCGTGTCCCGTAGCGAGCACAGATGCCAAGGATTGGTGGCACCTCGAGAACCCTAGCCGGCGCCGCTATAAAAGGAGCAGCCATCGCTCCATCTCCTAGAGCTTCCAAGCATCGCCACCACTCCCGTTTCCCTTGTCTGCCTCCCCTGCCCTTCTACGTAGCCATGTCAGCCAGCCGCCGCCGGCCACGACCCCGCCACTACCTACCTAGAGCTTGATGTGTTGTGCCGCAGCCATGATGCAAGTCCACCACGATGGCGCCTGGCGCCTCTAGCCTGCCGAGTGGCTCCACCGCGACCCCATTCGCCACCACAATCAGCTAGCCACCTCCGCCTCTCCTCGATGTCTCGGCCTAGCCCCGAAGCTGCGACGCCGTGCCTCCACCATGCTGGTGCCTGTGTGAACATGGACATGCAGGGCCTGCACCATGGTGTCCTCTGCCTCGCCATCGAGCCATGCCCTTCCTTGGAGCGCGATGTCCTCGCCTTGTCGTGCCTTCGTTCGAGCCCAACGCCTCCTTCCTCTATGACCATGACCACCTCTACGTCTGTCACCACCGCGCACCTCCATGCCACCCCACGACATCACCACAGACGCCGTGCCCCGACGTCGCGCCCTTCTCTACAATGCCAAACCCAAAGCTGCTGACCCTACCGCGCCTCACCTTCACGCCATGGCCATGACCGAACGTGACCATGCCAAGTAGTGCCAAAGCCTCCACAGTGACGATGGACTCTTTCACTTGCATCGTTCCACAGCACCACCACCTCCTGTTCTACGTCATGACTAGGTCGCGCCCTTCCTCATCACTGACGCCATGCCTTCCTCCCTCTGCCATGCAGCCAAGCCGAGGAGCAGCACCGTCCTTGTCGTGTCAGGGCCTCTGTCCTCGTTGAGCGGTGACCGCGATGTCTTGGTGACCAAAGCCATGTCCATAGCCTTCCTCACCTCTACGTCACCTACTATGGCAACCATCTCTCATCTAGGGACGCGCCGAACCACACCACCAAGTTGTACCACGATGTAGCCACCACTGGTGAGCCACCGAAGGCAAAGCTTCCACCTTTTCTTCGTTTCCGCCGCTGTTTTTGCTGAGCCCAGCCCTTGTGCCGCTATCTTCACTGTGATAGGGAAGTTGCAGTCCTACTGCTCCATTGTCAGAGCTCCATCACCACCTCAGCTACCTTCGGCCAGCTCCCGGCTAGTAGCAGCCGCCATCGGCCAGCCGTGGCCAAGCCGCAGCAAGTTGTAGCCAAGCTGTAGCTGGCTAGCAGCAAGCAGCAGCAACCCTTGATCCATAGCAAGGTTGAACCCTAGTCGACACCGATGAAAGCCCTTTCTTGCTCTTTCATACTTTTGTTCATACATTTTTCTATCATCTATGCTTGTTCATCCACTTATGATGCACGATTATCTATCTATCTATCTGTTTGATGCATGTGTTGTGCCTTCATGCTAGTCTAATCTTGACGCTATGGTTGTGTGCACTACTCCTCCGTCGAGTGTTGTGCGGTGGATTTTGTGTGTCCTTGTGCATTGTCTGTCATCATTTGTGGACCGTGCCTTCGAGCCAGTCGAGGGAATTGTGGTGCGTCTGGCCATTTTGGTCATGGGTTTGTCCCGTCATGGCCTTGATGCCAAGCATAGCTTGTTCCCTCATTTTAGTTGTCTCTGTTCGACTATACTTGTTGGTAACCCAATTCAGCCCTAGGACATGGCCATTGCAGACTCGACATCGATGCGGCTCTTATCCGCACCCGATGAGCCCTACATGACCTAGCCTAGTGGATGAGTTAGGAAACAACGATCGTTGACCGACGGACACCAACTCATGTAGGTATAGCTTGTGGCCACGAGTTGGCCTCGCCATGACCATCGGGCTTTACCTCTTTTCTCACTTGTTTATCCTAACCACCTCTTATGCTTGTACCACTTGACCATAGCGTCCCTTTAGATCTAGCGGTGATAACCGCATCGCTATGAACCTTAGGGGTAGCCTTGTGCTGACTCAGTTGCACAGTCGTGGTGCCCTATGAGTGGGTTTGGATCATGGGATCATGTCCCCTTTCTTCCAACCTTCGCCCGTCCCATGACGAGTTGGTTGAAAGGGTGTGAATTCCATTCTTTTATTGTTCTCAATCCTCGTCGATCTAGTAAGATGTGGATTGAGCCCTTCACCCGCTTTGTGTTTGTTGCTCTCTTGATTCCTTTCTTTCAATTCCCATCGTTGCTATGGTGAGTGGAACAAAGGAAGCGGAATCCCGTGTTTTCCCTCTTTTGGTTTTGCCGTGCTTAAACCCTTGTATGCTTGTACCTGTCTAGACCGTAGTATTTCTTTGGTTCTCACGGTGACAACCGCACTGCTAAGAACCCTAGGGATGTCTTAGTGCATTTAGTGCACCTAGGTCATGGTACCCTACAAGTGGATTGGGCACTCGTGTTCTATTGTGGGTTGCTCCTTCTCGATGCCCCGTCTTTTCCATGGCATGTGGATTGGACGAAGTAGACCACTGCCCTTTTCTGTTCTCTCCCCTGTTCCACCCTCTCTTGGTTCACGTCAGTTATAGTGGCGTATGGATTAAGAGAGACTAGGACTGCTTCCTTCCCTTGGCCACACTTTTTGGTTCCCATCATCTCTGCGATGCTCTAATCAGAAGACCATGAGCTGTGGTGTTTGCTTAGGATGAGCTAGGGTCTATGCTAATTTATTAAAGCCGTACATTTCCACACGATCGACCCAGGAACTACTGGCTAGGCTGAGACTTAAGCTTGTAATTAGCAAACCACCACTTGTGTTTCTTTTGGCCTAGGGATTGGACATCCTCCGAGAGGGCTAAGTCATTTTTCCTTTGGTCTTCCTTCGGTGTAGTTGTTCTTCTGATGCTCTGTTGCCTCCTTTTTGCAGTATTTCTAGGTTTAGTGGTTTGATGGTTTTTCTGTCTTGCTTGCCACTCTATCGAGGTAGTTGCATCGAGGATGCGTTGATCATGCCAAAACCCATTGGAGGAAGGACACGCGAAGGACAGTAGGACCTTGGAGGAGAACGACTACTAGTACACTGAGGATCTTAGAGATGACATTGAACAGGTGCCACGTCCCACCCAACCTCTGAAAGCTCCAGTTTGATTTTGGTTAATTGATGAAACCTATTGGACTAACTCGTGGCTAAGTGTGTTAATTAGTAAAGGTAGTCCAAGCCAAGTTGTGGAGCAAAGTGATGATCATGATGGTGGATGGTGAAGGCCACAAGTAGATGAATCAAGTGCTCACACTTGGGAAAAGAAGAAAGAGAAACACAAAACAGATCAAGGCAAAGGTATAACTTGATAGGGCTCTTTGTTTTGGCACTCAAGACACCATAGAGGGTGTGAGTGTGTTTAGGATAGATAGCCGTACTATGAAGAGGGGAGAATCTTGGTTAATGCGGTTATCAAGTGCCACTAGGTGGAATCATACATGCATTTGCATTAGGACCTAGTGTGCTAACTTAACACCCTTGAAAATGCTTTGAAGAATATGCTAACACACTCACATAAGTGATACACATTATGTTAGCACTTGGGAGTAAGGGTGAAGCGCTTAGAGATGAAGTTCCACCGGCGGAGTGTCCGACGGTGCCACCGGCGCTCTATACAAAGAAGACAAGGTTTCACATAGTGCACCGGATGCTGGTCCTTGAGGTGACCGGATGCATCCGGTGCTTAACCCTAGGTGTGCTGACTTTGGGCGAGTCCGGTCTTATGTGACCGGACGTGTCCGGTGCAATGAAGTGCTCTCAGGGAGTCCTCTGTGTTGCACCAGACGCTGGCTGAGAAAATAGACCAGACACGACTCTGGCGTGTCCGATGCTAATGACGTGGCGCTCGGAGTTGAAGCAGAGAGAGCACCGGACGCTGTCGAGTTCGGTCATGGGTGACCGGATGCGTTCAGTCGACAAATATCATTTCTGGAACCTCTCTGGATAGTGATCGGATGCCACTATTGGCGAGTCCGGTTGATGAAGCAGACGCGTCCGGTGCGTGGTCAGTGAGCGCGCGTGGAAGGAGACGTTGCACGCCAACGGCTAAATTTAAACGGCTAGTACACCCTGCAGCACGTCCGGTCGACCGGACGCGTCCGGTGCACCCTGCAGTGCGTCTGGTCGACGCGCAGTCAGCCCATTGAAGGGGCCAACGGGTATGTTGAGTGTGAGGGCTATATAAATAGAAGTTGGCCAGCTCTAGCTCAGCCTCTTGCACATTTTTATTGACATTGCATCCTTGTGAGCTAGGCCAAACCTCTTCCACTCATCTCCTTGCTTGATATTGCAAATCAAAGTGAGATTGAGTGATTCCAAATGCATTTGCTTGTGTTGTTGCATCTAGTGGCACTTGGCGATCGTTTTTGCTGTGGTTTTCTTGTAACTCTTGGTGGTTGCCGCCACCTAGATGGCTTGGAGTAGCGGAGGAGTTGTGGCAAGAGTTGGTGATTGTTCTTGGCCACCTCCCGGTGATTTGTGAGGGGTTCTTGTGCCTTCCCTAGTGGAGCGCCAAAGGCAACTCTAGTATATTGCTCATGTCATTGAGTTACCTCACTTGTGGGTTGGTTCTTGCGGTGTCCAATGTGTGGACGAGGTTCGTGCAACACCTCTTAGCCGCCGAACCACCAAGTGTTGGTCGACACAACAGGGACTAGCATGCCAGCAAGCATGTGAACCTCAGGAGAAAAATTGATTGTCTCTTGCCATTGGATTTCTCCCGGTATTCTTATTGTGTTGATTAGTTGATTGGTTCATCACCTCTACACGGCGTTATAAACCTCTCCATCCTCTCTTTATTTCATGCAAACTAGTTGTAACAAGCTCTTTAGTGTAATTAGTTTTGAGAGCTTGACTTACCCTTGCTAGTTTAGCTTTTCACCTAGTTGAGCTCTTTAGTGTAGCTAGCTTTGAGAGCTCTAAGTGACTTAGCCTTTGATTGTCTTAGAGATTATAGAAATTAGAATTATTGGGATAGGAGGCTTGCAACACTTGTTAGAGCTAGAGCAAAAAGCATTATAGCCCTTTAGTTGTCTAACAAGTTTGTTTAGTGGTTTGTAGTTTTTAAATTAGGCTATTCACTCACCTCTAGCCAATTAGGATCTTTCAACCTCGTAGAATCCTATTAGACATGCTACAATGTAGATGCTAGTGCCTTATTTTTATGCAAATGAACTATGATAGGTTGCATGGTAGATTTGCTTCTGAGGCCATTACCTTGTCGCAACCTGTACCCTTGCACACCCGCTGTTAGGCTAGACGCTTGCTTACTACTTACTGCTTTACTTCTACTATGCATTATATCTATGATGTGATGATAGGTGGAGGATTGTTTGTGAGTGGCCAAGGCACTTGGTGCCGGTAATATGGTAAAAATATGATAACAATTTGGGGAGATCTTGACGTGAATCTTGGGTGTGTGGTGAGGGTTGAGTTGATCGGGCAGGATCTTATGATGAGTCGTTGGATGAGTCTTGTTGGAGGGGTGCGACCTGGGCATCCCTCATGAGAAGGTACCTATGGCGGGTGCATGTGAGATGAGTAGATCTTGGGGTGGAGTGTCCTTGTGGGATGAAGCCCCAGATGGAGGTGCCACCGAGGCACGGGGTGTCGGTTAACCCCTTGAGAAGATATCCTATCCGGTCCCCCTAAGGACTGGTGTGTCTTGAGAATCGGATCATAGGACCCTACGTACACACCACTCGTTTCTGAATGGGCAGGGGAACGATTACCCGACCAACTAGGACGATGCCACTACTACTAGGTTGGAAGGTGACAGTGTAGGGAGGTACGGGCATGGGACCCACACCCTCCTAAGATAGCATAGTGACCTCTAGGGGCCCTGGTACTATGTCTCACAGTCTCAGCATTTTGGTGGACTCTGAGGTGGCCCAGGGCTGAGTGGTAGGGTGGCACTATACCGGTTGGGTGGCAGTCGGTATCAGCCTAGACAAGTCGGATCGTCGATGATGGTGACCTTGTGGTTCTAGGTGTACACTGCTCTGCAGAGTTGATTGATCTATATGTATAGCCGCGTTCTCGGATATGGACATGCCTATGACCTACGCTTCACTTGATTAGTGAGAGGTGTCCCTTCTTCTTCTCTCCCTAGGTTTGGTGTTGGTTTATGGCTTTGGCCATTGAGGCAAGGCACGAGCGGGAGTCATCCTTGTCGCCTAGAGAGAGAGTGTGGCTGAGATGTGTGTGATGCGAAAGGGGTGAACGTGTGGATGAGATGGGTTAAAACTTGATAAACTATTATTATAAAATATTGATGAACTTGCATAGGAAACCTACAGTCTCATATAGGCCTTTTGTTGTACCCTTGCATACCACTTACCACAAAAGTATACGCAAAGCATAGGGTGGGAGCTAGTGGCTAGTACAAATCCCATGCTATACTTGCCTTGATCAAAGGGCTCCTGCTGACCTTGCTCCTCAAAGAAGAACTCTTGATCGTTCACGAACGGCTCACCGTCTATACTCGATCACCACAGCAACACGCAAACATCGGAGAGCAATCATGCATAGAAAACAAGACTATAGATTAGAAAAGTACACCAACAACATAAAATAAAGATGAAAACTTGTAAAATGAATCTACATCTCGCTATGATCACACAGACACAAATATCATGAAAATCAGAGCTATAACGAAGAAGTTATGAATTAAACAAGATTTCCTTTAATAAATAATAGATTAAATATAATCTCAATTTTCAAAAGTGATAAACATGTATAATAGTAGTACTATCATCTAGATTACGGAATTACGAAGCTAACACAAGTTGAACGGATCAAAACGGGGTTAAAATGAAAAAGTTATGAGCAAAATAAGATTAGCGGCAAAATTGTAAATAGGGAAAACGTATTTTAAATCTAAACCGAGAGAAAATACGCTTTTAAAAGAAGAAAATGTATTCAGTGTTTACGCCTTGGACCACGGGTTGGATTAGAGAATAGAAGAGGGTCTCTTTAGAAAAATTGTCGACCGAACTGGTATCTTTGAATAGTGACCGTGAGATCTGATCTAGACAGCCCGGATTAGACTGAGGAGGGAGAGAAGGAAAGGCCGGTGGCTTGAATAGGTCTGGCGCGGTGGCTCCATTGCCAGAGAGTAGAGGGGCTCGCTGGAGTTCTACGAAAATGCCATAGGGCCCCCGGATTTCAACGGGAAAATCACTAGGACGAAGAGCGGGCGACGTCGAGTCTGTCTAGGGCATCGGTGAAACTAGCGGATGGACGAAGTGGACGCGAGGCAAGCTTGGGTGGCTCGGGCTCATCGGCAAAACTTTGGTGACAGCGCGAGCATAGTAGAGAGCGGGAGAGAAAGCATACGAGGCACCTGAAGCTCTCTTACCTCCACGCGAAGCTCGGCAAGGCGGTTTCGGAGGTGGAGAAACAGTGGAGGGACGAGTGCGACGGCGGTGAATCTCCGGTGGTGGCAGCACGTAGAGTTGCGGCTGCTGTGGGCTCAAGCGAGGGCATCGGCTCATGTCTAGGGTTCGGGGAAGGCGGTGCGGTTCTGGCTGCTATTTATGGCGGACGAGGTGTGGGTAGCATGCCATATCCATGGCCAAATCGAGAGGAGGGCATGGCGGCTATGAACTCCTACGCGGACAGTGTCTGGCTCGGCTACGGCGCGTGGTAGGAGGCGCGACTGACAGGGTGGGCCCACCTGTCGGTGAGAGAAGGTGCGGGACCAGGGCGTCAACTAGAGAGATAGGGGGAGAGAGGGGGCGTCTGAGCGGCTATGTGGGCTATGGCCTGGCCTTGCTGGGCCGCACGAGAACTGGGCTGCGCGGGATGGGACTGGGCCTGAAGTTGAGAACAGATGGGGGAAAAAGGTGGGCTGCGGGTGGAGAGGGCCAGCCGGGCTAGCTAGGCTAGCAGGCCGAAAGAGAGGGAAGAGAGGGGGAGAGAGAAGAAATCCCTTTTCTTTTTCTTAAACACATTTTCTAATCCAATTTCAAATCTAAATTAAATCCTTTTGAAATTTTGATCAAAATCAAACAACACAAATAAAAATATGCAACAGCATGAGTGCATAACATGTAGGTAAACCCTATATTTACTTTTTAACTTGATAAAATTTATTATTTCCTAAGTTTTCATGCTCACAAAAATACTTAATCAAATCATATTCTATTATTTTAAAAGGTTGCAAATTTTAGGGTGTTATAGAATTTCATAAGTATGAGGACGGTGGCAAACTACCTATCTAGATATATCCTGCCAAAACCTAGTCCTATCAAAATCATTTAGCTTATCATCTATATATACATCATAGAGTTCAGGAAAACCTAGAAACCTACTGAAGCTTTTCCATGATGGGGAGAATTCCTTATTAAACAATCTAAAAGAAACTTCAGTATCTTTGGTTTGCAAAGTGCAGAGAAATTCTATGGTCAAGAGCCTACACCCTTGTTCATGTAACTCCCATACATTCTGGCACCCAATATTCTTAAAAATGAGATCGAATTTAGAATCCATACTTGTTGATTGGAGAAGCATCGGGTCGAGGACGGGAGTATGGGCGAATGTCCTATCCTTCAAAGCCCAGAAAATCCCCTTCTCCCGGTTGTCTTGTAGTTTGATGTCCTTGTTCCTAAGAAGGATAAAGGACTCTTCTTGGGCCATGTATGAGGATGATCCAATGGTAGGAGATGGAGGGTCAACCTCCATGTCGGACCTAGCACGGGACGAAGAACAGCTCCTTGACGAACGGAACAACACCGCCCTCTTGATCGTGCCGACGAACTTGCTCATGATTCCTCTCGGTGAAGGTTCGGGATTTTTAAGTCCCACAAACTGGACTCCTCCGTTCGCTTTTATTCTTCGGGTGCTGCGGTTGGTCCTGGAGATGGAGACCTTACCGGTTGCACTTGATCTTCATGCCACTCCAAATTGGAGCATTATTCTGGTCTTGGCTTGAAGGCGAATCGCTCTTCTTTCCATTGATGCAGAATTTAATTTCTTCGGCCCTGACATCAATGTGAGCATTTTTAGTGCTCAGGAAGGGTCTTCCCAGGATGAGAGGTGTCTTCATGTCTTCCTGCATGTCAAATACTACAAAATCTACAGGAATGAAAAAGTTTTAGATTTTTACCAGAATATGTTTGGCGATTCCTGTAAGGTTGCGGACCGATAGGTCGGCTAGTTGTAGACACATTAATGTTAGCATGAGTGTTGAATAGTTGATCTTGTCGAAGACCTTTTTGGGCATGACACTAACACTTGCTCGAAGATCGCATAATGCATTCTCGAAGTTCTAATTCCCGATCGAGCAATCGATAGTGGGGCATCCTGGATCCTTCTTCTTGATGGGTGAAGTATTTAGGATGGCCACACTGCACTCCTCCGTTAACTTGATCACCTCAGTAGATGGTAGTGGTCTTTTGTTGTTGAGGATGTCTCTAAGATACTTCGCATAGGTAGGTACCTATCGGGCATCTAGCAATGAAATATTGATATATAACTTTTGAATTACCTCTACAAACTTATCAAATTGCTCATCCGCTTTGGTTTTCCGATTCTATGTGGAAATGGTAGGAGAGTTGTGTCATAAAAATCTTGTAATAATTCTTGTTCTTATGGCCCAAATTCTTCAACTTCATTAGATGTTTTCTCTTCTTCCTACACTACCACTGGTGTCTTACCTGTCCTTGTCGGATATGGTGGATCACACTTGCCACCTCTTGTGGTTATAGCTTTTACCTTCTCAACATTAGTAGCAACAGGCAGTGAAGTAGCCAACTGGGCTAATTGTGATTCTATACTTTTATTAAAGCTAAGTTGGTCTTTTATAGCAGAAGAAAAACTATCCATTTTATTATTTATGCTTTCTAGGACTTTATCATTAAAAGCAAGCTTCTTAGAAATATTCTCATTAATCCTGGCTTGTTCTAAGATTAAGTCTCTCAAGGATGGTTGTTTAGAAGTATTATAGTAACCACCTGGGTACTTACCTAGGTGAGTTGATCATTGTTGTTGTTTCCATCCTTGCCTTTGTTGTGGAGCGGAGTTGTTGGTGACGATATTTGCATCCTCCTGATATTCAGGGAATTCAATCCCCAAATACTCTCCACATACATTCTGAGCACCGGATGCATCTTGAATAGCTTGACAATCCTTCTTGAAATTGGCTCGTTGTTCAAGCCAATTCAATAGTGTGTTCATCTTGGTTGATAATGCACACACCTCCTCTAGTACTTCTTCACTCATATGGCATGATTGAATATTGCATGATGACCAGCCTTGATTAGAGGCTATCTTTTCCATGAGAGTCTTAGCTTTTCCAGGGGTGAGTGACATAAATGATCCTCTAGTAGTAGCATCGAGTTGTTCATGAGCGTTTTGAGTTAATCCATGGTAGAAACTTTGCATGAGCAACTAATATTCTATCCCATGATGAGGACAATCCAAAATATATTCTTGATAATGCTCCCATGCTTCTAGAATGGTTTCTCCTTTCTGCTGTTGGAAGTTTGAAATCTTTCCTCTTAAAGCATTCGTCTTGCCTATAGGGAAGAACTTTTCTAGGAAGGCCTTTGAACATCTTGCCCAAGTGTTGATTTGATCTTTATTGGTGTAGAACCACTGCTTCGCTTTTCTCACTAATGAAAATGGAAATAGGTGGAGTAGTATGATGTCTTGAGCAACGTCCTTGATGACCACTGTGCTACTAATCTCCAAAAAATTCTAAAGATGAGCACTAGCATCTTCATGTGCCTTTCCACTAAATGAAGTAGCTTGCACCATGTTGATGTGTCTTGGCTTGAGCTTGAACTCAAGATTGTTGATGTTAAGTGTTGGTCTAATACGGATGTTCTCAGTGCTTGGAGCAGAGAATTCACACAGAGTCTTCTCAGCCATGGCTTTAGAAACTGGTGTTGAACTTCCTCTAGATTCGGTTGATTCTGATTGGAAAATGTTGGTGAATCACAACCAAACCTGCAATACCCTGTATAAGATATGAACAAAGACAAACAAGGGTAAGCCTGCTAAAGCAGAGGTTATGATTTTATCAATAAGTATTTATTTTGTTAATTCTCCTTTTGCCATATGCTCTTCCCCTGGTAACGGCGTAAAAAATGCGTGTTGGTATTTCTTAGCGTAGTTACTAAGAATAAAGTTTTAAATCTATCCCTAGTAACAACGCTAGAAATATACTTGGTATTTATTAACGTGTCACTTGGTTGAAATACTCAGCCACCTATATAAACCTATACCTCCTAGCTGTGACTAGGTTGTCATCCCTAGTGTAAATGTAAGAGATATGTTTGGATACTACCTAGCATTACTACTAGAATAATACTAAGAAATTATTACTAATGCAAGTGACTAGAGAGAGAATATATATAAATATGAATACAAAGTATCTGCAAGCGCACAAATAATTATACTATTGTAGCATTTTACCTAAGAGTATTCTAGGGTTATCGATTTATATTTTTACCACTAGGAAGAGCTTATGGAATTGAGTAGGCATAGAGGCATTGACAAAAGTATATACTTATGATAATAATCATCACTCATGCTATCACAGGGGTAAGTCAAAGGGTAAATAAATGAAAATCATAAGGTAATAGCGGTATTCTAGAGATAGAAGTAGAGACTCACTAATGTAGTATAGCTAAGTAGGAGATTCATTAAGAGTAAAAGAATCCGAAGTCATTACTAATCTATTAAGTCTTTCGTACATTCTAATATACACTCTCATCTATAGTACAACTAACTAGGATTTATGCATAAGGAAACAATACTAAGGATGATCAAGAACAGAGCTTGTCTAACCTTGCAATATCATTCTACATTCTCTACAAACGGGGAGTGGACTACAAAGGACTCAACGGGAGTGTCACATCCGCGATCTACCACATGACCTGGCTTGTAGAGGGCATCCGCAGGTAAATAATATCTAAGCACCATGCCTACATACTCTCTACCACTTAACCCACACATGTAATAGGCTAAGCGCTTTGCGAACATATGCATAAACTCATCATTAATCATAACTATATCAAGCAAACTACTAGAGCAAACTAGGAACATAATAAATAGCAACATAATCATAAAGTAGCATAAAGTCATAAATAAGAGATACAATGGATTTACTAGTCTCTAGACGGTAGATCCAGAATCCTGAGCAACAGCTCGCACTCTACTCAAATCTAGCTAGCTAGGCTATACTAGAACTCTGAAGAACAAGAGCTCTCTAATATAAACTCTAGAAACCCTAGTTTTCTGTCTAACCCTGACTAATGATCAACTGAATTAGGGTTGATGCCCTAGGAGAGGGGGGGCCCTGGTTTTATAGGCCTGAGGAAGCAACGTGAGCCCTTGGATCAAACCAACTTAAGGAATGGCTTAGATGCATCCTAAACGTCGGTGGGAGGAACCTTCTAGAAGCTGACAGGCGGGGCCCACTAGCTAGGACCAGGCGGCACCATGGTGGGACCAGTCGGTCCCACCTGGCAGCCTCTCGGGGCCTGCCTCGGGCGATTGCCTCCTAGAGTCCTCTGGAATCTTCTAGATTTTGAGTTGCGCTGAAATTCTGACTTTTCCTTTGACGATTAGATCCCTCTTGAAAGTTTTCTGAATAAACCCTACTAAAAACATAGATTCACCAAAACTCATGAAAATTGTCAGTTTAAACCCCTAAGTTTCTATTGGTGATCATTTTCATGCATTTCCTTGGGATATTTTGGCATATAAATTGGTTGATAACTAGCGTCAACAATTAGTCTACCTTGATCAAATTGAAACTTCATTTAGTTTGATCATTGTTCTAAAAGCCGCTAAGGACAAAAACAAGCATAACATTATAAAACAAATAATAAATAATAATAATAATAACGTATCGACGTCGGAGCCTTCATCAAGCAACCTCGGACCATAGGCCTTGAGCTAGCTTGGGGGAGGACCCCCTCAGAGGTACATTGCATTGCATATTTATTTCCCTTGCATTTGTTTTTATTTTGCATGTTTATTTATTTACCATGCATAAAAATGCAAAAAGATAAAAAAGACAAAAAATATTTATTCCACTCCATATATATGTGTTGTAGGAATATTTAGCTCTATCCTTGTTGAAATGATGAATAGTTGCTCTGTCTTATATTTCAACTATGCCTAGTTTATAACTTAGCTTTCACCAAGATTTGAGTTTATTGGCTAAAAATGTCTCATCCTAAAAACTTGAAACTTGTGGGTTGCAAAATGCTTACTCTAGTCTAAATAGTTGCTTGACATGATATAGTGCAACAAACTTTGCTATAACTTTGTTCTAAGAAAGACTTGGCATCCGGAATTTTATTCAAAATGCTAAAATCAAAAGTTTCTCAATGATCTAAAATTCCTACCAAAGCCATATGACATACTCTTTACATATACAAACCTTTAGTCACATGCTGCTTGTATTCATGTTGAGCTTTGTCAAATTGTTGTGACTGATGTTGATATTCTTTTCATGCACCCATGATCAAGATCCACGTACACCCACAAAATAAAAATGCTGACTCTAAGACTAAGAGTTACGCACAAACATATTCTTCCATCCACCAAAATTCTCCATCATTTATGTCATGTACCTCTCTCCAAAGATCCATCAAAAAGAGAAGTATGGGTTGTGCAAAAAAATATGAGAGAAATAAAAGATGCCATGCCAAAGAAGCATGAGCCAAAAAAAGAAGAAAGAAAAAAAATAGCCCATACTTCCCAAAACTCCAAAAGAGAAAGGCATGACACTGGAGTACACAAAACTCAAAAAAATATTCCACACACTTGCACAAATCTTGATCAAAGTGTATGACTAGTCTCTCCATAGGTTCCAGTTTTTGACTTAGCAACATGACATGGTACAAGTATACCACTTTCATACCTACCCAAGCTCCACATCAGCCTTATTAGATGGTAGGATGAAAGAAAGGCAAAGTCAGAAGCCTTTGGTGAGGAATTCATACACAATTGAACGATCAAGTGTATCATTTGAGGAACTACATTTTGTTTTGCAAAACTTTCTAAAAACTCTAGAAAGATGGTCGATCAAAGAACAAATGATAAGCAAGGCTGTTAATCTGTTCAGTCATGCAACCACCCAAGACATAGAGAAGGCTAAAAAGCCCCATAGGTAACGAGAAAATAATGGGTGGAAAAGTGCCAATTTATTCAAATTACGGAAGAAAACTTTGTTATAAACATGGCATCTTTGAAATATAATCGGCATAGTAGCAACTCCTGATCAACAACCAAATGTCTTAGCTTTTGCTCGAGGATGAGCAAAGGGTAAGCTTGGGGGATTTTATTGGCGGTCCTTATAGACACATTTATACCGCCAATATAAGTCCAAAAAGGAAATAATTACATAATTCTACACACATATAGCTTTGCTACTAACTGAATTCCACTTGTACTGGAAGAATTAACACTTTGCAGGAAATAACACCAAGTACAAGGGATTTGTATCAAAAAGGAGCCAAATTGGAAAGCCTAAAAGAGAAAGACGAGGGGATGGGCCCAATCTAGGACCAAACCAGGGCCAACCCACGTCAGCACCGAAGCCTAAGACTAGAGAGGAACCCACAGTGCGAAGGAGAGGTCGGGCCAACCTAGCCCAGGCGCGAGCACGCTAGGGGCGTGGTAGCGCCCCTTCTTCTGCCAACTGTGCCCTCCTTGTCATGGCAGATTGGCATTGATGCCTAGAGGGTTGTTCAGTGGTGTATCCAAGGAATATTCCCCTAGAAACCGACCATCCACCCCTATATAAGAAAAGGGGGAGGAGCCCTCACACACACACCACACTCCTCACTACTCACTCACTCACTCACTCCATTTATCATCTTTTAAGCTTAGTAGTAGTAGTAGGAGTAGTAGAGCTATCTTGGAGGGCTTGGTACTTGGAGAGGAATTGGAGAGAAATATAGAAATATCCTTTCTCCAAATAGCCATGCCTTTATGTTATTTATATAGTTTATACTATGAACTAGAATATAGTCATGTTGATATATTCATGATATATGAACTAGAATATAGTCCCTATATCATGTTCATGTCATACTTGGCTGAAAGCTTCATTGTTCATACCATGTTCATGAATAGATTTAGACTTATGTTGAGATGGTGGTTCATCATGCTTTTGGGTACACCCAAGTCCTTTACCTGTCGATCCGTAGGGTCAGGGACCCAGGGGGATTTGGGTGGTCGCTATGTATGCGGGCGAGGTGCTCAGATATATAGGGGCGGGTGAATGCATTTCATGTCTCACGGTTGAGGGGTAGGCAGCAGGTGGTGACAGCCCTATCCGTCCTTTCTAATCCCCCATGTTCGACGATGGTGTAGGAGTACGTAAATTGTCACATGAGGTTGTTGGCAGACCAGTACTCGGTGGCCTCCTAATCCATCTCACGTAGGCCTAACTCTAGCTCATGTACATGTATGATTAACCCATTTATAGTACATAACTGTATTGAGATATAGCTACTCCTATTAGGGCATTCTTTTATTCTTTATCTATCTCCCTCAAAGAGTGTAGTATGTGATGGGTATGTGTGTCCACTATCTACACTAAAACTATTTACCCCTGTTTGATCATTTGGTTAGTTATGCACGTATGTCTATCTTGCTCATATTCATACTAGAAATCTTGTTACCATGCCTTCCTACAGGAAAATATAAATAACGATACCCTGATAATACTTTCGGGTGAAATGCTACAATGATAGATCCATGCGCTTGCGGATAATATCTGTAAACGTTATGACCTATCAGTTGACATTCCTTAGTATCATTGTTAGGACAAACCAATTCTAGTAGCGATGCTAAAGAATGCCAACAGGCATTTCTGACACCATTACTGAGGATGGACTTAATACCTCCATTCTTAGTGATCGTGTTAAGAAATGCCAACAGTCGACCGAATCAATATAGCTATGATGGTGGCCATAAATCGAGGCTCACTAATCATTAAATCTTTCTATAAACAACTCATGTTTCGAATGTAGCCCATGCACGATCAAGATTAAAATAGAACGGCCAATAAAGCATAATCCATTGTTTGAAGTAAAAATTAACACAATATAGCAAAAATAAACAGTGGATTAAAAGGATGTGAGGCCGATCTAGATCAATCTCAATCAGGCAAATTGATATTGTTGAAAGAATAATAACAATAAGAAAATCAGCAAAATCAGTAAGTTAATGAATGTACCCAAAAGTTGCCACCTTTAGGTAGAGCTGATAACTTGACCTTAATCTAATTCGAGCAGTGGAGGTCGAACTTAATCAGTGCAGCCGTACTTGAACTAGATAAGAATCGATAACTAACTTTTACTACTACTTGGAAGAGATCAATCAGCTGATGCAGCCTTACAAGTAATGATAAAAGTCATGACAGTACTTACAGGTAAATCGGAGGTCAATCAGCTGATGCAGCCCTGTTTGTTGAAGAACTTGTCGAGATCTATGTTGGTATTTCTTAACGAATGCAGAAGAATCTGCAAGCGTATGGAATTACCGTTGTAGCCTTCACCTGGAAGTATTCAGGGTATCGTATTTTCCACAGGGAACAGAGGTACTTTCTTCTAGCTAGTTCATCTAAGGACAACCCAAGGGTAGAGTTGGTAGAAGGTAGAGAAGGATTCCTATGGCCTTTGGGTCTAAGGATAGCTAAACTTCACCTACACTTGCTTACTTCGGGCACTAGAGATCACCTGGTCTACCAAGCAATGCCAGCCTGTAGCTCTACGCCGTACCCGAACATGGGGGATTGTAGAGGATGGATAGGGCCATCACCACTATTGATGGTAGTTATTGTTCATTTTAAACCGTCAACTAAACATGAAAAAGGGAATAAATCAATCTCCAACATAGAATTAGGGTTTAAACTAATAGAATTCCACAGGTTTTGGTGAATCTGTGTTTCTGCAGGGGGTTATTAGGAAAAGGAGGAAAGATATCAAGGACGTCGGTGTAAAAAGCATATTTCACCATGAAACCAAGTTGAGAAGAATCTAGAAGACACGAGAAGGTGAGCCACCGAAGGTGGGGCCCACCTAGCATAGGCTAGGGTCGGCTGACTCGACCCTAGGTCGGTCGACTTAGGGGCCCACCTATCAGCCTCCTGCTTCTATGTCAGTTCCTCCACCGCCTTAGGGTTTGCATCTTCGCCGTTGATCAAGGTCAGTTTGATCTGAGGGCTCTAGTTGATGCCACCGGCCTATATAAGCACATCCCTTCCCCTTGCAATCAGGGCATCCATCAGATTGAAGTCATTTGATCAAGTTATCAGAGCCAGAAACCCTAGTTTCCTTAGGGCTCCACAGTATTCTAGGTCATAGCTACATAGGTTAGAAGTAGAGAGAGGCAAGCTTCGCCTAGATTCCAGATCGTGTTAGGAGCGTGGCTTGGCAAAGCCTTTTGTAAGCTCTCTCTTTTATCTTTCAGTATTTATTTTGCTAGTTACAATGGATTTGACATTGCTCTGTATATTGTTTATGTTCTCAATTATATTGTTCATTGTTTACTTTGATTATATGCTTAGTATAGTTAGAATGCCTTTATATTCAAACATAAGATCGTATAGCGCTCACTCTTTGATATCATGGGTGAGTGGTCAACATTGTGTAAGTGTGGTGCTTATACGTTGTTTGCCTGCGAATGCACCCTATATTCTGGGTCATGTGGTAGATCGCGTAAGTGACACTCCCGTTGAGTCCTTTGTAGTCCACTCCCTGAATATAGGTAAAGTAGGACCCAGTTACGAAGGAAGACTTGCTCTGTTCCTGATCTTCCTTAGTAATGTCCCTTGTGTATAGATATAGAGTATTCTTGCCATGATTGCTAGGTGTAGTTGCACTAATTTTATTATACTTTGACATATGATTTAGAATGACTTAGGAATATTTCTCTATTCTTCCTAGTCCATGCTAATGCCATAGATAGGGAGTGCTCTAAGTGAATTACATTACATATGACTTGTTATCTATCATTCATTATCATTTATTTTATGACTTATCCCTGTTATGAGTAAATTGATCATACATGGTTGACTCTCCATTGCATGTGTAAGTGATCATCATATTCCTATATAAGCCATCCCTTCCTAGTGGTAAAATATAAATTGACAACCCTAGAATACTCTTGGGTAAAATGCTACAATGGTATAATTATCTGTGCGCTTGCAGATACTTTGTATTCATATTTATATATCTATTTTCTCTCTAGTCACTTGTATTAGTAATAATTGCTTAGTATTATTCTTGGTAGTATCCAAACATATCTCTTATATTCATACTAGGGATGACAACCTAGTTATTCTAGGAGATATAGGTTTATTATAGGTGGCTAAGTATTTCAAACAAGTGACACGTTAATAAATACCAAGAGCATTCCTAGTGCTGTTGCTAGGGATAGATTTAAAACTCTATTCTTAGTAGCAATGTTAGGAATGCCAACAAGCATTTTTGGCACCATTGCCAGGGAAGGTTGAAAGGCTATCCAAAAGGAATATTGATATCACTTGCACCACACTCATGTGATCGAGGAAACCATTTATCTTTACTCAAATAGACTTACCCTTGGTTTGCCTACTTGTGTATCTTATGCATGATAATGTATGAATGGTTTTGACCTTCTGAAGAACTACGTTGAAAATTCAGAAGCTTTGAATTTGGAAGACACTCATCTAAGAAGAAGTTTGACACCAGAGTTTGAAGCTATGGCTAACAAGACTCTTCGTGAATTCTCTGCTCCAACCACCGCTAACATCCGTACTGGATCAGCAACCGATGTTGGAGAGAATGGATTTGAGCTCAAGTATGCTCTTATCAACAAGGTGCAAGCTAGCCAGTTTTGTGGAAAGGCACATGAGGATGTGAGTGCACATCTCCAACACTTTCTAGAGATTTACAGCACTTTCACCATCAAGGGAGTAACCAGAGATGCTATTCTACTCTGCCTTTTTCCATTTTCACTATTGGGAAAGGCAAAATAGTGGTTCTACGTCAATAAAGACAAGAACACTACATGAGATATCTGCTCCACTGCCTTCCTAGCAAAGTTCTTGCCCATGGGCAATACGAATGCTCTGCGTGGGAAAATTTCAAGTTTTTAGCAACAGCACGATGAATCTGTCCCTGAGGCCTAGGGAACGGTTTCAAAATTACATCTCAGAGTGCCCTCATCATGGGATGGAGAATTGGCTTCTTGTGCAAACATTCTACCACTGGGTTGACCACTAGCACCCGTGAGACAATAGATGCTGCTGCTAGAGGCGCTTTTCTATCACTCACTATCAAAGATGCAACTGCTCTTGTTGAGAAGATGGCTTCCAACCAAGGTTGGAATGAAGAACCAATTCAGACCCACAAGAGAAGTGGAATGCACCAGCTCAAGGAGGTAGACATGCTGTCTGCCAAGATGGACCTGCCAATGAAGAGGCTCGATGACCGAGCCAGTGAGAAGAAAGATGTCATGCACATTCATGATTCCTGCATGACATGTGAAGAGTGTGGACGCACTGGACATTTAGGTTACAACTGCCCAAAGATCCAAGAGGATGTGAACTACATCAACAACAACACCAACTACCGTCCTCAGAATCAAGGTTGGAATCAACAATAGAGGCCTAACTACTCAGGTAATTATCAAGGTAACTATCAAGGTAACAATTTTAATAATTTTAATACGCCTTTGAGAGATTTAGTTGCTGGCCAATCTAGAGTATTGGATCAAATATCTAAGAAGATAGTTTCCAATGATAAACTACTAGAAAGTATTAACAATAGAATGTATAGCTTTACTTCTGCCATTAAGAACCAGCATAGCTTTAATAAAATGACATAATCTCAAATAGCTCAGCTGGCATCTTCTGTTCCTCCAGCCGATAAAGGTAAGATTCCAGGACAGCCAGAAGAATTAGAAACTGCAAATCTTGTTGACATATTCAATGCAGGATGGTACTATAGAGATCAACCATCTGAAGGATGGAAAGATGAATCCATGCCAGAAAAAGAAGGGTGATCCAGGAAGACCAGTCATTCCAATAGCCATTGGACCAAATACTTTTGAAGGAGCTGTCTGTGACTTTGGTGCAAGTGTTAACATCATGCCTAAGGTAATTTATGAGAAAATTCATGGAGATGCATTATTGTACACAACCATGTGTTTGTAGCTTGCAGATCAGTCCACTACTAAATTTTGACCCTATTTCAAAGCCCGAAAAGTGTTGCAATAGGCCCAAAATAGTTGCAATAGCAGAAATAGCAACATTTTTTCACTGGGAGGCGTTGCAGGCGCTTGCGTGGGTAAAGCTTTGGACAACGCTTTTCTAGGAAGCGTTGCAAAATGCGTTTTGAATTTGCAACACCTAGGCGTTGCAACATAAGGTTTTGCTACGGTTGTAGGTGTGGCAACAACAACTAATGCAACGCCTTAGGCGTTGCTGGACCTTGCAATGGCAACTTGCCCATGTCGTAGCAAATGGTGCACTAGCAACGATGAGCGTGTGTTGCAAGACAATGTATTGCCACGCATAATGCGTGTGGCAACAAGGGTTATGTCACAACACCAAGAAGTGCTGGTAACATGTGCAATTGCCACGCCCAAGGTTTGGTTGCTATAAAGTGCCCCTCTATTGCATCGCATAACGAGTGTGGCAACAAGACCTATGTGGCAACACCAAGAAGTGGTGGCAACATGTGCAATTGCCACGTCCAAGGTTTAGTTGCTATAAGGTGCCCCTCTATTGCATCACATAACAAGTGTGGCAACAAGACCTATGTGGCAACACCAAGAAGTGGTGGTAACTTGTACAATTGCCACATTCGCATTGTCGTTGCTATAAGGCACAGTCGCTATTGCTACGCTAATTGTTCGTTGCTATATGATATATTGCCACAGAAAATGTGGTTGCCAATAGCCACTTTCACAACAATTTTGCTTTGGTGCCACCAGACAATATTGCAGCGCCATCAATTAATTAGAAACTCAATAGAAATCAACAAAGCATTTGAATAAAGTCATCAAACCAAAATATTAACTTGTTGAATTTGTTCACATCTAGAATTAAACAATCCAAGTTCAAACTCATGCTACACACACATTATTGAAACAAAGATATCCAACACATTTGTTCCTAAGACAAAGCATATAAGATGCCTACACACCACTACAGCTGATCCCATGATTCAAACTCAAACTCTAGCTTCGCCACTTGTGTTTTGCGTAGCCTTTGCCTTACTCAGCGTAGCGCCTTAGCCTGCACCTGACACTCCCCTCTGCCTCACTTGCATAGCCTACACCTGGACTCAAATATCAATAGACTTAATTAGCAAAAGATGCAAGGCTACAAATTTTTAGCTACTCAAAGTCACTGTTTGAGTAGCTAAAAGTTTACAATTAAAGTATAGAGCTGGTTGTAGTAAATGACATATTCTAGTCAATACATAGTAGAAGCAATAGCTAAAGCCTACTAAGGATGAAATGGACGTACAAAGCACCTGGTATTATTATTATTATATATTCAGGCAAAGCATATATGTATGCATGATTCAGAACCTACTGAGCTTAGTGTATGAGATGCATTATATCAATGAGAACCTAGTAATTTACATGTCATAGTAGTATGAGTTGCATTAGATCGATGAGAGGCCAGTAATTTTAACTTTGAATCTCAGCCATGTTACTTTATAAGGGCAAATTTATAGGTCATAGTACTATGGGTTGCATTATTTTGATGAGAACCGATAATTATAAATCAAGATATTTGCATGTTCCCATTCAGTAGGAGTGCAACATTTGTGTCTTGTGAAGATATGTAGAAATTATTCCCTGACATGAGGGATTAAAATTCTCATCATTAATACAGCGGCTGCAGCTTCGGCTGCAAGCATCCTGCAGTAGGCACTGTAGCAACAGCAGCAGATGGCTGTTGTAGCCACTATTTAGCTACAGCCAAACAGTCCCATCTTAATAATGTTGCTGCTTGCTAAACAATTTGCAAATCAACAAAACCTTACTCCTATAGAGACTAACCTTCATGATCTCTGCAGCTACTAGTTGATATCATCCACAATAAATAAATAGCATCATCGATGTAGGTCTCATCGTCTTCATCATCTTCTGCATGAAGAAATGCCGCGTGATCTGGTTCTAGAACAGATTGGGCAAGCGCCTGATTAATAATAGAGGCATCACCTCTAGAGCCTTCCATGTCTAACCTCCTCCAATTTGTCAAATCCATATGTAGACGTAATGCATTATTCATGTCTTGCACTCCCACGTCCAGTAAGCTTATATCGCCCTCGTCTTCTGTTGCTTCTGGCATGGCAAACAGATTCCTAGGCTTCATTGCAACAACACTGCACCAACCCGGCTTGCTTGGGATTTTAGCATAAAACATCAGTTCAGCCTGTGTTGCCAGAATATAGGGCTCATTAGTATATCGATAACAACTAGTATCGACTTCGATAACCCCATATTCATCCTTATTATATCCTCTGGCTTTGTTCGTAGTGGCAGCTGGTACATCATACCAGTCACATTGAAACAATACAACTTCCTTTTCGTCGGCAAAATCAAGAGTGATAATTTTTTGAAGCACTCCATACCATGCCATATTGCCGATACTGGAATCACCCTTCACATAAACACCACTATTTCTTGTGGTCAGATTTTTCTCAATAGAAGCGGTTCGGAACATGAAACCATTGATAAAGCATCTATTGAACACACGGGCTCGAAAGTCCGGTCCTTTAGCAAGGGAATATAAGAGGTCACTATTTATGCCTTCCTCCTTTTGCTTCCTGATCTGCAAAACACAATTTCATAATACAAGTCACAGTGAATGACATATGTCGTCTTGTCACCACTAAGACTCAAAAATTAAAATTAATTAATTACTCACTTTGCGCTCAAACCAGTGTACAAATTGCTCCTTGTGTCGTTTGTTAAGGTTTATTGTACCTTCTTTCCTGAGGTCATCCATATGCTCACTGCATTGTAAACACAGCTTCACATAATTAGTAATTGCTAAAAGAAATCATAAAATTAATTATGTTATATATTGCAACTTACTCAATCCATGGTGCAACCTCATCACAGTTAGTTATGATGTAGTGCCTCATCTTGAGTAAGTCTTCTAGTAGAAATTTCCTCCATTCTAAATCCTTTCTTGCTATAATCAATTGCGCTAAATATGCTGAGCCCAGATGGTGGCTCATTCACTGCGGCGCTTTCACGACGATCAGATTGATTCAATTTGGTATCAACGTCTTCAAGAAATGAGCGCAAAAGGTCAAGCACTCCTCGGAGATCGATATATCCCTCGGCTATTGAACCTTCAAGATGTGCTTTGTTCCTCACATAGCCTTTTAGTGTACGCAAGTACCTCTCAACTGGGTACATCCATCTATAGCTCACTGGACCTCCTAGTTTAGCCTCTTCAGCTAGGTGAACCGGCAAATGCATCATGATGTCAAAAAATGCAGGTGGGAATATCATCTCAAGACGACAAAGAGTCTTTTTGATTGAACTACTAAGCTTATCAAGATCTGCCTCCACTAGCTCCTTTGAACAAATTCCATTGAAGAACCGACTAAGATCAATCAATGGGATCACAGCATCTTGTGGAAGAAGACTGCGTACAATCAATGATAACAGCTTCTGTAGAATAACATGGTAGTCATGAGTTTTCAGTCCACTAACCTTACAAGCTTTGATGTCAACACATCTCTTTATATTGGAGGCAAACCCATCAGGCATCTTCACTCCTGCTAGAAATTTACAAAAAATTTCCTTCTCGTCCTTAGATAATTTGTACAATGCTGGTGGCTAGTATATTTATTATTCTCCATCACAAGATGTTGATCCTTCCTCATACCATGATGTTCCATGTCAAGACGGGCCTTCTCACTGTCCTTGCATTTACCATCAATTTCAAGCAACGTACCCAAAATGCTCTCAGATGTTCTTCTCAATGTGCATCACATCCAAATTATGTCTTATAAGCAATGAGTCCCAATAAGGCAATTCAAAGAAAATACTCTTCTTCCTCCAATTGTGCCATCTATTTTCTTCTTCACAATGCTTCCTCTTTCTTGTCGTTTTCCCAAAAATGGCTTGATCAAAACATTCAAACTGTTCCTTCACTTCTACACTAGTCAATGGTTCAGGAGCCACCCTCATTTCCACTTTGTTATTAAAGCTTATCTTATTCCTGCGCCACCTATGTTTCAATGGAGAACTCATAAATTTTAATAATAAAATGAATAGGCAACAACAAACCATTTCAGCCAAATGAAATCTTACCTATGTTTCCTTGGCAAAAAGCGACGATGTCCCATGTAGCAATGTTTGGAGCCGTATTTCAGCCACAAGAAGTCTGTATCTTTGTTGCAATATGGACATGCAAACTTCCCTTTGGTGCTCCAACCAGATAACATTGCATATGCAGGAAAATAATTGATTGTCCAAAGTAGAAGAGCATGTAGAGTAAAATTCTTCTTTAGCTTGGCATCCCATGTTCAACACCATCTGTCCACAGCTCCTTTAGCTCATCGATGAGGGGATGGAAGTATACATCAATATTGTTTCCGGGAGATTTTGGTCCTCGAACCAGCATCGACATCATCCAATAAGGTTTTTTCATACACAACCAAGGTGGTAAATTATAAGGGATTATGATCACAGGCCAAGTGGTATATGTTGTACTTATCATCCCAAATGGATTGAATCCATGAGATGCCAGAGCTAGCCTAACATTGCGAGGATCATCTCAAAACCACTTGTACTTGTCATCCACGTGCTTCCATGCCGAGGAGTCTGCAGGGTGACGCATTCTGCCATCACAGGTCAATCCTTCCTTGTGCCATCTCATCTCTGATGATGTGGTCTCCCTCATATATAATCTCTGCAGCCGAGGAATTAGTGGGAAATACCGTAGGATCTTACGTGGAACACGCTTCTTTCGCGTACCACCAGTGTCACTAGAATCATCACCCTTTGCAGCACCATCATCCTTCCACCTAGACTCACCACATGTTGGACATGTATCCAGTTTTTCATTTTCCTTCTAAAATAATATGCAATCATTCTCACAAGCGTGTATCTTTTCATAGTCTAGACCTAGCTCTTGAACTACAATTTGCACTTTCTCCAACGTGTTTGGGACACAGTGGTCTTCAGGTAACACAAGCGAGAACAGATTTAGTATGCTCCTCAAGGCAGTGTTACTAATACCATGCATGCACTTAATCTGAAACAATCTCACAATAAAAGAAACCTTGGTAGCCTCCTTGCAACCTGGATACAATTTCTGTCTTGCCTCCTCTAGTAATTTATAGAACTTCTTGGCACGCTCATTTGGCTCTTCATCTGGACCTTGGATGATGTTTCCATGTATAGTAGCCCTGATTAGTGTTCCAATCAGCTCAGTCCCACGATCAACGTCGTTACCTCCTTCTTCTTCATCGTCTACTGATCCTTCAAGATTAAATGGGCTGCCTTCATCACTTGGACCACGTTCCCCTTCGGAGATGAAACTTTCATCAAACCGATAAGCAAGAACATGTCGGTGAAGGTCACGTCGCGGTTTGTAAACCATGCATCGACATCTAGAACACGGACACAAAGCAGTTGATGTACAGCCATCAAATATGGTTTGAAGAAATTTCTGGAAATTCTGTTGCCAAACAGGACTAGACCTATCCATGCGCATCCAACTCCTATCTGACATTATATGCTCTCCAAATAAATTTCTGCGGTATCAACAGAGATATGTATAAGTACAATTCATATATATATATATATATATATATATATATATATATATATATATATATATATATATATATATATATATATATATATATATAGGTAAATTTTTTCTACTCCCTCGGAGGCTCGGAGCAGTTATTCCCTCCTCTAACCCCGCACAAATACACCCGCCACCTCACGTTTGACTAGTGTCAGATTGCCTAGCGGGTTAACAAGCAGACCCGTTTAGGAAGTATACTGATCCTGTGTTGCCCCATATATTTTATTATAAAACCACGCCACGCATTTTCCTTTCCTCTATCTCTCCGGATTTCTCTCCTGTTTCTGGATGTCAGGCATGGTGGCGGCGGCGACGCCCCGTCCCCTAGTGGATTCGACCACGACGCATCCTCTCTTTCCCATTCCGGTGGTGATGGTGGTGGTGGAACCCCTTGGCGTGGCCATCCCGACGGCGGCGCACTCTGCGCGCATGGCATCCCCGACGGCGGCGCGTCCTGTGCCCAGCGGCGGGCGGCGGGCTCCTCGTGGCCGGCTGCAAGCGCGGCGCCTCCCGCGCCCCTCCCGGATACAACGACGGCGCCCTCGCCGCTCTTGTCTGCGGCATCCGACGGCGGCTGCCCCACCACCAACGGCACCACATGCGTGACGGCGGCACGGGTCCCTTCCCTACCGGCGGTCGCTTCGATCTCCTTCCCCACTAGCGGTGCCTCCTCTCCCAGCGGCGGATCCGGGCCTATCGTGGCGGCGGCGGCCAACTGCCTCCCATGGCGATGGCAGCGGACTCCTCGGGCGCTCTCCGCGGTGGCGGTGGCAGCAGGGGGTGTCCATGGTGACAGCTCCTCGTCGCGCTTGAGGTACGGCAAAAGGCACCGAAGCCTCGCCAGTCACTAACCATGTGCTGCCCCCTGTTGTTGGATCTCAGTGTGGCTATTTTTTCTTTCTAAATTCCGATGCTTCGTCTCTCTATTTTCTTAGTGCATTCTGTGGTGAAAATCGTTCCCAAGAAATGCGTTGTTGCTCACGACTGGCGTACAAATCCTAGGAACGCGCGGCTGCTAGATTTGTTTTTCTGATCCATTTTGTTTGTGTACAAATGAGTTTGGTTGATTTTGGTTCAAAAATTCACGTGTGATGTACATATTCATACTTCGTTGTAAAAATTACTGTGTATATGAATACATACTTGTTGTTTTGTATATCACGTGAATGTATGCACATATACTCTGATGGTGTGGTTTAACTGTTTAAGTATGCACTTATACTACCTTAATCTTGGCATATGTATGCATACTCCATTCCAAAAAGTATGTATAAATACTCTATTTCTAAAAAATATGTACATATGCTCATAAATACTCTATTTTAAAAAGTATTTATAAATGCTCTATTCTAAAAAGTAATGTAATCTCGTTACTCGTCCTCGATGTACGTATATATACATACTCTCAAATAATTAAATAATTAGTAATTAAATAATTTACTCCGTATGTATACATACTCCTTTTGTGAAAAAAGTTTGCATATATACTCTATTTTAAAAAAGTATGAATATGTACTCCTTATATTAAATATATAGGTATACGTCCATACTCAATTCATACTTGAAAATAGGAGTACGTACTTTACCCATACTCCTTTTGTTTATCTCATTAAATATATAGGTATACGTCCATACTCAATTCACTTGCAAGAAATAATCACGTTTTTTTTCCAAAGTGAAGCAGTACTATGCATGCGCAATTGCTGGCCTCGCCAACCGAATGCATGCACTGTACGCGTGGCAAAGCACGTGTTTGATGGAACTAATACCTCATTAGCGGGCCGCATGCCAGGTTCTCAACCCGTTAGTGCTAACTGGCTGCCGACGATACCGAAAACTGGCTCTTCGTTGAGTGCTAGACGGTTTGCCGAGTGTAATTTTTCGGGCACTCGGCAAAGAAACTCTTTATCGAGTGCTAAAAAAAACACTCGGTAAAGTGAAAGAAGGTCTTTGTCGAGTGTTTTATTTTGGCACTCGACAAAGAAGGTCTTTGCTGAGTGTTTTATTTTGGCACTCGGCAAAGTAAGTCTTTACCTAGTGTTTTATTTTGGCACTCAGCAAAGAAGGTCTTTGCCGAGTGTTTTATTTTGGCACTCGGCAAAGTAAGTCTTTGCCGAGTGTTTTATTTTGGCACTCGGCAAAGAAGGTCTTTGCCGAGTGTTTTTGGTTTTACATTCGGCAAATAAGATCTAAAAAGCACATTTTGAAGCAGTAAATTAATTCAAATAAAAAAGTTTTCAGCTACAAAGTTGTATAACTTTTCAAGATCTATAACTTTTGTTTTGATCATTTCTCCATTCGACAAAGCGACAGTAACGTTGTTCACAAAATCTACATCTCTCATATAGTTTCATGAAAACTAGAAGAGATCTCTAAGTTTTGTAGACAATGTTACTACCACTATGTCAGATGAACAAATGATCAAAATAAAAGTTGTAGATCTTGAGAAGTTATACAACTTTGTAGTTGAACACTTTTTAATTTGAATTAATTTTGCCAATGAAAAGTATGTCTAAATTTCTCAAATTTAAAATTTGAATTTTTCAAATAACCTCAGGATGTTGAAACGACCAAAATGAAAGTTATAGATCTCAAAAAGTTATGAAACTTTGTAGTTGACAACTTTTTAATTTGAAATCATCTTGTCAACGAAAACTACATTTGAATTTCTCAAATTTGAAATTCAAATTTTGTAAACGACCTCGGATGGAGAAACTATTAAAATGAAAGTTGTATATTTCGAAAAGTTATGAAACTTTGTAGTTGACAACTTTTTAATTTGAATTCGTTTAGGGCCTCAAACAAGTAATTTACACTCGGTTTAGTATAATATGTGGGGAACCAAAACGGAATCTAGACACAAGTGACAGAGTGGTGTAGTGGTAAGAGGGGGTACACGCGAGGGAGAGGTCGCGAGTTCGAATCTCGCCGGCCGCGTAGCGCGCAAATTTTGCGCGAAAAATGCTGCGACTGGCCGGTGGGGGCCTCCCCCGATAAAAAAAAATTCTATTTTTTTCGGGGTTTTTTCGGTTTATTCTTTGCCGAGTGTTTTTTCAGCACTTGGCAAAGGCTTTGCCTAGTGCCTGATATAAAGCACTCGGCAAAGTCCTCTTTACCGAGTGCCCGAGATAAAGCACTCGACAAAGTCCTCTTTGCCGATCAAAAATTTACCGTGTGTTCTTTGCCGAGTACCGCACTCGGCAAAGCCTTTGCCGAGTGCCTCGGGCACTCGACAAAGAACCTGAATCCAGTAGTGCGAGCCTCTCCATGCTATCTATCTATATATATATATATATATATATATATATATATATATATATATATATATATATATATATATATATATATATATATATATATATATATATATATATATATATCTCACACACACACACACACACACCGTGGGCAATCAAATGATCAAGATGATGAAGATCCTGCAGCCACACGCTGCACTGCCTCGCTGATCCCTTTGCGTCACCTCCGATCCTGAACACTACGAATCAATTGATGACTGGATTAGGAGCCAGCTAGCTAGCAGTATAGGTACAAAAGTATATGAACTAAAAATTGCAATATAACTAAGCTAAAGAGAACGTACGGAAATAAACAAGTTTAGATTGTTTTATGTAGAATTGAAATATTACATACCCATGCATGACAGCTAAAGAATACTATTTTGCACTACTTCTTCATGTCAGGCTCTCTTGACTAATAATTTTATCAGTGACTTTAATCTATACTGATTTTTCATATGGCACATAATTATGTTGAAAAAGGGAGGCAATATCACCACTTCTCTTCATGTTCAACAAATCCACAAGAGAATTATATAATGTTTATATTTATTTACTGTTTCAATAATCATATGATGCATAAAAAAGGACTTACAAGCAAAATAAAATAATCTGGTATTCCACAAAATATCTCCAATAATCCAACTCCCTAAAAGTCTAGAACCTAAATCAGTTTTGCGTATCCTATACCTTGTTGAGCACTTTTGCTTTCCTTGCCGATCCTTGGGGCATTAACGCCTATGGCCTAAGAGAAAAACTGAAAGGAAAAACAAAGAACGAAACGTGACTTACGGAATTGCCGAGTAGAGCAGGAGACTAATTGGTTCGAGTTAAAAGATTAGAGATGTAGCTGCTACTGCTAGGCTCCTCGATGTTTGTGGTCCGGCGTCACGCACTTGCCCTAGCTACAAAACAACTTTGCCATGCATGCATGAACTTTGTTGCTCACCGCGTGCACGTCGTCGATCAAGATGCAGCAGCGATGAGAGGCCGAGGCAGTTTTCCTTCGTTCTCTCGCCGGAGTATGGAGCCTTCTGATCCATCAATGCAAGGACCGATCTCGATAGGCGCCTCGCCGTGCGCCGTAGCGTTGTACGTGACCTAGTCTATATGTTACGTGAGTTACGTACGTGACCCAGTCTATATGTTACGTGGCTCTCTTAATTGGGCCGCTACAGCCAAGTCCGAGTCCCATCAGCTGCCAATCGGTGGGCTCTCAATCGATGGTGGACTGGTGTGGAGTTACGTGCTGTTGAGGGGCTCTCAATAGCTGGGCAAGACATGGTGCACTGATATGGGTGGTGGTGGCCAGGGGTGCGTTGGTCGAGTCCGTGTTGACGACGATATGATGGGCAAGCCCCGCAGGAACGCAGCGCCGCGATGCATGAGGCCTGCACAGGTAAGCCCCGTAGGCGACCCAGCCCGCGTCGTCGTCCAGCCACGGAGTCAGCGTAGAGTTCATCATAAAAAAAAACGACACCACTACCTCACTTCGGCTCTACTGCGGAGTCCGCGTAGATTGATACAGGTGATAAAGATAGTATGGAAAAAACGAAACCAATTTTAGTAGCTTTCTATAAACTAATCTATACGACATAGGTCATAAAGATCTTGAGACATGCTTTATATTTTGAAAATAAAACTAGATTTGTAAATTTCTAAATAAATTCGTCTAAGTTATAACACTACCGGACACCCTCTCTTTGCTCGGCAAAGTCCGAAATACAATCGGCAAAGGCTTTGCCGAGTGCCGCACTCGGCAAACGGCACTCGGCAAAAAATTAATCGGTAAAGAAGGCTTTGCCGAGTGCTTTTTGTCACGCACTCGGCCGGAAAAGCACTCGGCAAAGATTTACACTCGGCAAAATGAAAATGCGAAAAAAAACCCAAAAATAATAGCAAATTATTTTTTCACGGGAGGCCGCCACCGGCCAGCGCTCGCCCGTCTCCATTAAAGTCGCTGCATTTTTTGCGCAAAATTCACGGCTAACGCGGCCGGCGGGATTCGAACTCATGACCTCTCCCTCGTGTGTATGCTGCTCTACCACTGCACTACACTGTCACTTGTGTGTAGATTCCGTTATCTATCCTTATATATTATATTAAACCGAGAGTAAATTGCTTGTTTGAGGCCCTAAACGAATTCAAATCAAAAAGTGGTCAACTACAAAGTTTCATAACTTTTCGAGATCTACTATTTTCATTTAGGAAGTTTTTCCATCTGAGATCGTTTGAAAAAATTGAATTTCAAATTTGAGAGATTCAAACGTAGTTTTGCATGATAAGATGATTTCAAATCAAAAAGTTGTCAACTACATAGTTTCATAACTTTTGGAGGTCTACAATTTTCATTTAGGAAGTTTTTCCATCCGAGGTCTTTTGAAAAATTCAAATTTTAAAATTTTCAAATTCAAACATCATTTTTGCATGACAAGATGATTTCAAATCAAAATGTTGCCGACTACAAAATTTCATAACTTCTCAAGATCTACAAAGTTTATTTTGGTCATTTGTTCATCCGACATAGTGGTAGTAATATTGTTCACAAATCTTATATATCTCTCTTCTACTTTCATGAAACTAATATGAGAGATATGAGAGAGATGTAGATTTTATGAACAACAGTTATTGTCGCTTTGTCAAATGAAGAAATGGACCAAAATAAATTTTGTAGATCTTGAGAAGTTATACAACTTTGTAGCTGAAAAGTTTTTCATTTGAATTCATTTAGGGCCTCAAAAATTGCTTTGAAAAAAATAATTTGCCGAGGGCCAAAAAAATGCACACGGCAAAATGCCTCTTTGCCGAGTGCCCAAACAAAGGCACTCGGCAAAATACATAGACGCATTTTGCCGAGTGCCAAAAAATGACACTCGGCAAAATATATCTTTGCCGAGTGCAAGAAAAAAAGCACTCGGCAAAGACACATTTTGCCGAGTGCTAACAAATGGCACTCGGCAAAATACATCTTTGCCGAGTGGCGAAAAAAAACACTCGGCAAAGTCCATCTTTGTCGAGTGTTTTTTTTGCCGAGTGTATTTTACTTGGCACTCGGCAAAGACCGTCTTTGCCGAGTGCCCGATAAAATACACTCGGCAAAGCCTCCGGCACTCGGCAAATTACCGGTTTCCGGTAGTGTAAGCATGTGCGCCATTATATGCGCAGGCAAAATTTATAGCACCCGTGCAACGCGTGGGCCGGCATATATCTAGTTCAGGATTAAATTATCCTAAAAATCAGGATTAAATTTGCTTCTCCAATTTTTTGACTCCCTCTTGTCAATCATTAGCTAGGTTATATTCAGAGTTCGAGGTCTAACAAAACAAGCTTAACCTTGCAAAATATATACATAATAATAACTCACAATGTTCCGTATGTTCTAGAGAATATTTTTTTGGAAATAATCAAATCAACTTAAATTTGTAAAATGCATAATAATAAATAACAAAAGTATTCAATTAAAAGAAGTGAATCCAATTTTGTTAAATTTCTATAAACTAGATCTAAAGATATATCTTCTACACATAAAAAGCGGCAAAAGGTAATCGTCTGGGCCACCATCACGCCCCGTCGACAAGAAAACAGGCAAAGGGAATAGTCTACGCCCCATCCCACCCCGTCCACACAGCTGCGGATGTGCCACCACCCGCTCGACCCTAGCTCACGGATGCCCCACCACTCGTCGACATAACCATGGACATGGAGAAAACCCGCCGTTGATCTATGAAAGATAACGGTGGGGACAAACGTCGAACAAGTGGTCATCGATGTGGATGGGTAAGGGCATCGAGCAGTCGCCGCAACTGGTGACGTGGAAGAGTCAACTATACGTTGATGGGGAAGGGCATCGAGCACCCATAGTCGATGGATGGCCATGTGCGTCGTCGTATAGGTGGACAAAATTTTGTTGCCGCGGTGCAAGGCATGGGCATATTACTAGTGAATGAGAAGTCAGGAAGCCTGGGCCCTTTTGCTAGATCCGAAGCCCACGAAATACAGGTGTTTTCTACATCAACATATTACAACGACACTAGAATTTTATAGCAACCAAACACACATGTGGCAATAGCAACATAGTATGCATTGCTTTAGGTACTTAGTTGCAATAAACCGCTACCTATTGCAATGGTCGTGAGAAATATTACAACCAACAAAAATTGTGGCAATAGCAACAAACTATTACATCGCCTTAGAAATTTAGTTGCAATAAACAGCTACCTGTTGCAATGGTCATGAGAAATATTACAACCAACAAAAACTGTGGCAATAGCAACAAACTATTGCATCATCTTATAAATTTAGTTGCAATACAAAGTCTACCTATTGCAATGATCGTGAGAAATATTACAGCCCAATAACACTGTGGTAATAATTTCTAGCAATAGCAACAATGTTCTATTTGGTTGCAAAAGCACTAGACAGTTATTGCAACGCCAAACGTAAAAATTGCAATGCACTATTTTTGTGGCAACACAGTCCTCCTATTGCCATGTTTTTGGACAAATGTTGCAAGACACCCCCTATTACTACACAACTTGTGGCGATGCAAATGACGTCAAGTGGCAATAGGGTCAAAATCTTGTAGTGATCACTCTGCTACCCAAAGGGCATCCTTGAAGACGTCTGTATATGAGTTGGACACTCGTATGTACCTGCAGACTTTGTGGTAGTTGAAACAGGAGGACATGAGAAGGCACCCATCATTTTGGGATGACCATTCCTAAGCACTGCAAAAAGCCATGATCTATGCCAATAGCGCCAAGATCTGTTTCACTATCAAGGATAGGAAGGAGAGATTCACTTTTAAAAACAAGACACTACAATCTCCTGCTCATCCTCAAACGTCGTACATATACGGGGACAAGGCAATACAAAAGAATACAAATAGGAGGAGGAATAAGACCAGGCAGTCACAAGCAGAGTTAGTAAAGATGGTCAACACAGTCCACACGGAGTACGATCACCTCCTTGTTTCACCGCACCTGTCTAAACAGGATGATCCAGGCGTACCAACAATCGAGTGCACGATCAATCAAAGAATCTTCCACAAGACCTTCTGCGACACTGGGTCGGGAGTCAACATTATGGCCAAGGTAACTTATGAGTATTTATTTGGTAAAGAACCTTTGTACCCCATCTATATGCAGCTGCAGATGGCGGACCAAACATTTGATTCCCTGAGGGGATAGCAAAGGATGTCATGGTGAAAATTCAAGATCACTATGTCCCCACTGACTTCTTGGTCTTGGACATGGGAGAGGAAAAATATGATCCACCAATAGTACTTGGAAGACCGTTCCTCAATACCACTCAAGCAATCATCTACATGAGATTAGGGGAGGTCCACTCCCAGTTCCCTTCTGAGAAGGTACGCTGTTATTTCAATAGTTATACAACTTATGAACCGCCAAGGAAGAATATATCGAGGAGGAGACGCCGTTCATCCCAACGCCGCAAGGATCAACTTCCAAAGAATAAGGAAGAAAAGAACTAGGAAGAGAAGAATGAGGAAGAAGAAGAACCTATGAAGGACAAGTCCCCAACATCAACGTTAAGTCTTCCAACCAAACTGGGATAAAAGGAGAAGGGATCATCATCCAGTTCACCATCACAAGATGTGCAACCAGGGTCACCACTCCGGCCCAGTGATGCACCATGCGAAGATTGAACAAGACAGAAAGTCTTGTTCGAAGAATTTAAATCACCGAAAACCGTTGCTGGGAGATAAACTTGGTAGTTATCCATTTTTCCCTTTTTAGGGTTGCATAATTTTTCCTTTAGCATATTTATTCTTTCATATTAGTATTAGTAATTACTATTGCATATTTACTTTACTATATCTGCATTAGAAAAAAAATAAAAATATTTGCTTACTGCATTGCATCAATAAATTCTAAGCCCCATGTGAATAATTTTATGGCATAAAACCCGCAGGAATATTTATCGTGGTGGCACAAAAATAAAAATAAATATTTATTCATCTTGTTACATTTTCTATCGCATCATAAAATCCAAAAATATTGAGAAAAAGATCATGTTGCAATTATGCTTAAAAGAAACAAAATCAAAAGGAAGAGCTATAGGCAATTGAGGCTTAGGTGGTTCACCACTAACGCTTAATCAGTTCCACAAGTTTTGCTGTCTATTTGAGCTCCACAGGATTTGAAGGATCAAAGAAGAGCTGACAAGCAAATGGATGTTCTATCTACAATTGAAGCACTGCATCAATCATCATCAACATCAATCGATGCTCTAATGAAGGGAAGACACCTCCGCTGCCAGTTTGCTACATAGCAAGAATGAACGACTATGTCACCATCCAGCTTGGGGGAAAAGCATCTCCCATCTATCCAGCTAAGTATTCCTATACTACTTTTAAGTGTGTTAGTTATTGAAAATAAAAAGATGCATAATCATAAAACAAAAGAAAGATTTCCTTTTAAGCTCTATAGTAGATTGGTGTGATCTTTAAGTTTGAAATAAAATAAAAAGAGAGTGTGTACAGAAGCTTACTTTTCTGCTCGAATAAAATGAACTCTAGAGATAACCTCTTTGCATGGAAATGATGAATAGTGCTATACCATAGTTCCTTTCAAGTATCCAGTTTTCAACCTCGAATTCTCCTGAGTTTTAGATACAATTGTTTTGACCTGAAGATTTACTCTGAGCCTAAAACTTATGGGTAGCAAATGCTTGATCTAAGTCTAGATAATTGAGGGATATGATATGAGAGGTCCAAGCTAATGTTTATCTTGTTCCTAGTGATACTTGAGTTCTAGAGATTTATCTTTTGAAAACTCTTAAAAATTACATTATGAGTTCCTGTATGATAGAGCTTGAATTCCTACCATAGCCATACATAAATGTTAGACTAGGAAAACCTCCATATATATATGCTACTTACTTTGCATTGAGTGCTGTCAAGCTTTGTTGATACCTTAGAGACTTGTCATGCTTTTAAAATCAAGATCACGTACACACCACCCACATATGCACTACTCCTACACTAGGGGTAGGCACAAGTACATGCCATTCTATTCAGATCCACCCAAAAATATTTTACTTCCACACTGGGAGTAAACACCAAAAATATCCAACATAGGTTTCCATCAAGTATATGCTCTAAGTTCTTGTTACTATCTCTCAAAAGTTCTGTTGCGGAAAAGAGGCATGTGGCTATGCAAAAGTTATTAAAAAAAGCGAGTATTGAAAAAATAGACAAGTGTCCGAATTATCAAAACAATGGGTACTTAGATGCCCACCTAAAAAAGAGAAAGATGAATAAGATAGCCCATGTTTTCTTGTAAGGTTGTTTCCAAGTTGCCAAAAAGAGATGTATGTTTTCAAGGAGCAAAGTAGAATTAGGTTAGCCACCATATATATCCACACACATGCACATCTTGATTTGATTGTATGACTCGTTTCTCTGGATCCATTGTTTGACTTTGCAAGTATGTATGTATTGTCTCCATACCCATAAGCTACACATAAGCCTTAGTTGTAGGGGAGAGGGAGAAGGCATAACATTCCTATTGCCTTGGTGAGGATCCACAAATACTACATATTGAGAGACTTGAGAGGGTCATACAAAAGGAATTTGAGTTTTAATTTGAAAACTTAGAAAAACTCCAGAATAATGGTTGAATAAAAGAGCTTGAGACATAGTGCTTGACTTAACCATTATGTCTTTCAATTACTCAAGACCCAAGAGAAGGCTACAAGATCCATAGTTGAAGGTAATAGAGGTGAGTCTGAAGGTCAGAATAGTTTACTCTAATCCAGAGAAGAATTCTTGTTTGAATACATGTGTGCTTTTGAGGAGTTACTACAATATTTTCAAAAATCTAAAACTCCTAATCCATTGCTGAGTGTGGCTTTGCTAAGGGACTAGCAAAGGTTAAGCTTGGGGGGAATTTGTTGACAGGAGTTATTGTTCATTTTAAACCGTCAACCAAACATGAAAAAGGGCATAAATCAATCTGCAACATAGAATTAGGGTTTAAACTAACAGAATTCCACAGGTTTTGGTAAATCTGTGTTTCTGCAGGGGTTTATCAGGAAAAGGAGGAAAGATATCAAGGACTGTCGGGATAACAAGCATATTCTATGGTGAAACCAGGTTGAGAACAATCTAGAAGACACGAGAAGGCAAGCCACCTGAAGGTGGGGCCCACCTGGCATAGGCCAGGGTCGGCCGACCTAGGGGCCCACCTATCAGCCTCCTGCTTCTACGTCGGTTCCTCCACCGCCTTAGGGTTTGCATCTTCACCGTTGATCAAGGTCGGTTTGATTCGAGGGCTCTGGTTCATCCCACCAGGCCTATATAAGCACAACCCTACCCCTTGGAATCAGGGCATCCATCAGATTGAAATCATTTGATCAAGTCATCAGAGCCAGAAACCCTAGTTTCCTTAGAGATCCACCATATTCTAGGGCATAGCTACATAGGTTAGAAGTAGAGAGAGGCAAGCTTCGCTTGGATTCCGAATCGTGTCGAGGAGCGTGGCTTGGCAAAGCCTTTGTAAGCTCTCTCTTGTATCTTTCTATATTTATTTTACTAGTTACAATGGATTTGACATTGCTCTATATATTGTTTATATTCTCAATTATATTGTTCATTGTTTACTTTGATGATATGCTTAGTATAGTTAGAATTCCTTCATATTCAAACATAAGATCATATAGCACTCATTCTTTGATATCATGGGTGAATGGTCAACATTGTGTAAGCGTGGTGCTTATACGTTGTTTGCCTGCGAATGCACCCTATATTCCGAGTCATGTGGTAGATCACAGAAGTGACACTCCCGTTGAATCCTTTGTAGTCCACTCCCTGAATATAGGTAAAGTAGGACCCGGTTACGAAGGAAGACTTGCTTTGTTCCTGATCTTCCTTAGTAATGCCCCTTGTGTAAAGATATAGAGTATTCTTGCCATGATTGCTAGGTGTAGTTTCACTAATCTTAGTATACTTTGACATATGATTTAGAATGACTTAGGAATATTTCTCTATTCTGCCTAGTCCATGCTAATGACATAGATGGGGAGTGCTCTAAGTGAATTACATTACATATGACTTGTTATCTATCATTCATTATCATTTATTTTATGACTTATCCCTGTTATGAGTAAATGGATCATACATGGTTGACTCTCCATTGCATGTGCAAGTGATCATCATATTCCTATATAAGCCATGCCTTCCTAGTGGTAAAATATAAATCAACAACCCTATAATACTCTTGGGTAAAATACTATAATGGTATAATTATCTATGCGCTTGCAGATACTTTGTATTCATATTTATATATACTTTTTTCTCTCTAATCACTTGCATTAGTAATAACTGCTTAGTATTATTCTTGGTAGTATCCAAACATATCTCTTATATTCATACTAGGGATGACAACCTAGTTATTCTAGGAGATATAGGTTTATTATAGGTGGCTAAGTATTTCAACCAAGTGACACGTTAATAAATGCCAAGAGCATTCCTAGTGCTGTTGCTAGGGATAGATTTAAAACTCTATTCTTAGTAGCAACGTTAGGAATGCCAACAACCACCTGTCGCCTACCCCTCAACCGTGGAGTATGAGACAAACGAAGGTAGCCGCCAACCTAGACACCATGTCTAAGCTATTAGCTACTACTCTAGCAAGCGCAGGGTTATCCGTCTGTATCAGGGCCCTCTACTAGAGCATCCGGCACGGGGACGGACGACGAACCTGCAAACAAGTATAAGCCAAACTTTAACTAAACAAAGACTCAATAGCTAAAGGAAACACAAACACTTACTTAGAACAAATCTCCATTGAAGTACCGGTGTTTGTTGAGGTACAAGAGCAGGGGAGACACCAACAAGTCCGGTGCTTCCCCGAGCTTTCCCTCACATCTCTCCACTAATCAACTCTAATTAGCTAGCTAGGGCCTAAGCCTTTTGGAGTGTGGTAGCTCTTCTCCCTTGGAATGTTGTTGTGAGGAGAGGAGAGACCCTCTATTTATAGGAGGAGGGGGGAGAGAATGTCCAAGGAATATTCCCCCTTTACTCCCTCAAACCAACCTCACCACCGTTATTCAGTGAATTAATTGCGCCGACACACCCTGTTGACTGTAGTTATTGTTCATTTTTAACCGTCAACTAGACATGAAAAAGGGCATAT
Organism: Miscanthus floridulus; assembly: GCF_019320115.1. Lineage (NCBI taxonomy): Eukaryota > Viridiplantae > Streptophyta > Magnoliopsida > Poales > Poaceae > Miscanthus > Miscanthus floridulus. Next base: position 80,015,468 of record NC_089586.1, read on the forward strand.
ATCAACCTCTAACATAGAATTAGGGTTTGATCTGATAGAATTCTATAGGTTTTGGTGAATCTATGTTTCTACAGGGGTTTATCAGGAAAAGGGGGCAAGATATCAAGGACGCCAGGCTAAAAAGCATATTCCACCGCGGAACCAAGTTGAGAAAGATCTAGAAGACACGAGAAGATGACTCACCGAAGGGGGGCCCACCTAGTAGTAGCCTGGGTCGACCGACCCCACCCTAGGTCAGCCGACCCCATGGCCCACCTGTCGGCCTCTGTCTTCTACGTCGGTTCCTCCACCGCCTTAGGGTTTGCATCTTCGCCGTTGATCAAGGTTGGTTTGATTCGAGGGCTCTGGTCCATCCCACTGACATATATAAGCGTAGCCCTACCCCTAGGATTTGAGAGAGCCATTAAGACAAGGAGCCAGATGATGAGAAGGATCTCCTCTCTACTAGAGAATTAGATTAGCTACTCAAAGTTCTAGTATAGGCTAGCTAGCAAGGTTTTCATAGAGTTTGGGCTCCTGCTAAGGATTCTGGATTCATCGTCATCTGGAGGCTGGTATAGCCATTGTATTCCCTCTTGTTTTTGACTTTATTCTATTTCAATACTATGTTTCTATTTATTATGTTCCTAGTTTGCTCTAGTAGTATATTTGATATAGTCATGATTGATAATGAGTTTATGCATAAGATTGCAAAGCGCTTAATTCAGTACTCGAGTGGGTTAAGTGGTCGAAATTATGTAAGCATGGTGCTTAGATATTGTTTGCCTGTGGATGCACTCTATATGTTGGGTCATGTGGTAGATCGTGGATGTGATACTCCCGTTGAGTCCTTTGTAGTCCACTCCCCCGTATGTAGAACAAGTAGAACCTGGTTGCAAAAGAAGTCTTGCTCTATTCTTGATTTTCCTTAGTAATGTTCCTTATGCGTAGATGAAGAGTCATTATGCTATACATGATTGTATATATGCTAGGGTATACGAAAGACTTAGCAAACAAGAAATTACAAAATATTTCAATCTCTTAACTAATCTCCTGTCTAGTCTTACTTTAACAATGAGTAGTCTATTCCTATCTCTAAGTATTATCAATGCTTACATTTATCATTTATCTATTATTGGCTTACCCCTATTTGAGTATGTGCTATGTGATTGATTCTATCATAAGTAATGCATATTTTTTCACTATCTCTAGCCACTCCATACCTCCTCCCTGTGGTAAAAATATAAATTCGACACCCTAGAATACTCTTAGGTAAAATGCTACAATCGTATAATTATTTGTGCGCTTGTGGATTTTTTTTTGTTCATATCTTTATATTCTTTTTAGTCACATGAAATGATAAGATATCTACTTAGTAGTAATGCTAAGTAATCCTAAAAACCACTTTTAGCTTCAACACTAGGGATGATAACCTAGTATAAATAAGCTAGAGGTGTAGGTAAGTAGTAAGTGACTACAGAGACAAGTGCCAAGTTAATAAATACCAATAAACATTTCTGGTGTTATTGTCAGGAATAGAATTTATTCTATTCTTGGTAGTGACGCTAAGAAATGCCAACAAGCATTTTTGGCGTCGTTGCTGAGGAGGAGCAATAAAGGCTATGGAGAGAATGATCAAATACATACTTATTGATAAAATCATAACTAGTACCTCTACTTTTATAGCTTTACCCTTGTTTGTCTTTGTTTGTATCATATACAAGGTATTGCAGGGTTGGTTGTGATTCACCAAATTCCATTCATCAGAATCAAATCAATCAAGAAGAAGCTTAACACTAGTTCCTGAAGCTATGGCTGAGAAGACACTGCGTGAGTTCACTGCTCGAAGTACTAAGAACTTCCACACAGGACCAACACTCAATACAAATAACCTTGAGTTTGAGCTCAAGCCAAGCCTTATCAACATGGTGCAAGCTACACCATTTAGTGGAAAGGCACATGAAGATGCAAGTGCTCATCTTCAGGATTTTCTGGAGATTAGTAGCACGGTCGTCATCAAGGATGTTGCTCATGATACCATACTACTCCGCTTATTCCCATTCTCACTCTTGGAAAGATCAAAGCAATGGTTCTACACCAATCAAGATAACATTAACACATGGGCAAAGTATTCAAAGGCCTTTCTAGAAATGTTTTTCCCTATAGGCAAAACCAATGCCTTAAGAGGAAAGATTCCTAACTTCTAACAACAGAAAGGAGAACCCATTCTAGAAGCATCGGAGCGCTTCCAAGAATATGTTTTAGATTGTCCCCATCATGGAATGGAAGAGTGGTTGCTCATGCAAGGCTTTTATCATGGATTAATTTAGAAGGCTCGTGAACAACTAGATGCAACTACTAGAGGATCATTTTTATCACTTACTCTTGGAAAAGCTAAAGTTCTTATGGAAAGGATAGTTAAAAACCAAAGCTGGTCCCAAGACAATATTCAACATTGCCATTAGAGTGAGGAGGCACCAGAAGAATTATGTGCACTGTCAACCAAGATGGGCGTACTATTAGATTGGCTCGAACAGCGAGACAACTACAAGAGAGATCGTCAAGCTATTCAAGATGCTTTCAATGCTCAAAATAGATGTGGAGAATATTTAGTAGTGGAATTTCCTGAATCTTAAGAAGACATAAATACTGTCATCAACAGTTCTACTCCACATCAATAGAAGAAAGGATGGAGTCAACAACGGCGATCCAACTATCAAGGTAAGTACCCAGGTAAGTACTCAAAATAACCATCCTTGAGAGAATTAATTTTAGAGAAAGCTAAGATTAATGATAATATTGCTAAAAGAATTATTGTTAATGGTAAAGTCCTAGAAAATATGAATGTTAAAATGGATAGTTTTTCTTCTGCCATAAAAGATCAACTTAGCTATAATAAAAAGATAGAATCACAAATAGCACAGTTATATGCTGCACTACCTTTTGCCACTAACCATGAGCAGGTCAATGCTATAACCACAAGACGTGGCAAGTCCACCCATGATCCCCCATATCCAAAATGGACAGGAAGGACACCGGCAGTACTAGTAGTACCAGAAGAAAAGAAAGATGATGGAGTGGAAGAAGTTTCTCCACAAGAGTCACAAGATCAAGAGATGAAACAAGATTTCCATGACACCAATTTCTTACCATTCCCTCACATAAATAAGAGAGTCCAAATAGATGAGCAGTTTGGTAAGTTTATAGGGGTCATTTAGAAATTATATATCAATATACCTCTGTTAGATGCCATACAGGTCCCTACCTATGCAAAATACCTTAGAGATATTTTGAACAAGAAGAGACCACTGCCCACCACTGAAGTAATTAAGCTGACAGAAGAGTGTAGTGCGGCCATCCTCAATATATCACCTATAAAGAAGAAGGATCCAAGATGTCCCACTATAGACTGCTCGATCGGAGATCAACAATTCAACAATGCACTGTGTGACCTAGGAGCAAGTATCAGTGTGATGCCCAAGTCAGTCTTCGACAAGCTCAGTTATTCCATGCTTGAGCCAACATCAATGTGCATACAGCTGGCCGATCAGTCAATCCGCTACCCTGTGGGAATTGCTGAGAACATTCCAGTAAAGATAAGAGATTTCTTTGTACCAGTTGACTTCATGATACTAGACATGCAACCGGACTCAAAAGTGTCGCTCATCCTTGGGAGACCCTTTTTGAGCACCGCCAATACTCACATTGATGTCGGAGCAGGAGAGATCAGATTCAACATAAATGGAAAAGAAGAGCATTTCGCTTTCAAGCCAAGACCAGAACTCAATCTCACTACGAATATGGTATGGCAAGAAAAGGAGAATCAATCATCAGGACTACCATCTCTGGGATCGAATGATGCACCTAAAGAATGAACAGCGGAGAAGTCTGGTTCGGTGGACGTAAAAATTCCGAACCTTCGCTAGGAGATAACTCGGTAGTTATCCGTATTTACTTTTTGCATTGCATACTTTTATCACTTGCATTAGAAAAATAAAATAAAAATTCTCATCATAACATAGTAGAAATTTAGGCCCCATGTGAATAATTTTTACGAAGCATAAAAACCCCATAAGAAATATTTACCGTAGAGTCAGAAAAATATAAAAATACCCTCATTCATCTCCTCATTTATTTTTTGTAGTTTCATAAAAGTAATGTTCTTTGCGTAGCATATACATTTGCATATATAGAAAATATAAGTATACAGACCCACACTTGGGACCCACATGTCATAACATATCACATTATTTAATGTGCTCCATTCATTTTTATCTTATACCTGGTGCTCCTGCCACAATTCAATTAAGATGGCACCATAGCATTTGCACTCAACCACTACCTTCCACCTACCTCCGACAAAAAGCAGGCTACCTGAGAATATGACAAAAGACCCTCTATCCAAGTTCTTCTTGAACAAAAAGAACCCGGATATATGCTCGGGGGCTGTAGGGTACATATCCTCAGAAGAGATTTTTAGTTTTTCCAATGATAAAGATTCAAGACCCTCTAACTTTTTGTTCCAAATAGTAAGAGGCTCGGGGGCTACACTCAGTGAGTGTACTTTTTCTTCGAAAAAGCGCACGTCACTCAAAAGACTTCTCCAAGAAAGGACCACTTTAGGGCTTCACGTCGAAAGAACCCAGACCGAGCTTGATTCACCAGGCAAAGCCGGGATACAAGGAGGCTTTCAAGTTCAACCATGAAATGCTTGGGGGTTGTTGATGCGGGATCCACGGGGTACCCCGTAAGGAAGAGAGAAGATCTAGTTTGACTAGGATTCCTCCCATGTAATCCTAGTAGTAGCGCTACCCTATAATCCTACTATGACTCTACATTGTAAACTGACTAGGACTCTTGCCTCGTGGACTATATAAAGGAGGGCATGGCTCCCTAGATCGGTAAGTAAGTCAGGAAGTAGCGCGGTCACAATAAGAGAGAGGGACAATTGTACACACAACTGTACGATCAATCCAACGCAAAGGCTAATGCCGGCTGGACATAGGGCTATTACTCGATCACGGTTGAGGGCCCGAACCAGGATAAATCGACTGTCTCTTGCATTAACCGCCGAGTTCTGCATATGCTAAAGCCCGAACAACTGCCTCGGGTACCCCCGTGGGAGCCTATCGGTGGTAAAACATCGACAGGTCCCATCTACCAGTATGAACTATCCAGCGAAAAAACCGCTGCGAGATTAGTCTACCTCTAATCCCGATAACAAGACTTCTTCCATCTACTACAAGATATACAAGAATTACAACTCACGCCCGGGGGCTGCTCTACTTCACAAACTATCATGACCACGAAGACTTCAGACTATACAATAAGACACTTGATGAATCGAAGCAGCACACCAGGAGGGTATTTATAGGCCAAGGAATGGTGCTCATAGACCGGGAGTACCAATAGGACAAAACTGACAAAGGACTCAGAGAAAATACAGAAAGCAATAAAAGTGGGCACGTGCGTGAAGGAACAGTGCTCAAGGACAAGCATATTCGGAAGAATATACCAACACTGTACAACTCATGAATGAGCAGCATTTACACTCAACCACTACCTTCCACCTACCTCCGACAAAAAGCAGGCTACCTGAGAATATGACAAAAGACCCTCTATCCGAGTTCTTCTTGAACAAAAAGAACCCGGATATATGCTCGGGGGCTGCAGGGTACATATCCTCAGAAGAGATTTTCAGTTTTTCCAACGATAAAGATTCAAGACCCTCCTAACTTTTTGTTCCAAATAGCAAGAGGCTCGGGGGCTACACTCAGTGAGTGTACTTTTTCTTCAAAAAAGCGCACGTCACTCAAAAGACTTCTCCAAGACAGGACCACTTCAGGGCTTCACGTCGAAAGAACCCGGACCGAGCTTGATTCACCAGGCAAAGCCAGGAAACAAGGAGGCTTTCGAGTTCAACCATGAAATGCTCGGGGGTTGTCGATGCGGGACCCACGGGGTACCCCGCAAGGAAGAGAGAAGATCTAGTTTGACTAGGATTCCTTCTATGTAATCCTAGTAGTAGCGCTACCCTATAATCCTACTAGGACTCTACATTGTAAACCGACTAGGACTCTTGCCTCCTGGACTATATAAAGGAGGGCAGGGCTCCCTAGATCAGTAAGTAAGTCAGGAAGTAGCGCGGTCACAATAAGAGAGAGGGACAATTGTACACACAACTGTGCGATCAATCCAACGCAAAGGCTAACACCGACTAGGACGTAGGGCTATTACTCGATCACGGTCGAAGGGCCCGAACCAGGATAAATCGACTGTCTCTTGCGTTAACCGCCGAGTTCTGCATATGCTGAAGCCCGAACAACTGCCCTGGGTACTCCCATGGCAGGCTATCGGTGGTAAAACATCGACAGGTGGATCTAAATGAAAAGCATGTTTTGCATACTTCTAGTGTAGGAGCAACAAGTATATGTGTTGTGTATATGATCTTGATTTTAAGAGCATGACAAATCTCTCATAAGGGTCAACAAAGCTTGATAAAACTCAATGCAAGAGCAAACAATATATACGTGGAAGTTTTTCTAGCCTAAATAACATGTATGCCTCTGGTGGGAATTCAAGCTTTGTCATACTAGAACTCATCATGGCATTTTTATGTTTTTTTTCAAAAAGATAAATCTCCAAAACTTTAGTGTCACTAGGAACAAGATAAACAGCAGTTCAAACATTCTCATATCATATCTGTCAATTACCTAGACTTAGATCAAGCATTCGCTACCCACAAGTTTCGAGTTCGGAGTAAATCTTTATACCAAATCAATCTTATCCAAAACTCAGAAGAATTCAAGGCTGAAACTAGGTACTTGAAAGGAATTACGACAGAGCAACTATTTATTATTTTCATTTAAGAGATTATACTGAGTCCTCTTTATTTTATAGCAACTCTTATAAACAAATTAAAGCAAACTAGACACACCTTTTATTTTGTTTTCAATTTTACTTGATCACACATTATTACTATAACTATATATATTTATTATATAGATAAATTTTTATTTTGTTTTTTATTCATCATTTTCTTAGCTAATAAAAGAAACTAGTCTTGTGGAGGTTGGCTCATGATTGTTTACCTACAGGACAACTCTTATGCAGGCATATTTGTACCACCGATGCTTGCTGCTTTTGTGGACAGGTAGAAACAGTGGCTCATGCCTTCATCAAATGTCAATACGTGGCAGAAATATGGCGTGAAATGAAGAAATGGAGTGGTATAAATTGTAAACTTATGTCATTTATTTCCCCAAAGCAATGGTTATGAGAGTTTTTGGCTAACGCATCTGACGAAGAGGCTATGATCTTTACTTAAATTATCTATCATATTTGGGATAATAGGAATGGTGTTAGAAATGAAGAAAATAGTGTTCACCCATATCAGATAGTTGAAAAAATAAAAGCATATATTCAAGTGGTAATGCATTGCGATGATGTTCTTGATTTTTCCAACAGGTGTGAGCCTAATGTATCTACCAAACGATGGGTTCCACCGCCGGAAGATTGGGTTAAGGCAAATGTTGATGCTGCTGTTTTTAGTGAATCAGAAAGAATGGGAGCCACAATGGAAATTTCTTGGCTACAACAAACCAAGTGATTTGCAGTCTCTGAACCAGAAATGGCTAAAGCTTTGGCTGTCCGATGGGCTTTAAAATTCATCTGTGATCAATACTTCAAGAAAGTGGTAATTGCTTCGAACTGCTTAAACTTGGTACGAAAGCTCATGCAAAAAAGTCTGGATAGGTCTCATATAGGAGTAATCGTCCAAGACATCTAGATGATGAAAAACAACTTTGATGATATTTCTTTTGTCTTTGTTAGTCGAAATTGTAATGAGGTAGCTCGTGTATTAACTAAGTCGGCTAACCAGACGCTTGGTTTGACGTGTCTAAATGAAGCTCCGGAGTCCATTCGAGCTTTAATTTATAATGATCTTCTAAAATAATGAAAGTGTCGTCAGTTTTCAAAAAATCAAATCAGGGATTTGAGAACTCGATTTAATTTGGGCATGGACAATGAACCTAGAAATAGATCAATTTTGTGATTAAGAACTTGATTTGGGCATTGGCGAGAGCAACAAAGGTGGCAACAACTCGATTCAGCTGCCATCTCTGAGGGAACGCAGGACTCAAGACGGTGGTAATGTGCAAGTTAAAATCCTAGTAAGCTCACTGTAATTCTCCATGGCGTCATTCTTCGGTGTAATTCTGAAATGATGGTTTTTCATGTCAGTCTTCCACATTACGTAGAACAGATTGTGACAAGTGTGTTTCAGCTCCATAATTTTGTCCTGTACAAAAAATGATTCAAACGACAGGAAAAATTATGCTATAGTCACAACTGTCAAAGATTATTAGTAATTTAGTGATACAATTTGTAAAATTCTTTTACGTGAACTACCTGCCGACCCGCCCCACACCCACCTGGGCAGATCCCCATTACCCCTCCCCTTAATTATATTCCTTCCTCACTTATTCACCAAATTGGGTCGAATTCAAATATCTTTTTGGGCCAGACAGCAGACCAGACAGGAGTCATGCAGTAAAATCCAGAATTACTGACATCGTCACATATCTCGTGCTTTTTGGGAAAAAAGTCATAGCTCCTAAACCAAGTATCCTAATTAAAATATAATTGCACCATTGTGTTCCCTGCAATAAACTATTCAAAATAAGACCCCACATAGATATATTTCAATGAATTTTTTTAACGAACATTTATCTCATGATGGACATGTATTTAAATATAATCATTCGAATATCACATTAACACTATACGAACATCGTAAAAATTAGCATAAAATATCATATGTATACTACGTGAACATCACATATATCATGAAATGTAAAAAATAACAAATTAAAAAAATAAAATTAGTGAAGTAATTAATTATAGTCAAATAAAAAGAAGAAAAAATGTTATTGAACATCATAAATACATCGAAGAATATTGCATTAACAATACACGAACATCACTAAAAATAGCATACAACATCATATGTATACTATGTGAACATTGAAGGAACTTGTGACGCCTAAGAGGGGGGTTGAATTAGGCAACTTAAAAACCTACTCTAAACTATGGCCTCTAATTCCACCTTAGCAAAACCTATGCAAGAAAGTAATCTATCTAAATGTGCAACTATGGTTTTGCTAATGTGTTGCTATCTCTACCGCAAAAGAGCCTTGCAACCTAGGTTCTAATCCTATCAACTAGCCTATCATCTAAGCTAGGAAAGTAAAGCGCGCAACCTAGATAACAATGTAAATGCGGAAGATAAAGATGAGGTAGAGATGCAAACTCTCGTCGACAACTCCGGTATTTTTACCGAGGTATCGAGAAGCGCTCAAGCTTCTCCCTAGTCCTCGTTGGAGCCCCTCGCAAGGAATCCCTCGCAAGGGCTAAGCTCCCGGTCGGGTAACTCCGTGGATAGCCCCAGGCCTTTCCCACGCGCAAGTGGGTCTCCGGTGTGCCTTTGGCAACCCTCTCTCGGACCGCTCCCCGCCGTCTTCACTATCAAGCTTCCGGCCGAACCGCCGCGGGCCTTGTTCCCTTCGGTACACGGTGGCGGCCACACCACAAACGCGGTTGGTGTGATCTCGCAAGACTACAAGCCCCTCCGATGTACAACAACGGTGTGCGCAAGCACCGAGTGATAAGAGGTGTGCAAACCTCACTAAACACTAGGCCTAAACCTAGAGCAAGCGCATAAGCGGTGGTCTAATCAACCTAAGTACTTTACAAAGCACCTACGCTAATCACCTAATGAATCATTAAGCACTATGCAAGTGGAGATCACTAAAATGGTGTATCAACACCCTTGATATGTTTCCTCAACTCTCCACCCTTGTCTTGGCCGGTTGGGGTGGTATTTATAGCCCCCAAGTGAGAAGGTAGCCGTTGGGATCAACTGCAGCTTTTCTGACAACGACCGAATGCGGTCGTCGTATTGACCAGTCGCGTCCGATCATTCACAACGGTCACCTGGCCTTCGGCGCGATCAACTGATCGGACGTTGAGCACATCCGGTCACATGCCACCGGACGCGTCCGGTCGCAACTATGCCTCTTTGGAACCTCTCTAGACTCGATCGGATGCTTCTGTTTCCGCGTCCGGTCGATCTTCTGCTAGCGTCCGGTCGCGCTGAAGTTGTTGCCGTGATGATGAACAGTGCCATCATCGCATCCAGTCACTGCTTCACTCATCGCCCGGTCATTGCTTCGCTCAGCGTCCGGTCGCTGTTGCTGACGCCTGCTGCTGCCGAGCAACTGATCGGACGAGTCCGGTCCTTATAAGGGACGCGTCCGGTCCTTATAAGGGCCGTGTCCGGTCACCTCTGCCGAGCTCGTTTCTTCACGATCTTGCATCCGGCTTGGTTCCTATCTTTGTGCTTGGACTTTACTTGATATCTTGGATCTTCTCTTGTGCTACTTTAGGTCTTGCTTGAGGTGTTGATCATCGAATCACCTTGTCGCCTTTGTCTAAGTCACGTCTTGCACCCTATTGAACTACAAAACAACTACTAGCAAACATGTTAGTCCAATTTGGTCTTGTTGATCATCAAACACCAAAATCCAAAGTAAATGGGCCTAGGGTCCATTTTTCTTACAATCTCCCTCTTTTGGTGATTGATGACAACACGACCAAAGCAAGCAAATAATAAAAATTTTGGAAATAAAAAACTATCTACTTGCTAGGATGCAATGCAAAGGACAAGGTTATATGAAGCTAAAAGATACCATATGTAAACATCTTTGGAAACTTATATTGCCCTTGCAAATGTCCCCATGTGGCATTATGAATTTAAGCCTCCCCCTAACTCCATAATCCACTATCCTCCCTTTGTCGGACCATTACCACTTGTAAATTATTATGATCGGGCTTGCTTTTGGTCCTACAAATTCTCCCCCTTTGGAATCAAACACCAAAAAGGAAGACATTAGTAGCACAAGGGAGGGTCAAATTTTGTGATCCTTTGAAAGTGGAGTGAAATAGATCACAAAACTTGACTCTCACATTACATAGACTAAGCTCCCCCTAAGTATATGCATACATATGATGGAGGGTGAAAATGTGCATAATTGGCAAATTAATGCACAAGGGAGTTTAATCTATATAATACATGGAAAAAACATATAACTATCAAATTGAAGTCAACATAATGATATCAGTTAGGAATACTACATGTAGAAACCAATTTGAATGACACCACTTGAAATGGATGGTGGTCATTTGAAGTTTGATGCTTATCTCCGATGACTCCATTTTCCTTACAATGAGACTACTACACATGATAAGCTTGAAAGGGTATTAGTCTCAAAGTATCCAACTTGTAGAGTAATCTCTCCCCTAAATTTATGCGTACAAGCATGGAATACTTGTAGGAGACATGCACATTGATTTTAGAATCAAAGACACCACTTGAAGGATGATATCACATAAATGTGAGGATCATTTTCAAAAGTGATAATTTGGGGAAAATTATCTACAATTTGGACTTTGGCACATATTAGATAAATAATTGTTAGACAAGCTATGTGCCATGCTCCTAAACAAATTAAACCATGTAGGTTTGCTCCAAGGGTAAGAGTGATACCGAGCAAGTCCTACCATATGAAATACCTAGTGTATGCAAGACAAAGATTTAACATGCAAATGCAAACCTAGGTATGAAAAGGAACTAGATGCTAATTGAAATTGCAAGAATTTAACTCTAGTTACCTACCATAGGAAGGGAAATTTGGGTCCATAGTATTCACTAACCCACTTGTCAATTACTTGATCCGATGTGATGCACCCCATGAAATGCACCCAAACTTTGCCAAGTCTTCAAATTCCCCAAAGTCCATTGGACTTCTCACTTCCCCTTCGGGATCCAAAGCTTATTGGTGCTCTTCATGTTGGAAATGATCTCCTTAGGCACCCAAATGTGTTTGGCCCCATTGTTGACTTGCTTGTTCACCTTGATGGCCACCACCTTGTCATTCTTCTTCTTCAAGAGAGATAAAGGTGTGGAGGCCTTCTTATCCACCTTGTTGGTGTAGGTGTTGGAGAGCTTGCTTGTTTGCTTTTTATTTTTCTCTTTCTTCTTAACTCCTTCCCCCATTCTTCACCTTGCACTCATAGGACTTGTGGCCTTTCTTGTGACATATGTAGCAAACCACGGTTTGTCCTTCATCAAGCTTCTTCACTCCCTTGATGGTGTTATCTTGATGAAGTTGGGCTTGCTCTGTCATGCCTTTCACTTGAGTCAAGTCTTTAGTGAGGCGAGCTACTTCTTGCTTGAGTTGCTCATTCTCCATTGCAACCTCTTGTGTGCATGTTTCTACAATAACTTTCTCAACACAAACTTGGTTGCACAAGGGTGAGTCTAAACATAAATCATTACAAGAAGTAGAGGCATCCTTTTTAGGCATGTCAAAAATTGAAATTTTCTTTTTAGGTGCCTCGATGGGGGTTGTACCGACGGCTTCAAGATTTGTGACTTTATTAGTTAGCTCATCACAATGTTTGCACATGGTTTCCTATTTTAGTAAGCAAACTTTTATAAGCATCTTGTGAGCAAGCTAACTTTTCTTTCAACTTTTTATTTTTCTTTACAAGTTGCTCATCATTGATTGTGCAATTATTTGTGTTTGCACTAGATAGCTCCACATTAAGATTGGCAAATGTTTCATATTGTTCAAGCATGGTAGCATAAGCTTGTTGTAGCTATCTAATTTTTCTTTCAATTTTTTAAGCTTCTTTTGTTGACTAGTGCAAACCTTAGCAAAGTTAAGATTTTCTTGCACAATTTCATCATAAGAAGGTAGCTCATCATCACTATCACTATCATTGTCGCTATCACTAGGGATAGGCTTTTTGTTACCTCATGCCATAAGGCACATACGTGAAGTGCTTGATGATGAATGCTTGTGCCCGCACCTCTTGTGATGGTCTTCTTCACTTAAAGAATCATCCCATGACCTAATTGATGTGAGGGCTTTGTCTTTGCACGCCTTCTTCTTTGTCTTGGGTGTGGGCTTGTTTGGACAAATTTCCACAAAGTGCCCTAACTCGTCGCATCCATAGCATCCTTTCTTTCTTTGCTCATTTCTTTGATTGGTGAAAATGAAATCTTGAATTTGGATGGACACACCCTTGACATTGAGCCTTTGGATCATCTTCTCCACCTTGTTGATAAGTTTGATTCTTCATCAAGGTCGGAGATGGAGGAGGAAGATTGATCATCATCACTTGATTCTTCATCATCATCATCCTCATCTTCATCTTCTTCTTCATCCTCACTTGAGGAGCTTGAGCTTGAGCTTATATCTACTTGCTTGCCCTTCATCTTCTTTTTCTCACTACATGCGAAAGCTTTGCCTTTACTTGATGAAGAGGCTTCTTCTTGACCCATTTTGCGTGACATCTCAAATGCCACAATTTTGCCAATCACAATGGCCGGGGTCATGGTGCTCAAGTCCTCCAAGTTGTGGAGGATGGTGATGATGCTTGCATATTTCTTTTGGGGTAGCACGAAGATGATCTTCCTCACGATGTCCGCATCACCTAGCTTTGTCAATCCTATAGAATTGAGCTCATTGATAATTAGATTCAAACGAAAATACATATCACAAACAAGATCATCATCATTCATTTCAAAAGAATCATAACTTTGTTGAGCTAGGTAATGTTTTTGCTCACGGACATTACTTATGCCATCATGGAGCTCTTGTAATTTTAACCAAATTTTATGTGCCGTATTTAAGGTGAACACTTGGTTAAACACATCCATGCTAAAAGATTCAAACAAGCAATTTTTAGCTCTAGCATTGAAATGCATTTCTATTTCTTCACTCTTTGTGGGTTTATCGAGATTCTTAATGGGTTTCATCCCATCACGAGTGACTCTCCAAACACCCAAATCTACCGCCTCAAGGTGACAAGCCATTCTAGCTTTATAGTAGGGGAAGTTAGTGCCGTCAAAGTGTGGAGGCCTAGATGTATCCATCCCAACCACTCTTAGTAGCGTCGGCTCAATGGAGGTTAAGCCAAAAGTCCAAATCGAGCCAACCGCCTTTGATGCCACTTGAAGGAACTTGTGACGCCTAAGAGGGGGGTGAATTAGGCAACTTAAAAATCTACTCTAAACTATGGCCTCTAATTCCACCTTAGCAAAACCTATGCAAGAAAGTAATCTATCTAAATGTGCAACTACGGTTTTGCTAATGTGTTGCTATCTCTACTGTAAAAGAGTCTTGCAACCTAGGTTCTAATCCTATCAACTAGTCTATCATCTAAGCTAGGAAAGTAAAGCGCGCAACTTAGATAACAATGTAAATGCGGAAGGCAAAGATGAGGTAGAGATGCAAACTCCCGTCGACGACTCTGGTATTTTTACCGAGGTATTGAGAAGCGCTCAAGCTTCCCCCTAGTCCTCGTTAGAGCCCCTCGCAAGGAATCCCTCGCAAGGGCCAAGCTCCCGGTCGGGTAACTCCGTGGATAGCCCCGGGCCTTCACCACGCTCAAGTGGGTCTCCGGTGTGCCTTCGGCAAGCCTCTCCCAGACCGCTCCCTACGGTCTTCACTATCAAGCTTCCGGCCGAACCACAGCGGGCCTTGTTCCCTTCGGTACATGGTGGCGGCCACACCACAAACGCGGTTGGTGTGATCTCGCAAGACTACAAGCCCCTCCGATGTACAACAACGGTGCGCGCAAGCACCGAGTGATAAGAGGTTGCAAACCTCACTAAACACTAGGCCTAAACCTAGATCAAGCGCATAAGCGGTGGTCTAATCAACCTAAGTACTTCGCAAAGCACCTACGCTAATCACCTAATGAATCATTAAGCACTATGCAAGTGGAGATCACTAAAATGGTGTATCAACACCCTTGATATGTTTTCTCAACTCTCCACCCTTGTCTTGGCCGGTTGGGGTGGTATTTATAGCCCCCAAGTGAGAAGGTAGCCATTGGGATCAACTGCAACTTTTCTGACAACAACCGGATGCGGTCGTCGTATTGACCGGACGCGTCCGATCACTCACAACGGTCACCTGGCCTTCGGCGCGATAAACTGATCGGAGGCTGAGCGCGTTCGGTCACATGCCACCGGACGCGTCCGGTCGCAACTATGCCTCTCTGGAACCTCTCTGGACTCGATCGGACGCTTCTGTTTTCGCGTCTGGTCGATCTTCTGCCAGCGTCCGGTCACACTAAAGTTGTTGCCGTGATGATGAACAGTGCCATCGTCGTGTCCGGTCACTGCTTCACTCAGCGTCCGGTCGCTGCTGCTGACGCCTGCTGTTCCCGAGCAACTGATCGGACGCGTCCGGTCCTTATAAGGGCCGCGTCCGGTCACCTCTGCCGAGCTCGTTTCTTCACGATCTTACGTTCGGCTTGGTTCCTATCTTCATGCTTAGACTTTACTTGATATCTTGGATCTTCTCTTGTGCTACTTTAGGTCTTGCTTGAGGTGTTGATCATCGGATCACCTTGTCGCCTTCGTCTAAGTCACGTCTTGCACCCTATTAAACTACAAAACAACTACTCGCAAACACGTTAGTCCAATTTGGTCTTGTTGATCATCAAACACCAAAATCCAAAGTAGATGGGCCTAGGGTCCATTTTTCTTACAATCTCCCAAAATATCATGAAAATGTAAAATAAGATAATAAAATTAGTGAAGTAATTAATTAGAGTCAAATGAAAAGAAGAAAAAAATGCTACCAAACGATGACAAAATATATCTAAAACATCAATGTATGCTTACTGAATATATATATATATACACAACACACACACACACATCGTAGAACATCGTATTTCTACTCGCAGACATCAAAAAATACATCATAGAACATTACATGTATACTACATAAATATCACGTATGTCTGTAAAATAAAAAATGAAACATAAAATTATAATATAGAAGAACAGAAAGGAAATTCAAAATTAATAAAATACGAAAATAGAAAAAGGAAACAAAAAAAGAAGTAAATAGAAGAAAAGAAAAAACACTGAAAAGGAAAAATAAAATAAAAAATAATTAATTAGGTAAAAACAAATAAAATAAAGACAAACATAAAAAGGTGAAAAGACAAATCAAATGCCACATAATAAAAGAAAAAAATAAAAAATAAATCAAAAAATGAAAGAAAAAAAGAAAAATACAAAGAAAATAAAAGAAAAATAAAAAATAAAAAGACGAATAAAAAACAAATAGAACAGGGAAAGGAAAACGAAAAAGAAAAAAGGAAAAAAGAGAAACGCAACTACCATTCCCCACGACAAACGCACGTACGTGCACGGGAGTCAACGGAAAAAAAATAATTAGGCATCCCACGCTATGTGGGATGTACCTGGGCCATCGCGCGAGTCAGCGGGCGACTCCGACTAGTCGGACTGGAAGATTTCCAGACAAAGAAACGGCGCTGAATTGGGAGGGTGGTTGGTTCGGCGGTCCCGTATGTCCTCGCCGGATTCGGTTTGACAAACAATCTAATCTAAATTCTAATAAAAGCGTAGTGCGTCACGTGGCACTGTCGCATATCGCGCCAACTCGGAGTCGGAGGCCGCCACCCCAACTCAGGGTGTCAGGGGTGCATAAATCAAGGCACGCAACGCCAGGATGCAAAAATAGGTTAACAAGTAGTAACAACAACAATTGAAGAGTAGAGACCACAAGCACAACTTCACAGATCCAAACGATCATCGATTCATGGCCGCCCGCGGTTCGTTTGTGATGGACATGATCCGGCCGCTGGCCGTGCTGATGCCGGCGGTGCCGCGCGCGGACAGGGCAGTGCCGTTCCACCGGCGCATGCTCTACACGGGACTGTCCGTGTCCGTCTTCATGGTGTGCAGCCACCTGCCGCTCTACGGCGTCCGCTACGCGGCCTCCGGCGCCGACCCCTTGTACTGGGTGCGCTCCATCCTCGCCTCCAACCGCGGCACCCTCATGGAGTTCGGCGTCGGGCCCGTCGTCACGGCCGGAACGGTGATGCAGCTCCTCACCGCCTCCAAGCTGATCCGCGTCGACCAGAACGTCCGCCGGGACCGGGACCTCATGGACGGCGCGCGGAAGGTGCTCGCCGTCACCATCGGGCTCGGGGAGGCCGCCGCCTACGTCCTGCTTGGGATGTACGGGCCCGTCGGCGCCCTCAACGGCGCGCTCATCGTCCTCCAGCTCTTCTCCGCCAGCGTCCTCGTCGTCTTCCTCGACGAGCTCTTCGACAAGGGATACGGCCTGCAGGGTTGCTCCGCCATATCCCTGCTCTCCGCCACTAACACCTGCGGGAAGGTGATCTGGCAGGCGTTTAGCCCTGTGACCGTGAACACCGGACGGGGCCCGGAGTTCGAGGGCATCGTCCTCGCCGTCATCCACCAGGCCGTCGTCGGGGCCGGCAACACCCGTGCGCTCGTCGCCACCATGCTCCGCCGCCACCTCCCGAACGTGACGAACCTGCTGGCCACCTGCCTCGTCCTGCTCACCGCGGTCTACCTCGAGGGCATCCGGATGCTGCTGCCGCTGCAGTCGAGGGAGAGGCGTGGGCGGCGGGTGACCTTCCCGATCAAGCTTCTCTACACCTCCACCATGCCCATCTTCCTGTACTCCGCCATGGTATCGGCCCTCTACATGGTGTCGCAGCTGCTCCACTACAGTCGCTTCGGCGGTGGCGTGCTCGGCCGTCTGCTCGGTGTGTGGAAGGAGGCCAGCTACGCCGCCGTCCCGGTCGGCGGCCTCGCCTATTACGTCACCCCGCCGTCCAGTGTGGCCGCCGACCCGCTCCACGCGCTCATCTACACCGTGCTGCTGCTCGCCTCGTGCGCGCTGCTCTCTCAGTTTTGGGTGATCACTTCGGGGTCGTCGGCGAGGGACGTCGCGAGGCAGCTCGCGGACCAGCGCCTGGCCATGCCTGGAAGGCGTGATGGTGCTACCTACGCGCAGCTCAAACGTCAGATCCCCACGGCGGCCGCTGTCGGAGGCCTCTGTGTCGGAGCTCTCTCCATTTTTGCCGACATGACCGGAGCCATCGGCAGTGGCACTGGAATTATGCTCGCCGCCACTGTCTTCTACAACCTCGTTAACTCCTTTCAGAAGGAGGATTAAGCATCGTGCTACGCAAGCTAGGAAGGATGAAGACTGATTCAATTATTCCAATTAGTCCTCTTATTATTTCTCTTCGTACTTAGTAGTACTTGTTAAGCAAGTGTTTTTGTTGTCGAGGCTATTCGATGGAATTCTCGATCAATTTATAATGAAATTTTTATTTGATCTTCAATCAAACCACCCATTTTATAAAAAAGAGAACGGACTTATTCAAATTCAAAGTGCTTCTTAATCTCAATCAGTTCTATGCTTCAATATAATTTTCTAGAGTAAGCACTATAGCTTGTTTCCAATACTCATCAGCAACTAGATCAAACAAGCTTGCACAATTTCTAAATCACCCTGTAGAAATAGAATGGCCTGTTTTCCTTAGTCGAAATAGGCAATTCCTTTCTCTAGGACCATACTTGAGAGTTTCCTACCTCATACGGCTCATAAATTGCTACGTTAATTTTTTCTATCCAATTTCTCAAAATTCAATCCAATTTTTTCAGGG
This sequence comes from Miscanthus floridulus, assembly GCF_019320115.1. Lineage (NCBI taxonomy): Eukaryota > Viridiplantae > Streptophyta > Magnoliopsida > Poales > Poaceae > Miscanthus > Miscanthus floridulus. Next base: position 80,034,050 of record NC_089586.1, read on the forward strand.
TTAAGGAGAAGCTAATTACTTTGTTTTTGCTACAACTCTAGTACGTTACTAGGATGAAATTTCAAACCTATGGTTCGACCCAACTACACAGAAGCGGACATAAGTAGGGATAAAAACGTGCAAAAAATCCCTCTCCTGTTTCCGTTTCTATATTTTTTGTCGTAAAACGAGATCGGGCTCGGGAAAGTCAAGATAAAAAACGGAATCAGGATACGCGGACATATACAGAAGCGGACAAATACTAATAGAAAGACGAAAAGTTAAGTTATTTTTTTTCTCGAACACGCAGGAGAGCTGCGTATCATTTGTATTAGTAGAAGAATAAGGAGTCATACATAGACCCAAAAACACTCACCCCCACACCTTCCCTGATTTCTAAAGCTACATCACCTGAGTCTGAGAGTACAGCGACCAAGCATGCTAACTAACTAAGCACCCCTGGCAGTGAGCAAGGACAGACCCTTGGCTCCTGCCAAACACCACCAATGGGCATCATCCCTAGCTATACTAAGGGCTGTGTTAATGTTAGGTGCCACCCCATTGAAGACACAGTCATTCCGGTGCTTCCAGATGCTCCAGGCTCCAAGGATGATAATGGAGTTTAATCCTTTTCTCACATCTCCAGTGGTGGCCGCCTCTGCCTTCTCCCACCAATCCTCCCAAGCTGAATCCTCGGGTTGAGGCGTGAGTGAAGAGAGTCCGAAGCGCTGCAAGAGGGCAAACCAGAATTGTCTGGCAAACACACAACCAACTAGGAGGTGATCAATGTTTTCTTGTTCTTGGTCACAGAGTAGACATTTGGCCGGGTGAGGAAGTCCTCTCCGAGCAAGCCTGTCAGCTGTCCAGCACCGTTTATGAGCCACCAGCCACATGAAAAAGCGGCATTTGGGAGGAGCCCATGACTTCCATATTCTCTCATATGGCCTGAAGTATATGGCGCCCTGAAAAAATACATCATAGGCAGACTTCGCTGTGTATTTTCCTGAAGCCGAAAGCCTCCAAATGTGTCTGTCCTGTGCCCCATCCTGCAGCTCAATATTAGATAATTTATCCCACAATTCCAGATATTCCATCAGAGCTTCCACAGGTACTCCCACTCGGATGTCCTCGATCCATTTCTCATCAGTCAAGGCCTCCGCTACTGTACGCCTGCCTATTATTCTTTTAGAGACCAAACTAAGGATCTTAGGCGCTACTTCCTCAATATTTTTCCCCTCCAGCCATCTATCCTTCCAGAACAGAGTGCTAGCTCCGTTTCCTACATCGGTATACACTGCCATAGAGATGAGGCCATCCACCTCCTTGCTCACTTGAAATGGCAGACTTGCCCAAGGTTTACTTGGTTCAGATTTTCTCAGCCATGGCCACCTAGCTCTGAGTGCAAAACCTAGGGATTTTAGGTCCGCAATTCCCAGGCCCCCAAGTTCTTTAGATCGACAAACTTTGGGCCAAGCGATGAGGCAGTGTCCTCCATTAGCTTCTTTTCTGCCTCTCCAAAGGAACGCTCTTCTGATTTTATCAATTGCCTTAATAGCCCAAGGCGGAAGCTCAATTGCCATAGCCAAGTATACTAACATTGCAGTCAGGACATGTTGCACCTGCACCACCCTTCCTACCTTTGTCATTAGATCTGCTTTCCATCTTGGCAACTGATCAGCTATTTTATCGATAATTGGTTGGATTTGGTCTTTGGTCAGCTTCTTGATGGAGAGAGGCAAACCAAGATATTTGCAAGGAAATCCCTGAATACCACAAGGTAGCAGACTCTGAACAACTCCCATATTTTCTTCAGAACAATGGATTGGCATTACGTTACTTTTCTGCACATTTGTTTTGAGTCCAGAAGCTTCCCCAAATAGCTGGAGTATTCTCAAAGTCAAATTGATATCCGCTGCTGCAGGTTGGAGGAAGAGAGCTACATCATCAGCATATAAGGAAATTCTGTGCTGAATAGGCCTTCTAGCCAGGGGTTGCAGGATTCCTTCCTCATCAGCCTGTGTGACCATCCGATTCAGCACATCCATCACCAAGATGAAAAGCATTGGAGAGAGAGGATCTCCCTGGCGGAGCCCTCTTCTATGTTGAATAGTCTCCCCAGGGCTGCCATTTAGGAGCACTTGGGTGGAGGAAGTTGAGAGCAGTCCGCAAAGAAGATCACACCATCGAGCACCAAAGCCGAGCTTTCGGAGTACCTCCAGCAGGAAAGACCAATTTACTGAATCAAATGCCTTTGTGATATCCAATTTCAGGAGTATTCTTGGCTGCCTTTGAGAGTGTAGGTATTTTACAGTCTGCTGCACCAACATGAAATTGTCCTGAATAAATCGTCTTTTGATAAAGGCGCTTTGGTTGGGGGAAACCATTTCATCAAGACGGCCAGCTAACCGGTTGGCAAGGATTTTAGTCACTAGCTTAGCAAAACTGTGTACCAGACTAATGGGCCTAAAGTCCTTTACCTGAGCAGCCTCATAGTTCTTTGGGATTAGGGTGATAAATGCAGAATTTAGCATCCACAAGTTCCTGAATCTTTTTTCCCAAATGGTGTGCAGAGCAGACATTACATCCTCTTTGATTATTGTCCAGCAGGTTTTATAAAACTTTCCTGTGAACCCGTCTGGACCTGGGGCCTTATCAGTTGGCAAGTGTTTGATGGTTCTCCAAACCTCCTCCTCCGTAAACGGTATGTCCAGGGCCTCTAGATCATATTCTGGGATATTGAGTGCTTCAAGGTTTATAGTTCTTTCTCTGTCACAGGCTGTGCCGATCAGGTTTGAGTAAAACTCGAAGATTTCAGCTTCCTTTTCCTCATGTGCAGTGACAATGTGATCACCCGCCTTCAATCTAGCAATAAAATTCTTCCTTTTTCTATGTCGTGCATGCATATGGAACAATCTGGTATTGGCATCCCCTTCTTTAAGCCAACCTATTCGAGATCTTGACCTGGCTATAGTTCTCATTAATGAAGCTAGAGCGAGCGAGTGCTTCTTCAAGTTGTTGCGCAGCCATAGCTCGTCAGGCTGGAGAGCACGACTGTCTTGGGCTATGTCAAGCTGATGAATAATTTCCCTTGCCATGGACAGTTGGGAACTGATGTGACCAATTCTCTTTTGACTCCATCTTTGTAAGCCTTTTGCCGTTGCTTTAAGTTTCTGGGATAGAGTCTCCAAAGGGCAACGACGGGGTTGGACAGAAGACCACATCTCTTCAATAGTTTCCTGGAATCCATCAAGACTAGGCCAAAAGGCTTCAAAGTGGAAGCGTCTTTTGCTTGGCAGTCTGTCACACAATCCGAGGATGAGCGGACAGTGGTCAGAGTCATCAGAAGCTGAGCTCTGAAGAAGACTTTCCGGGAACATTTCCTCCCAGTCAAGAGAGCAGAACACTCTGTCTAGTCTTACCAGAGTAGGAGAAGCACTGGTTAGGGAACTAGACCATGTGAATTTACGACCATGCAAGGGGATTTCATTAACCGCCATATCCTCAATCCATCTCCTGAATCTTCCCATCATTGCTCTATTTAAATTATTATTGTTTTTATCTTCATCCTTATATATGAGATTAAAATCTCCTGCCACCATCCAAGGGCCTGTACATTGGACACGTACATCCTGCAGCTCTTGCAAGAATTGGATCTTTGCTTCATTATCTTGTGGCCCATATACACATGTCAACCACCATGAGCCTCTACTATCAGAGTTGAATTGAACAGATGTGGAAAAAGTATCCACTCTACTTGCACTTACTGAACCCAGGCAACTTCTCCAGGCAATCAGAATCCCTCCACTGGCTCCGGTCGATGGTAGAAATATGTAGTTGTTATCAAAATCAATACCGAGCATAGAGAGCACAAGCTGCCGTGAAATTGTAGTCATTTTTGTTTCTTGTAAACAGACAACATCAATTTTGTAAGAGTTTACAACTGTTCTGACGGCATCTTGTCTTTTTACTGAATTAAGCCCCCTTACATTCCATATCAATATATGAGATGGGTCCATAAATATTGAGAGTAAAAAACGACCAATTAAGAGGAAGCCTCCATCATACCAGGTACTCAACTGGCTCCTCAACAGGGATCTCATCAGGAGAGAGCCATCCAAATAGAGCAGCCAATGCCTTGATGTGCAGGGGTGATAGAGGTTGTTGAAATCGTCGTACATATTCCTCCAGAATGTGCTGGCTGAGTTGCTCCCTTTCTTCTTCCACATCAGAATCCAGGGCCCGCACAACTTGTTTCTTTAAGTGGTCAGGACACGCTTCTGGTACGCCCAGCCCGGCGAGGCGGCGACTTCGTCTTGGTGCGTCGCTGGGTGGCGGAATCCTTTTTCTCCTCCGTATGTTGATGCACGGGATTGGCAGGATCCGCCCCGGCAACTTAGAGAGCTTGCTAATGAACTTTGATGCAGGACTGACCGGGCTGGATGGCGCCGCAGCCACAGAGCGAGCTCCAAGTGATCTCCTCCTGGTGCGACGGCGGGTGTAGACCTGGATGGGTCGGGCGTACCTCGCTGGGGCACAACGTGCTAGCTGTTGGCGACTCGAGGAGACACGTTGGGTCCGCTGTGAAGTCACAGACCTCGGCCGGGGCGCAGGGGATGGCCGTGGCGAGGAGGTAGAGTTAGAGGCGGTGGGAGCAGCGGTAGCAGGGGGTGGTGAGCTCAGTGGCGGGATAGCAGCAGAGGCGCTGACGGGCGGCGGGGAGGGGGCGGCGGGGGAAGAACACGGTTGCGGGATTGGGGATGACGGAGACGTGGCCGGTGACACGAGGCTGACGGGAGTCTCAGCCGGAATAGATGTGCTAGCAAAACTGAAATTTGGGCCACCTGGAGCTTGGGCCTCGAACAGCCCATCCAGGCGGGATGTGGAAAGCAGCCCAGAAACCACCAGCTGATGCCCTTCAGGGCACACCGAAGGCCCATCGGAGAGCTCCAGAGGGATCTCGATCCGTCGCCTCACGATGTCATTAACCTGCCCGACATCTAAATCTTCATTCGCAGCCACAGCCGTATCCACCGTTGTATCCACGTCCAGATTGCCCGCGCTCTTCATAAACGTCGTAGCACGAGAGCATGAGCCCTCGGGCAGCGATCCCGCGTTAACGGCATCACCCGCAGGCCCGGCCGCCTTGGACTTTGAGCGAGCCGCCTCGAGACTATGCGCGCGTCGCAAGGCCCCAGTAGTCTCGTCGTACTGATCATCAATGCCAAGATCCACTGCTGCCTGGACGCGAGGACCCAAGCGTTGGTGAACAGGAGCCCTGCTCGCTTGACCGGCGTTCGTAGCTTCACCCGGCGCCGCGGCCGGAGCCATAGGAGACGACGGAGAAGAACGAGGCCTACGGCTCCGGCGACGATCACGATCCTCATCCTCATCTTCTGCATCTTCTGGAGGGGGGTGGGGAGGATCTTGATATGCACCCGGCTCGGCGAGAGGACGAACGTTGACCTTGATGGGGTAGGCTAACGTCCGTACGCCGGAACCGCGTTCCCAGGCGGGCTCCACGATCTCCAGCATCATCTCCGGGGGGAAGAGAGCGGGATCGGAGCACCATGCCTTTACCATGAATACATCACGACGATCAGCATTGCCCGGGTGCAGTCCATCAATCCAGCAAAGCTCGTCCAAGAGAACTTCAGCAGTCTCCAAACTCCAGGCATGGGTAGGGATGCCCACGAGATCAACCTCTACAGCCACTGGGAGGCTCGCCGCCGTGGCCTGGACAAACCTCGTCCACCGCCTGACGTGCAAACGGGCAGAGCTGGTGACGATAGGTCGCCCTCCATTATAGATAGTGCCAGCGAGTTCCTCATTAGGCAAGATCAAGAGGAAACTGGACGGACCCCAGGGACGAAGGGACAGCCGAGTTTCTTCGATCTCGAACCTAAGGGCAATTGTGGCACGTACGAACCCGATCCCGCCGTCGCCCGAACCTCCAAGCCAGGTGATAATCAGAGCGCAGCTCAAGGCATCCTCGCAGCGGGAGAGCCGGTCTGACCAGTCGAGAATGCGTCTGGGAACCGCTGGAGCATCAACGCCCTGCGTAGCTTCGACGGTAGGCTCCGGCAGAGGGTGGGCGGGGGCGTCGTCTTCATCGCCGGTATCGCCACCCAGGAAAGCCGCATCCGCTGCGGGACGCGCCCTCCGCGGGCGACGGCGTCGCTTACGCCTGTGCGTCGTGCCATCGCCCGAGGCCGAGGATTGCACGCCCGTTCCACCACCAGCAACAACTGGAGACTGCGTGTCCGTCGGTCGCGACAACGCCGAGACCTTGGGACGCCAGACCAGCAGCCTACGGCCAGAAGCGGGGCGGGGACGACGGCGGGATGGGCAGACATCAGAGCGATGCCCAAGACGCCGACAAACAAAGCACCTCGGACGGGAACGGCAGGACGCGGCCAAGTGAGCGGTAGACAAGCAGTTGAAGCAGCGCCCTCGTAGATCCTTCGGGACTGGCCGCCGAGGGGGAAGCGCTCTCCGATGACGCTCGCGGCGGCGGCGACGACTTTCCGAGGTAACCCAACCATCGCGGTCAGGAGGAGCCGCCGCGGCCGGACGAGTGCGCCTATCGCACGGCCGGAGGATAATCCGCACCGGCGCACGAGGAGGTGCCGTGGCCGCAGACGAGACATCCGCCTGAAGAAGGGCCGACGAGGCAGCGGTGGCACCGGGGCAGCAAGAGGAGATGCATCGCCGCCGCCCAGCAGGACATCCTTGAACGTAGGGGGTTCCAGCTCCACAGGGAAGCCACCAGAAGACGGGGAGTCGTCGCACCATCGCTGGCCTTTGGAGCGCCCAGCCGTGGCACCGGGGGTGGAGGAGAAGGGGCCCTCAGGCGCCGGAGAGGGAGGGGGTTGGGTGGTCGGCGCGCCCGGAGTAGGCAGCGGCGAGCGGCTGGTGGAGCTAGGGGACAGGGAGGCGCCGGGAGGGGGAGCGGGAGCGACGGAAGCCATAAAGTATGGTGCCTAATGATTATGCATGTAAAATATACGCGGATGGACATCGATCTAATATTCACTTGCACGTCATATGTGTTAACACGTATAATTTGTGATTAGTAGATGTACTAACATAACATAAGGACATGTGTAATTGTTGGACATATCCCAAATAGATTGAAAACGAGATGAAAATGGGATATAGGTTTACCACGGATGAAAACGGGATCCCGCAAAAATGGACGAGAAACATCCCATGCCATTTCCTTAAATTGGATCCGAGAATCGAGCGGGATAAAAGTAGAAAACAAGATCCCACAAAAAAATTGTTGTTTCCGTAAACGGGTCCTAGAAACAAATGGAACAAAAGTAGAAAAACATGTCAGAATGCGATGAGATTTTTTCCGTCCATTTTCATCCCAACTCACAAGTTCTATGTTTCTTAATAAAAATTGTTTGACCTATGGTATGCAAATTATTAGATATTAGCAAACATGCTCGTGCGTTATAATGGAATCTAATATGTTAAAATCGGATTCTATACCATTGCTGGAGGCACGTTGTTCCAACTCAAACGCGAGTTACCTGCCTACAGAACACAGAAGGTGCGAGAGCACTTTAAGAAGTAACAACCCATGCCCGGCTAAATTAGTTTCTATCTTATATCTAGTTATTATATCATTATCTCTTATAATACGGACGAAAAGGAAGAAACTCTTCGTGATTTGACATTAGGGATAGATTAGATAGCGCTCGGTAGCAGTTCGCATATGGATAAGGCATAGGGAGAGGTGTGAGGGCACTTTGTGAAGTAAAAAGGATGTTGAAGAATCCCTCTTTAATATTATTATAGCAAATATGTTGTGCGTTGTAGAGAAAAAGCTATCAAATATTCATGAAAAACGATGATGGGAATGGTACTTTATCTATTTATGCTTCACCCAGTCTATAAAATTAGGGTCTGTCTATTGACAACTCAGGTGATTTGCACCTTCTTGTCACCCAAGTGACAGAACACATTAAATCACTCGATTTTAGCAAACAAAACAAATCGAGTGATTAAAGGCTCTACGTCACTCGATTCCCATAACCACAAGATCCACATCCAACGAACCAAATACAATAGATCAAATTCAAAGCAAAAAACATAGAAAAAATACAAAATAAACAGATCTGTTCTATGAAAGACAAATTAGAAGAAAATCAAAGTAAAAAACATAGAAAAAATACAGATTTAACAGATAAGTTCTATGAAAGGCAAATTAGCAAAACATCGAAGCAAAAATACATAGAAGACATACAGATTTAACCAAAATAAAACATACAGAAAATAAGAAAAAGCCAAAAAATAATCAGATAACTATTCGAGTAATTTTGATCATTTCTAGTTACGAATAATTAATTTACACTAATAAAAAATAGAATTTACACCTAAACTGAAATAGTAAAATATGATACAATAAGATATAATTTGCTTTGCGTATATAGGGGCGAGTTGATGTGATGTGATGGCCATGAGTCCCTACACAAAGCAACGTGCACCTGACCACCCTGGCGTGTATGCTGCATGCACCCATACTGCAGCAGAGGTAGATGCTGTAGCAAGCAGACAATATAGCTATAAGTGCTTGTCTGCTTACGAGTGCTGCAGCATACGAGTGCTTGTCTGCTTGTCTGCATGTTCTCCCGTATGCTGCATGTTCTTCCAAACAAGCTCTAAAAGGGAAGAACATGCAGCATACGGGAGCTTGGATTAATGTCTACCACACAGCGAGGGAAGAAACGGATAAGCGATAGAGTGGTTCAAACTCTAAATGCACTAAGATCATCGACCATGGGTTCACATGTTACTATGTAAGAGAGTGCGAGAGAAGCTACAGGAGAAATCCATGGCTCTTTTCAAATCACCAGCTTTCTCAGGCTTTTTACGTCTGGGATGTCTAGGTCTAGCATTGTTTTCTTTTTTTCTTCGTTCAAACGAGAGGTACTCTTATGTCTTAGCTTTTTATTAAAAATAAGTATTTGGTCTGAAGTTAAATGAACATGGCCTGCGGAGTTCAATTCATAAGATGAATTAAATACATGACGCATCATTGGATAAATCTCCAATCTTTTCGTGTTCGTACGAGTTAGAGCAAAACACAATCAATTAATTTGAAGGCGAATTGAAACACGTGACCCTTTAATTTAGCTTTCCATGTTCGTACTAGTTAGAGCAAAATACAGTCGATTTGAAGGCAGATTGAAACACATGACACCTTAGTTAAATAAATTTCGAGCCAAAAACCGTATAAGTGACATTGCAATAAACCATGTGCCTCATTGCAACGCACGGGCATTTTTGCTAGTCTAAATAAAATAAGTGATTATCTTTTATAAGGAAAAATTTTATGTACTTGTCATATTTTGTATAAGGAGACTAAGAGTTCACCCGTTAATCATGCGAAAAAGAATCATATTTCAATACATTAGGAAGGTATAAGTGAGGTGTACATGAGTCTATTGAATTCTCACTTACTTTGTCTGAAAATAGTCAGAATACACTATATTTGAAGACGGAGGGAGTAGCTGCTATAAAAAAGTGTTTGTTTTCACTATCTATCTATGTCTACCATAAAAAAAAACAAAAGAATTGAAAATACTTCACACTCGAAAGATTCTCATCTACCTATATCAGATCCTTTTGATGATTTATTATCTTTATATAGATCTAAAGGTGTGCATCACTCTAATAGTAGGCTATGGCAAAGTATTATGGTCATCTGAGCATCTCCAGCGGCACCACAATATAACTCCAATGTTAACCTAATACCCCTTTCGGATTTATTACTTCCAGTTGTTGCCGGCAGTGATAGTCATTAGTATCACTGCCAGGTGATACTTTGACTCGACAGCGTTATGCCTATTATCACTGCTAGGTCACCAACCTTGGCAGCAGGAGCACTACTAACAATGACCTGGTCCAACTAGAAAAGGAAGCGCCCTTCCGGGCGCCCTACCGGCTTCCCATTGTGAAGCAATAATATGAAATACATATGAAGAAACACATTTAGATATATATTATTGATGACAACACTGAATGTATGGTCTTCGTAGACCATATATGGCTTCTGTCAATCCATACAGATTACATGCCAATACCAGAATTCATTATTGCCTCAACAGTATAAAATACTGGTACAAATCCATCCAAAGCACTAAAGCGGTTCATAATATGGGAAATAGCTCAAATGTCAAATTTGTAAAACAACAATAGCATATATGGGGGGAAACTCATATAAGTAGACCGTATTAATAACACTAATCATATGGCCCGTATGGACTATACGATTTTTGTCTATCCATACAGATGACATGCCAAGGTATGAATTCATTACAGTATCATTTTTGCTGGTAATTTGGAACACTCAAATTCCCATCCAGAGTACTAAAAAAGTTCATAATACCAAAACAGTAGCACACAGGAAGTAGTCATCCTCATGTTCACCCAGATATCCAGTTCACCGAAAGTTTTAGAAGGTTCCTTTATTGACGAAGGCTATGGTGCGCGCACATGTACAAAAGAGTGGCCAATGCACTCCTGTCGTAATAGATGGTGATGTATGTTAACTATTGCCACACGGTGGAAGCCTGTGATATGGAAAACTATTAGCCCATCAGAATCAGGAGGAAATTTCAAACCTAATGATCAGTGGGATTAGTTGATAGATAAGGTCCTATGACGAAAATTCATTGTGCTAAATTAATGGAACAACTAAAGGCATTTCAATTATGGCACTATCATCTGATTTAGAAGAACCCTGGCCATGTAGCTTCTTTGTAATGCTCCAGGAAACAATTGCAGTGTACCTAGAAGAACCTTTTTTTTTAATTCACACTGAAAGCCAATATCAGCAGGTAGGCTATACAACTACTATCCAGCATTTTAGACGATAGCGTAAAACCTGTTTCTCATAAGCAAATAGGAAATTCAGCTCTAAGACATTTGTAGAGAGTAGTAATTATAGATGACATTATTCTTCAGCTTGCAAAGAAGCAATAAATTAGCAATGGTAATGGTAAAAATTCTATACATTTGATCTTCAATATTTCAAGTGGCAGGTGACGCCAGACTACTTATTTTGTTGTCCAGAATAATCTTCTATGGACATACATCTACAAAAATACAACCAACTTCATCTTACAAAGAAGCCAAGCAATCAATACCTGGTACTGCTAAAAGGAACTCCCTGTCTTTCAGATGCGAGACGAATGTTTCCTAGAAACACACATGTACTGTAAAACACGTCTAACTAAACGACAGATACCATGTCGTAGACACATTGGATGGTATTTACAAACCACATAGTACAACCATAGCAAGTGAAGGACATGGCGAATAGGGACAACTTACCTGCACAGGGCATGCCAAACAAGTTCAAGAGAAGGCAGTAAACCAGCTCAAGCTCTGCTTTGCAGCTTGCAACATTCTTTTTTCTGCACCTAGTGGTGACCTGAAAATTAGAACTTCAGACACATGCATAATAATCACAACCCTGTCTTCTACTTCATACCTAGTTCTTTTGTACCTGAAGCGACAGTGATCCTGAATAAGAGGTCATGTGTGCTAGCTAGGGGCGGGCCCTGAGCATGGCCCAAAAGATCTCTTGTACTATCCTTAAAATCAACAAAGAAAATAAATGCAAGGCAAAAAAAAAAAGGAAAAAAAGAGATAAGAGTTACAATAATTTGTAAAGAGCCATTTATCAAGAAAATGTTGAGCAGCATTTCTGAACACACAATGGAATATTGAATGAATTACCTGTTAGTAAGAAATTTCATTTACCTCCCACCTTTTCCCAAATTAGTTTGAACCTTAACATATGTCTTTCTTCAAAGAGTAACCTACAAAGCAAAGGAAAAAAACATCAGTACGTGTGGCAATCAAGCTAGCAACGAAGGTCAGTCAAACATAATGCGGTAGTCAGTATATGTAGTTATAATTATATACTGTAATGTACTTATGTGTGTTAGCATATCTTATATGGAATACTGAACTATAATATTAATATAGCAGGAATGATTTCATAATCTCTCTATCCATTATTGCTGAGAAAATGAAGCCAGGGAAAACTTCATGCTCTTATCTCTGAGGTAGGCATAATGTTGTTGTTGCATAGCCACCAAAACCTTGCATAGAGCCATACGTTCTTCAACAAGAAATTCAAGCAGCTATGGTGAAAAACTGACTCGCACTGCCTATTATTGTTCGAACTAGGGAACTCATTAAGCCGATAATTTTTGCTGATATTCCTGCACAAAAACAGAGGGGGCCAAACATTGCTGATTATGGAAAGGATGCTATGTGATTGATCTCACGAAACTGAGATGTAATGCCTATTATTGTTCAAACTACACGTTAAAGGTTCGAATCTGAACCGTGCTTTGCTGATATGCAATTTTAGGAACGAAAGAAACCTTTTCCCTGAACATCCACGCAGAGGCAGAACTGGAACTATGAGGATAACTTCATACTTAACACAAAGCACTCCATACTATAGAGTTGGATGAGAGAAGCCAGAAACCCATAACAAACCATTTCCTCATAGCACAGAAACTAGCAACTCACCTGGCTTCTCCTCGGCGCTCGATCTCTCCTCTACCGCTGACGCAGCTGGGGCCAGATCACTAAAGATGAATGCCACCCCTTCAACTCCAGGGCACATCCGGCGCCTGATTTGGGATCAAGGTGAAGAGGAACGAATGGATCGACCACGGTTACACAGCGTGCAGCAGGGGTGACGCGTACCTAGCTGTCTCCACCGTGCCGGATCTGACAGACTTCTCATCGCGAGTTGGGAGCCCGGCTGCCTGCTGCCATGGGCGACGAGCGTGTGCGCCGCGGAGGCCGGCGAGTTCCACCCTATCTTGGCACCAATCGATTCGTGCGACTCCCCGTGCCGCTGTGCCCGTCGAATGCCACTGACCTCGCACGGCTCCCCACGACTGATCGATGGCGGTATGGGAAACACATACAGCGAGCAGCAGCGAGGGGTGGTGGCAGGGGATGTGAAGGGAGGCGGCGCGGCGGTGGGGGAGGTTGGGCGAGGATGAGGGAAACGAATGAATAGGAAGCTAGGGTTGGGTGACGGGTGGTTGTTCTCCGCAAATTCACCAGCGGGGACGTTTCTGAAAAAAATGGCAGTTTCGAAATTCCCTCTTCTTCACCGTGGACCAATAAAGTTTACTTCACGTCCCACCGAATATTTGAATCATGAGTAGAGTATTAAATATAGACTAAACAATAATTAATTGCATAGTTTGCAACTAATTTACGAGATCGGTCTTTTAAGTCTAATTAGTCCATGATTTGACAATGTAGTGTTATGGTAACACATGTGCCAATGACGGATTAATTAGGTTTACGACGGATTCTATAATTTATTTTTTTATTAGTATCTGATCACGCCATGCGACATCCCCACATAACATCCAAAAACTTTACACCCTAGATTTAAACAATGCCTAAGGCTGTCTCCAACAACTCATGTATCACGACATGTAAACCCAAAATGCCTACTCTAGGTTGCTTTTATCGGTAGAAAACACATAACACACGACATAAATGAGGGACCTATTTTTAGTGGGACGCGATGCACAACCTAAATAAGCGTCGCCTCTCTCCTCGAACCCAAATCTCTGGCGCCGTGGAGAAGGCCCACTCACCTGAGATGCAATAGGTGCCGGAATGTGGTGGTTGTGCGCTCGGGTCGACGACGCCGGCGTGGGGGCCATCTGCGCGGACGTCGAGTTGGATCCGCCGGGAAAGCGGCGCCACCCCACCCAATCGACCGGATCCACTCGAAGCTGACTGGATGGGGAGAGGGCGCCACCACAGGTGGAGGAGGAGCAGCCACGACTGCGCGTCGCAGGTGGGGCAAGAGGATGTGTGCCGCTGGTGGGGAGAGGACGCCACCGCGCGTGGGGGCCATCTACGCGGATGTCGAGGTCGGATCCACCAGGAAAGGGGCGCCGCCACGCCCAATCGACCGGATCTGCCCACAGCTGACCGGAAGGGGAGAGGGTGCCACCACCGGTGGAGAAGGAGGAGCCATGACCGCTGCGCCGCAAGTGGGGCAGGAGGATGCGCGTCGCCGGTGGGGAGAGGACAGCGCCGCAGAGCTAGGCGTTGATGCGGGGTCCTCTTCTTTTGTGTTGGTTGTTGGAGACGGGAGGGTTTTGGTGCGTGACTCTCTTGTGTCGCATGACAAGGGCCTCTTTTCAGCTGCTGGAGATAGTCTTAATAGTATAGGCGAATGGGCTATCCATAAAAGTTTTGAACGTGTATACTATGTCGTCCTTCTTAGCTGGATCACGGGTTTATTTTATCAAACATGTAGGACATTTGTGCAAATCAGCAGAGTCCATGCGTCGGTGCACCAGGCCTCCGTGAGCGCTCGGAGCTCTCTCAGTCTGAGCAATCCCGAGTAGTCTTTAAGGAACCTGATGATGATGATGATATTGTACTTGTGCATGGTGAACGGCGACCGTGAGTACAAAACCGGTTGTAGGTTGTGCTGTCCAAAGCCCAGGCCGAGTAGCCCTCCAGGTCGTCATTCAGCAGCAGCACGTTTACCATATTACTACTCTATTCGTCTCTAAATAACTATCGTCGTTGGTGTACATGGTCGCAAGTTTGACCCGATTGGTAAAAAATACGTATAATATTTGTATCTTCAGATAAATTTATAAAAAACCAGAATCAAAGACCTTTCTAATGATACTAATTATGTATCATAAATATTAATATTTTTAATATATATTTAGTGCAAAGTTGTTTCTCGGAGCGAAAACGACAATGAGTAAATGACGACCTCTGGCTCGGGGTTGCCGCTGACATCGCAGAGGTCGACCGAGAGGAGCCTGGACATGGCAGTCGTGGATCCATGTAGGTGTTAGTTGTATAGAGCATGGAGAGGTGGACAATTGGACATGCGACTATGCCGTGGAGCATGGACATGGCAGCATTTTTTTCTTTCTCAGCGGGTGGAGCCATGGAGGTGGTCACGTGGGTGGAGGTGGATATGAGTAAGTAGTTTTCTCGGCGGCCGGTGGAGGTGTATTTTCTCACGTGGCCCTGCTCGTTTGGCTCAAATTTGACTTATGTTGATGCTTACGCTGATTTGGTGTGAGAGAAAAATATTATTCGTTCGTTAAAAAATACTGTCTCAAAACAGTGACAGCATGGTATTTTTAGATAATGTTCATTCTTTCGATGTTATTTCACACGATGGAAAACTTTTGATGGTATTTTCTCGATATTGCAATCTTTCGGTCCTATGGAACGTGACGACATGGTATTTTCAGATAACGTTCATTCTTTTGATGCTATTTCACGTGACGGAAAACTTTTGATGGTATTTTCTCGATATTGCAATCTTTCGGTGCTATGGAACTCGCCTGTTCGCTTGAACTAGTTCGGCGGTACTTTTTAGCGAATGAACAGTGTTTTTCTCTCAGAACAAATCGGTATAAGCATCAGCATAAGCTACATTTCAGCGAAGCGTTATCTCAAAACGTGACAACATGGTATTTTTAGATAACGTTCATTCTTTCGATGCTATTTCACACGATGGAAAACTTTTAATGGTATTTTCTCAATATTGCAATCTTTCGGTGCTATGGAACTAATTTTTTTCTAGAATTTTTTACTATATATTTAACATAATACGTGTCCAGATACATAACAAAAACTATATATATAAAATTTTTAAATAACTTATAATTTAAAACAGACAAATAACATTTATATCTAATTTTGATTTTGATTTACAAACTGTAAAAATTAAATACCAACGTTAAAGTAATAGTTAATTCAAAAATCATAGTTTGTGAAATTAACAGTGAGCGTGGCGTCGCAGACTCACAAACTCTACTGTATATATTTTTTCGTGATGCGGCTAGGATCATGCGCGTGCGTTGCAAGGAAACAAGATAGTGCCACTGATAATTTAAATTCGATCGTATGTTGTATTGTTAAAAAATGATTTTGACCGTGACATTCGCAACAATCCATTTCTAGACATTTATTTAAATACACATGCATCTCCTACTCACAACAATCCACAAACCGCATTTATAGTTACATATATAGTTTTTTTAGTTAAGTGCCCATACTTTGCCTAAATACCGGTCGCTCCAACAAATCACCCGACCTCTCACAACCCGGAGGTGAAAGCCTGCAGTGCCATGAAAATTAATCACTCAATTTATGCTCATTGATGTCTCCTTATGTACTGTCGTCATTCTACAAAACCATGGAAAGCCTTATGAAGGAAGCCTCATGTTAACGACAAGAATAAGCATTTTGCAGATGATGGCATTCCGAAGGAAGAAAAAGATTGGTATCAAACAATGCCTACTAAACATCGGGCCCAACACAAGGTCTTAACCTAAGCCTAAAAGCATTGATTACTTAACTATCAGTCAACAAGCTCGTAGTATATACTTGATAGGACAATTACTTAATAGATTCTTTTGAGGACACTTGCATAAACATTGCAGTTACAAAAGCTAATAAGAAAAATACAGTTTAACAGTTTAGACTTTAAAACTCTAAAGGGGAACAAAGAAAGCAATGGCCAATCTGTTAGACACCCGTCGCCGATGATCGCCTAGTCAGCGAACTTCATGTCCTAAGCAGTTGTGGTGAGTTACGCAACGGGTCGCAAGTCGGTTGGCTTTGGCTTATCAAACATACAAGTAATAACTTAATGAAACATAAGAGAAATCCATGAAGCATTAAACTGATGAATAGTGTAAGAACCTGCATGTTCATGATCGTAAAATCAATTAGATATGTTGGTTAAGGCTAAATTAATGTGGTTTATGATTATATGATGCCTGAACTTGTGTTGAACTTGTGTGGAAGGTAAATGAAGTTGAGATGAATAACGAGTTCATTTTTGTTAAAAAAATGTGCTGCTATTCACTTCGCTATTATCAGTTGGTGAAAAGAGCAACTATTGCAACCAAGCTGTGAATATATGGAACGTCGGCAAATTGATGCTAACTATATATAAAGATGAGCAATTGGGCAATCATTCATAAATTTAAAGAAACTAATAAATGATGGTGTGAGATCTAGAAACACAACAGATCTACAGTTGGACTTGGAAACTCAAACTGCTAACAAAAATAATCTACAAGCCTTTCCATGCTCCATTAAACTAAAACTAAATTTTGGATGGATATGCCAAAATAAGATGTCAACAATGACGTTCATGTAATTAGATCTTAGCTGATGACAAGATTGTGATAATATTAGAAAGAAAAACACAAAGTGTTTGGGTCTTAGCTGATGACAATATCTTACCTAGAATGTCATGGTTACACAAACCTGAAAGTTGGTCCATCGAGGACCAGTGAAAGACAGCAAAATTGAAAGAACTTCGTACGATTAATAGCCTAGTGAACAACCTACCTCGCATGACCAAATTAGCTGGTGAAAAGACCAAATTAGATTAACAAACTAGTGAACAACGGACCTGATCGCGATTCACAGCCTTTCGTCAAGACTCAATACAAGTTAGCGATGGTAGGTTCACAAAGCACAGGGTTAATGTCTCCAATTTGACCTTTTTGTTGCCTTCGGTGACTTCACAGTCGATCAGGGCACAAAAAGAGATGAGATATCGGATCATGGTAGAGATGTTCCGGGCTTCCGGCCACTCACTCTAACCAGCTCGACGAACAGGAAAAGGATGCGCCGGCCGCCATAGAGAGCCAAACACAATGATGTTACCATGCACGATAATGTCACCCAGGCTATTAGGCGTGATGGTCACACTCCCTCGCGCATGTCAGATCCAAGGCAGTAGGGTGTTGTCGGATCATGAATAGCAAATGTGGGAGAAAAAACCTAGGATTGCACGATCGTCGTCTTGCAGCGGAGTGTAAGATAGGCGGTGGACGATCTGTTGCTGCTGCTTCTCCACTATCGTGTAGGGACGAGAATGGCGGCGACTATTTTTTCGGACGATAGAAGATTGATGATTGCGTGAGGCCCAGTACCCTCCGGCTCAGGGAAGCTAGTCATGGAGGCCGGTCGCAGAGAAAGAATGTCGCAGAGACGCACGATGGTGATTGGGTCGCGAAGATGCACGACCGGCGAGAGGGGCGGCGTGTGGATGATTTGGAGTCCGACTCACCTGGATCACATGTGCGACGGGCGAGGACGGCTATGGCTCGTGACAGCTGAGGGCGACAGTTGCAGCAATCGGACGTGGGTGCGACGGCGAATGATGCCGACAGGCATGAGGGCGACGTCAGGCCGCGACGTTGACGGCAACGTCGCTGGTGCGACGACGAACGATGCCGGCCGACGATGGCGACGATGGCGACGATGGAGGAAGTCCAAATCCAAATCGCGAGGAGCGAGGGCGGGTGCGGAGGCGACGTATAGGAAGGCAAAATCCTTTGCAAGAGGAGCGAGGGCTTTGCGGGAGGCGACTAGCTTTGATCGGAGAGGAGATTAGGTTTTCTTTTAGGGCCGATTGATTTGATTGGAGCGAAGATTACGTTTCCCTTTTACCAATTCTCGGTGTACCTGACTATTGGAGCCAGCGGTATCGCAAAGAAGGGAATGGCGACAAAAAAAAGTCGCACACAAAAAATGTCTTACTTTTGTTCTTTTTAGTTGTATAGGAGATAGGAAATAGGAGACTGTAAGGAGGTGGCACCTCGCAAGCGTGAGTCTTGGCCAGCTATGTCTCATGGAGGCCTACATGTAAAAGATTAGGAAGAGACGGAAGAAAATTAGGGTTTTATAATATAATTATTAAGGATAAATAGATAGATAGATTTGAGGTTATATGCTTTTTTTTAATATAAATCAACAAAGCATGGTACGAAAACGGTGTGTTGTAATAAAGAACAAAACATGCATCATTTTTACATAAGAGTATGCAAGAACACAAGAGTATATACAAAATTAAATCAACTTCTTCTATTTCAAATTATAAGATGTTTTGGTATTTTTAGATAAAAGATTTTACTATATATCTAGATATACATTTATATCTAAATATGTAGTAAAATTAATAGATCTAGAAAAACTAACACGTCTTATAATTTGAAATGCAAACGTAGTTTACTCCTTTAATAACAGCAAGAATCATGAGGATCAAACTGCCCAAATCCCTCGTGCTCCACCGACCACCATTTCTGTATCTTCCGGACAGCCTTTATAAATAGCACCCCATCATCTCAACAATTAGCAACGACACCCTCCACGTATTTCCCCTCCGCCCCCTTCTTCTCCAAGATTTTGCGAAGCAGACCCTCCTCTCCCCTTCCCGCCTGGCTTTTCTTCCCGCCACGATGGCCTCCGGTTCAGGAAAGAACCAAGACGACACCAAAACCAAAGAACCGGTCGATTTGCTGCGCCCGGAGTCCAAAGCCGCCGCCGCTACAGAACCGCCTCCCCTCCCTCCGCAGTCCAAAATCATCGAAGAAGAGGTCCATGGGCCACCGGAAGCCGGAGGCCGGAACCCCTCTGCCGCCACCGCCACAGCCGCGGGGGCCGAGCAGAAGGGCGAGGAGACCATGTCTCTTTTCCGACTGGGACTCCGCAGGCGGCAAGCCCCCTCTTCCTCCACGCCCTCCCTTCGTCTCGAGAGCCAGCGGTCCGAGCTCCACGAGCGGCAAGGCCCCCCGCCCGCCCAGCCCGCCCCCTCCGCCCTATCCGATGTCCGAGGAGGTGTTGGCGAGCGGCATGGCGGTGAGGGATAAGTGGAACAGTGACAAGGAGAATCGCATCGATTTGAAGGACGTGTTTAATGAACTGATGTTGGAGTGCCAGAGGGAGAGGAGCGGGGAAACGGACCAGAAAGCCGAGGCTGAGGGAATGCTGAGGCAACAGAATGAGCAGGTGTTGTTTCCTGGATATTTCGACAAAGTTCTTGAGCGATTCCTGTTTGCTTGTGATTTGGCCTTTGGGAGATCGAATCCTGGCGTTCTTGGGGATCTTGGGGGAGGATTTTGGATACTGGAGTCTGTAACTAAGAAATTGTACGGCATCCTAGAGTAGGGGTGGAATACTTCGGCAGATGTTGGGGCCAATTTCTCTTTCTGGGTTGCTTGGCAACGATCTTGCAGAGACTTTTGTAGGTGCATGTTCTTGCACTGTTATAATCGATATTTCTGTTCAGTTTGATGCATGCTTTCATTTCACCGTCAAATGTCAGGGCCAATCTCTCTCTCTCTTTGAGATAGCATAAACCAATGTAGTTTCTTTATATTATTGACCGATTACATGCATTGCTGGTTTTAGCCATTGTCTGGCTGATTATATGGCCGCATAATCATATTTTGAATAGCTGACAGGATTTGATAAGTGTCGATTTTGTTATTACTAATCCCTTGTTTGAATATTTGACTTTGGACGTTAATTTTGGAACAGGTGAACTCACCAGTACTTTGGCCCAAAAAAGTCAAGAAACCGCTCTGGAGAAAGGTACAATATGACCTGAATATTTCTTACATTTTTTGTTGTGATTGGTAACTGGTGTGAGCACTCTTGTGCCAATTTTTGTGTTTGAGATGTTGGATCAGGATTGTTCAGTCTTTGTTCTATCCATGCTTATATGAAATATTGAGATCATAAAATTTATTCTGGCAGGAGATCATGTTCAAAATGGGTGTAGCATAGAGATGGAAGCAATGGCAAATGTTATTGTTTCTGTTCTGCCAAGATTTGATGATTCTTGATTATTATTGTGATCTGATATGGAATTTCAAGGGGAAAAGACAATGTTGGTGTATGTTTCCATAATTTAAAAACTGTAAAAAGTGTTATTGCTTACACTTAACGGTCAGTATTTATGTCTTATTCTTCATTGTACCACAAATTGTCCTTGTTGACATGTTTCTAAGGAATTGTGAAGACATACAGGATTCTGATGTTGATGAATGGTCTAATAGTTGAAGTTATTATATGATTAGCAAAACAGACAGTTGTCAGATACATAAGATCTTGGATATTTCTGTAGTAATATTTCAAAAAGTTCCATTACCTTCTCCATTGTTTCCTTCTGTGAACTATTAGATGGATCTTGGCATTAATTATTTACTGTTGCTTCTAATTCTAACAAAAAATGTGGAATTTTTAACCAATTTTATGTGGAATAGTTTTTGGACAGGATAGGAATCTCCAGCTGAAATTACACAATACCTCATGTGAACTACCAGCATACACTGTTCACATGCCTCTTCTAATTGATATTATTGGTTTGTGATGGGACCTTAATTGGCTTTGAGTTTGTATTGAATTCAAGAAATGAAGTATATGTTCTTTCTTTCTCTATTCATTGAACAAATCAATATCATCAAAAACATTGCATTTATTCATGGCTTAAGGTTTTCTTATAATGTGGAAACCTGAAAACTTAACAAATTACAATCCCATATTAGAACTGTTGCTTCCTGGTTCAGATCTTTTTGTTTTGAATTCCTTTGTTCTTGTTTTTGTGCTGTAATATTCAATCTTTCTGTCAGTTTGAAATCATGCTTTCATTTCACCATCAATTGTTAGGACAATCTGTATGCTTATTTGAGATAGCATATCGATGTACTTTCTTTAAATCATTGCCCAATTACATGCATTGCTGATTTTAGCCCTTGTCTGGCTGATTTATGAAATTGGTTCGGAAGCCCCAAAGCATAATCATTTGAATAGCTGACAAGACTAAGTTTGGATCAGGCTATTCTTCCCGCCACGATGGCCTCCGGTTCAGGAAAGAACCAAGACGACACCAAAACCAAAGAACTGGTTGATTTGCTGAGCAAGAAAAAGTCCAACGCCGCCTCCTCTACTACAGAGCCGTCTCCTGCCGCTCCTCCATTCAAGAGCCTCCAAGAACAGTGCCATGGGCCACTGGAAGCTGGAGGCCGTGACTCCTCCACCGCCACAGCCGCTGCGGCTGAGTGGAAGGGCGAGGAGACCATGGCTCTTTCCCGACGGCGCTCCGTAGGCGGCAAGCCCCCTCTTCCTCCATGCCCTGCCTCCATCCTGAGAGCCAGGGGGGCGAATATCGAAATGAAGGACCTGATCAATGAACAGGTGCTGTTTCCTGCATCTTTTGACTACATTCTTGTGCGGTTCCTGTTTGCTTGTGATTTGGCCTTTGGGAGATTGCATCCTGCTGCTCTTGGGGATCTTGGCAGTGGATTTAGCATACTGGAGTCAGTATGGCATACTAGAGTAGGCCAGTAGGGGTGGAATCCTTTGGCAGATGTTGGGGCCGATTTCTCTTTCAGTGTTGCTAAGAGTGGAAACTATCTTGCAGAGGTTTATGTAGGTTCATGTGCTTGTGCTGTTATATTCGATCTTTCTGTTCAGTTTGATGTCATGCTTTCATTTCACTGTAAAATTTTAGGACCAATCTTTATGCATATTTAAGATAGCATAAACCAATGCAGTTTCTTTAGATCATTGCTCAATTACATGCATTGCTGATTTTAGCCCTTGTCTGGCTGATTTCTGAAATTGGCTTGGGTGCCCCAAAACATAATCATATGAATACCTGAGAAGACTAGATAAGTTTTTATTTTGAATATTTGACTTTCGAGGTTAATTTTGGAACATGTGAAGTCACCAACAATTTGACATGAAAATGTTAACAAGAAATCACTCTGGACAAAGTTACAATATGACATGAATATTTCTTACATCTCTAGTTATATTTGGTAACTGGTGTGAACACTCTTGTGCCAATTTTTGTGTTTGTGATGTTGGATCAGGATTGCCCAGTGTTTGTTATATCCATGCTTATATTAAATATTGAGATCATAAAATTTATTTTGGCAAGAAATCAGTTTCAAATGGTGTAGTATAGAGATGAAATCAATGGCAAATGCTATAGTTTCTGTTTTTTCAAGATTAGATGATTCTTAAGTAATGAGTACTCTTGTGATCTGATATGGAATTCAAGGGGAAAAAACAATGGTCACAGTATATCTTGCTCCCACAGAAGAGAAATGAGGATGCTACATGTGGAGTCCGCATATCGGGTAGGAGGAGAATAAATGGCAGGCGGATTTTTCTCGTCATCATTCTGATATTTTTTGGTAATCTCCCTACTGCAATAGGTAACCTACACAACTATGTTTTGTTTTTCCTTGCAATGTGCTTAGTTGCGTGAAACTTGACAAACGCTATTCTTTTTATTTGCTCCGAAGGTTTCCAGAGATATGATCTTGATGCGGCTGCTAACGAGCTACGGGCGCCAGGATACCAGATGCAGATACAGCAAGCGCTAGCAGCTCAAGAGGCTCATGAAGCAGCTAGGCTTAAAGTTCTGTGGCGGACTGCTGCGGCTGTACTTTTTCTGGCTTTTCTCTTTGGCAGCATCATGGGTATGTACCTCAATGGAATTTTGCCGCTTCAATATACATATGCATTTGACATATATCTAACTTGTTAAAATGGCTTACAGCTGGGCCTAACAATGGGCAGGAGGAAGTAATGCCACCTGAAGCGCCAGCGCCTGAAATTGGAAGAGGTTCTGATCTGCTAATTGTTGTGTTGATTCTTTTTGCTTTGGTGATGGTCACAGTAGCTCTTCGCGTAGTTTTGCGTGGTCGATTATGACATGGGTGATGCTGATAGGTGGGCGGTGTAACTGGTGCACTGATTCTTGTGCCGTCAAAATCAGTTGTAACTAATGTTGATATATTGGTAATAGTGGTTTCTAGTCTCATGGGGGATTTCACGACCTAGTTACCAACGCACTCATATTTTGGAAACAGCGCGAAGAGTTTCATCCCATAAAACTATCTCTAGTCCCACGAAACTTTTATCACCTCTCTCTTCATCAATACAGTGCCATGTCAGTATATTTAATGCCTATAAAACCCTCGTGAAACCGCCATTGAGATTAGCCTAATGTGTAGTGTGAGGAACCGTCCAAATTAACCTATTCAAACCGAGCTATCGAGGTTAATGGAATTAATTTCGGTAGTTCCTGGGACACCACAAGTATGCCCCACAAGCACAAAATAAATATAGGTTGCAGGTCATACACAATTACACCACACGGTTTATAAGATATTGTAAATTAAATAGGTTCAAGTGTATACATCACATATTTTTGGAAAGGTCTAATCATCATACACTCATACACGTTACTACGTAACACAAAGCATGGAGAATAGGCGTGATAGGCAGTCCGAGGCGGCTACAACGACACTAGAACTCTCCGGTGCATTGCATTCAGGGAGCACAAGAAAATAAAACAGACTGGGGCTATGCACCGAAAGTGCAGAATGGACCGTGGGTTCAGAGAGGGTTGCAGCGAGGCAGCGTGGGAGTAAAACACACCGGATCGCTCCGGTGCACCAACGAAGGAGCACTGGAGCTTCCAGCCTCCAACAGTCATCTCCAACCGCTAGTCAACTATTCCATATTAATTGCGAATCCTCATATCTTCCACGGTACTAGCTTCACCAAATTATGTAAAAATATGCTAACATGCTCCATTATGGTTTTACTATCTCCATCGCTGAATTTGTAAAAGTCGGTACTTTCCAACCATCATGAGCTTTCAGGTAATCAAACTATGAAGGATATGACATGTCTCCAGCTGATCTAAAATGCACACCCATAGTTTTCTTCTAAATCTTTATGCAAATTTTTCATAAATCATCTTAAAGCTTCATCCCACTGGTCAGATTGTCAATTTGTGAAGTATTTGTCTACATGTTAGCGTTAACTCTTTAACGGTGTTTTAGAAGGGTTTGGCAACACCGTATAATGAGCAAAAGAGATATGTGTCGTTGTGGTTTATTCGATGGCTGACTGAAAGTAACCATCGGTAACGTAGTCGTAACTATCGGTTTCAGCTATCGAATAGGCCAATTCGAGTTGGTTAGCTAATGCACAACTCATTTTGTCCCTCAAAAAATTGAACAGCATCTCATATTGAGATTGACTAGCAATCGAGGGCGATCCACTAGTAGACACATCACGAGGAAAAAACAGGAATTTCGAGCTTCTTTTTATCCTTTTTATCAAAATTAACCATATATTTGCTAATATTGTCTTGCATATTGATCTAAAAAAGTTTGGCTTAGTTCGGTAATCATCTTAGTACATTCATCATGTGTAATGCCAAACATAGGAGGCGTTTCATCAGTTTTTCCTCGTATAGAGATTTAGCAGGAATAGGGGCAAAGCTGGCGTCTTTGATCTTCTTGTCAAATCCCCGCTGGTCCACTTTGAAGTATGCTAGGGCATACTCCAGATCGACGGCATCTCAGACCTTCGCCCTCCCCTCCAGCATGTTACAAATCTCCTCAGGAAGGTTGATCGACCGAATGCTTAATTATGTACTTGGAATTGTTTGGCTCTGTAGGATCATTTTTCTTACCATCTACCATAGTATTAGATTTGTTTACTTTCTTGAATCATTTTTCTTACCGTCTACCATAGTAGCAGATTTGTTTACTTTCTTCCAAACAAAGTCGTCAAAAAATGTGTTGATAAATTAAATTTCAGTCACATATCAACAAGGGCTAAATTTCCTAGGTCGCACACAGCCAATGCACGTAGCGGAGGGAGATCGGAACGACAAGGCCGACCAGTAGGTCAGCAAGACCGATTTGATGCTCGTTTTTCACCCGATAAACTATCGAACGCCTTCCGAAAAGACCTTGTTGGGGGAGATGCACATCGGGGTTGATCTGGAGTCGGTAAGGCCATTTAGTACATTCACAAATCTTGTACACAGAAGTGCAGAACAGCAAGAGGGTTGGAAGAGTTTGATGTAGAAGAAAAGATAATAAATAGATTGGTTTTCTGACGATTGGATAGATAGATCTCTTAATCAATCGAGATTCTCTTACATAAATAGAATGGGGGTGGTCTTATCTGTATAGAAAACTTATTCCACACGTAATTTATAAGTTTTTCATGAGACCAGATGAGTTTCTATAAAAAAAAATGAATTGCATCACTGATAGCCAAAACTGCTTATTAGGTTGGTTCCAACACTGGCCTAGCTGGTTTAAACATGCACGGTGGGCTCTCTAGAAAAACCATCTCGATTGGTTCTGACTGCTGGCTGGCCGGGGAAGCCCTAAACCGGACTAGTCTGGCTTTTGCTGAATTTTATAAATTTTATTTTAATTGATTCAAATTTGAATCTTTTTTATTACGGCAATTCTTAGATTTGAATGTCCGACTATTTACTCGGTATCAGATGAACGCGGACGTAGGGCCATGTGACACAACCTTTGTTTAATAATAAATATCCAGTCAATTCATCCATATCCCACTCTACCGCTCGCCCCATTCCTACTGTCACAGCTCCTTTCGCTCCGCGGACCACGCTCGATGCTCCTGTTGCTGTTCCACGTGCCGTGCCCGCTGCTCCGGCTGCTGCTCCACACGCCCACGCTCGCTGCTCCTGCCGTTGCTCCGCGCGCCCACCCTGCTGCTCCTGCCGTTGCTTCTACTCCGCCACCAGCGCAAGGAGAAGCGTCGGGCCTTGGCGCAGAAGCCCTGCGGTCTTGTCTCCTGCTACGGCTACGGCGCTAGGATGCAGATGGCGGAGGTCACACCGGGATATGATGCATGTCGCAAGTGTACATTGAAAATGTTTCAGGTGTAGAGGTATGTTTCAAGTGTTTCACACGGATGTTGCAAAAGTAGATCGGAATGTTGCATATGTTGCAATGGTTGTACACGTATGTTAGAAGCGTCTTTCCCCAATGTTTCATTTGTTTTTTCAGATGTTTGGTGCAAGCGTGTTTATCCAGATGTTGCATATGTTTCAACACATATGTTGCAAGTGTTTTATCTGGATATTGCGTATGTTTGCAATGGTTTTCAATTGTTTTTTCAAGTATTTAATGTTGCAGTGTTGCATCGGGATGTTGCAAAAGTAGATCATGTGTTGCACGTGGAATGCGCGTGGGAAGCAGGAGGGGGGCACGAGTGGTCCTGTGGGGGCGATGTTTGGGTGGCACGGGCCCCGCGTGGGCGCGGGTGACGCAGGCGTGGTCGAGCGATGTCCGAGTGGCACAGGGCCACATGTGGACGCGCAAAACGGATGGGAAAACTGAAAACAGCCGTAGGTGTCCGTTCGAACACTAGCAGTGCCCTTTTTATTACACGTGATTTTCTAATCATATTCAACTCTGTTGATCATGTTTTAGCTATCAACATATAAATAAATCCTTTATAAATAGTTCAAAGCTCATATTAAAAACAGTTTATACTTCTATGTTAAGATTCCTATAAAAGATTAAGTTAACAAAAAAAAGATAGACAAATCACTTTATATTGTAAAACATCGAGATTCCTAAAAGATCGCGTAGGTGATAAGCCATGGCTGAAAGTACTATTGACTGATTTGTTGTGAGAGAAAAATATTGTTCCGACTGAAAAAATAAGTTAAAAATACGAATTAAAAGACAAGCGAACAGGGTTTAAGTCTTTTTTTATGACAGTCCTAAAAGATTAACTTAACGAAAAAGAGAGACAAATCGATATCTAACCTTGGAGAAAACAAAGTGACGTTACTCTATAAGTGTGTGTTTGATTTGAAAAATGAGGTGATCTAGCATCTTCTCACTCCTTACTTTTTTTATTTGGTTCATGGAATGGAATAAATTAATCCATCGCCAACTCATTTCTCAAGCTAATAATTAGTATATATATATATATAAAAGAAATAAGTTGATTCTACTAAAATTTATAGGATAAACTCATGATGCACCGCTTCGTTAAGTATGGAGTGACTCTAGCCGTTTTGGTTAAGTCCGAGCGTGGACGCCATTTTGGATTGAATCTCGGTCTAGAGATATGTTCTAAAAGGTGATGTGTCCCTACAATTTAAGACTAGCTTGCTTTTTAAATAAATATATGCAGCTTTTGAAATAAAAATAAATCCCAGAACGTGCATATATACCACTAAAGCCTTTATTAAAAATCAATGTGTTCGCTTGCCAAGTCGGAAAAATGAGCCAAGTATGATTGCCTTGGAGACGACCCGACCCCGTCCTCCCCGGGCGGCGACGACTGGCTAGCGTCGTTGTGGCAGCGTCCTTCGAGTATCCGCCAGGCCCGTCGCCGGCAATTGTACCCTCGAGGTATGCCTACACGTTCTATCTTCCTTCTTGCTGTTTGAGACCGAGCACCCGAAACCTAATGTAAGCTACTTGTGTTCTTAGGGTCTGGCCGGCTGGCCCCAATTAAAGTATCTACATATGCATATTGCCAACTAACTTCGAAGTTTAGCAAAACATTATCGGGTTTATATGTCCTGTACTAAGTGTCCGCGCGGGTCTCATAGGAGATAGGACCACCTATTGAATCAGTTTGTATTTAGTTCAGTAGTACTCCATCCGTCCCAACTCCCAAATTACAAGACGTTTTGGCTTTTGTGGATCATAGCTTTTACTATTAATATAGACATAACATATATCTAGATGACTAGATGCTTAACAAAAGTTATGAATCCAGAAAAGTCAAAACATCTTATAATTTTGAACGAAGGGAGTACTATAATCTGTTAGTTTCAGAACTGTAATCTCAGGTCTAGCGATGTTTCATGAGTTCTTATCAAAAGACAATAATAGATAGAAAATGCACACATACCAGTGAATGTTGGAAGAATTGTAATTGCTTAAAGTAACCATTTATACTTCATATGATTTTTTTTAGAATACAACTTGACATCTGAGTTGCTTCAGATAAAATAAAATATTGCAGATAGGGCAAACCAGGATGAAAGTTTAGATCAAGAAGATATCAATTACAGAAGGGTGTTGTATTTGCAATCATGTAATTATAATTTTTTTTGCATGATTTCTTTTGCCAGGAGTATCTTGGTTAGCTAACAGAAAATGATAGATTGGTCCAAGATCTATTTAGTCACGAGATTCTTCCCAGAGGTGCAGCATGCTGATCAGCTGACTCCTAATCATCAAAAAGTGATCTACACAGCCATCTCGCTTTTCATCTTTTTGACTGCCAGCCATCTTCCATTGTATGGGACAATCCCTGTCCAACGAGTCAACGTGCCTGATACATCATACTGGGGGCATCCATTCTTTGCACCAAATGGTTCACTTCTGGCACTTGGCATCGGTCCCATTCTACTATCTGAAATTGTCACACAGATATTGGTGACATCAAATGGTATAAACGTGGACAGCAATGCACCAGAGGCTCGTACACTTCTGTAAGTGCTAATTTTCCTCAATTCAAAGTAATCTGGCTGAAAATTAATTTCTGGTGAAATGATTGGAATGGTGATACTCATAATGTTATGCTTCTTGACTAAACACGCATAGCTACATAAATAATCAATCGATCATTCTTTGAATAACCATATGACCAAAGTTCTCTTCTATCAGAAATTTGAAAGTGAGGTATGATGAATTTCTTTTATGTGTCAAAGTATTAGCTTTCCGCAAGATAAGGCAGTATTAAATAGCTTTCTCAAGAATTTGGCCACATAGGCACCCTATTATGGTGTAAGAAAAGAAAAGAAAAACTAGACCAACCTAGGAGGAACTAAGTGACATTTTATTAAGAAGAAAATAGGCACCCAAATTTGCTTCAATGAGGACTTGAACCTAGGTGATCTGGGCATATATCCACACCCTCGACCAATTGATGAGCTAAGAAAAGAAAAATGGGGACTCCATCACTATCCCAACTTTCTGCTTTGGAAAGAAAGTAGCACACTGCACACAATCCAACTATTTATCAGATTTCTTTGGACATGGGTCATTGATTCCATTACCTATGGGCTTGTGGCTGAGAAACAATATTGTGAGTTTGACCACTGTATCAGACTTTTAAATTTAAATGCTAAGGCGTTATGCGCTGTGCTTCTTTTGGGTGGTTATTTTTTTTTTGTTAATTACAGATTGTATATTTTTATATTCTAGTTCTAAACTCTTGCGAACTTCAGGAACAGGGTTCAAAAGTTGATGGGGATATTGCTCACCATCACAGGAGCTATTACTCTTGTATTAGGTCTTTGTTCTGTTAGCAAACTTGGCACTGGCAATGCAGTCTTAATACTTCTTCAAATTATTATCTCTGGTATCATTGTCATTTATCTTGACGATGTCCTAAAAAAGGGATATGGATTGTTATCTGGTATCTCTTTGTTCACGGCCGCCACTATTTGGTAAGAGGGTCTGAAACT
Source organism: Miscanthus floridulus (assembly GCF_019320115.1). Classification (NCBI taxonomy): domain Eukaryota; kingdom Viridiplantae; phylum Streptophyta; class Magnoliopsida; order Poales; family Poaceae; genus Miscanthus; species Miscanthus floridulus. Next base: position 80,064,186 of record NC_089586.1, read on the forward strand.
AGAGGCATTGTGACAGAGTTGGTTTATCCTTGTAAAATAATACTTCTCTCATTTTCTTGTACAGTGAAAATGTATTGTGGAAGCCTTTAGCCTCACAACATTCATTTATCCTGAACAAGGCGCTGAATTTGAGGGAGCTGTTCCTGCTTGGGTTCACCTTCTGATTACTAAGACAGATAAATTTTCTGCAATGCGTGAAGCATTTTACCATCAAAACCTCCCAAATGTTACCAGCTTACTAGCTACTTGCTTATTTGTTCTAATTGTCATATCCTTCCAAGGCCTGTCTATTGTGTTGCCAGTCAGGATGCATATTCCTGGGTTTCAAGTTAACTACCTCATCAAGATCTCCAATATATTCTATGGGCCTATAATCTTGTATCGGTTGCTGGTTTCATTTCTTTATAACATCGCAAAGGTAATTGTCAACATTATTACATGTTATGTCACACTGATACTATTGAGCCTTCCTGTGTAAGCATGCTATGTTTCCTGTTTCCGTCTGCAGATGTTGTACATGAAATACGGTGGAAATAGACTATTGAATCTGCTCGGCACATGGAATAGATCCAACCATTCCTGACAATCGTTTTTAGTTGGTGGCATTTTGTACTACATAACAACACCCCCAACGTAAGTGCATATACTATGTGGAAACTCTGGCAGCCACATTTTTTTGTGATTAAAACTATGGCTTGATTCTAATGTGTTGCCTCGATCTTTGCTTTACACTATCCTTCTTTCTTGCAGCCTGGCTAATCTTCACATAGCCTCGTTTCAAGCATTTATATATGTTACCTGTGTACTTGGTGCTTGTGCGTATCTCTCAGTATTTTGGCTGAGACTGTGTGTATCTTCAAAAAGATTTTGGAATGGCTTTATCAATGTATGGGTAAAGTTGTGTGCAACATTCTTACTTTCTCCTCTTTCCTTCTTATTTTTACTGTTTACATTGTAAATCCAATGCAGGCGGAACGAAGAGTCATGCCTGCCCAGCCTGACTCAATACCTCAGAACGAATTAGTCAGTCATATTTTGAAGGCAGCTCGTCTCAGTGGTTTCTGCGTTGGTGCATTGATAATTTTGGGAGATTTCATTGGCGTATTTGGTTCTGGGACTGGAATTATGCTAGCTGTGACTGCTTTATATCCTTACTTCGATGGTAGAGCTGGTGAGGTTGGCGCTTTCGGCTTCTGATGGATTCTCTTCTTAGAACAGGGGATGCAGTAATATTAATCACTTTGTGGGGAAAATTATTGAAACACCGTTAGGCTACCTACCATTATGAGCATGAACTTTTCTTTTCTTTTCAAGTGTAAATAGTCTGTACAGTCCACCACAACTTTGCTTCTTGTCGGAAAACTTAAACTTTGACCCAGATGCTTCATTTTCTGTAAATGTTGTCAATGCATAGCTGGGCACTGTTGTCAATGTCGAATTGCATGGAGGATGGCGTCATTTTCATATTATCTTGGATTGCTCAAGTTTCTGACAATTGTTGGATCTCATATTCAGTACTGAACTCAATTTCCGTGCATATGTGTAACTGACTGATCCTGACACTGAGAAATGAACGTGTCCGTTGGTTTATAAATGTTTAAGTTCATTGGGGCCGTATGAGTTATATCGTTGATTATGTTGAAAGGAAAAGCGAAAGCGATTTGTGTAATGGAAAGAATGATTGGATTGATTAGTAAACTGTACAATGATTACATATTTATACCCCCTGAAGGCAGGAAACTGGCCCTTTCGGGCTATCCCCGAAAGGTCCTGAACAGTTGGTGCTAATCTTAATTAGCACATGTCTACTTACATTTAACACGTATCTAATGACGTCATTAACTGCTAATTGATCGCTAATGACTATTTCTAACACTCTCCCTTGATCAATTTGCTCTTTGAATCTTCACATGAATATCCTTGACGCGATGTCCATTAGTCTTTTAAGAATCCGTTGAATATTGAAGAAAATTGAAAATTGATCCTTGATATTTCCTTGAATATCCTGTGGGGAAAATAGAAAAACATACATAGATTCTTGTATTGATGTTGTATTGTTAAATCTTCCATGAAAAAATTAATTAATAACTCATGTAAGATTAGGAAATACAGTATGTTGTGTGAACAGGATTAACTCAGGGAGAGACTCCCCTGAACCTTGCAAATCTCTGGGACGACGCATACTAATTTCATGAATATATTTTTAGAATGTGGTTGCCGGTAAAGATTTAGTGAATAAATCAACATAATTATCATTAGACTTGATTTGCAAAATGTTAATTTCCCCGTTTTGTTGTAACTCATGAGGATAAAATAACTTAGGGGCAATATGTTTTGTGATATTGCTCTTAATGTATCATGTTTCCATCTGTACAATACAAGCGACATTATCTTCATAGATAATAGTAGGTGCTTCGATAGAACCTATACCACATGATTGTTGTATGCCGTTAATCATTCTGCGTAGCCACACACATTCGCGAGATGCCTCATATATTGCAATGATTTCAGAATGATTAGTGGATGTAGCCACTAAAGTTTGTTTTGAAGACTTCCAAGAAATAGCATTCCCACCATGTAAAAATACAAAACATGTTTGAGATCTGGCGTTATGGGGATCTGATAAATAACCAGCATCTGCATATCCAATCATACTTGGATCTGTTTTTCTTTGAAAGAAAAGTCCAAGATCTTTTGTGCCATTGAGATATCTAAGGATATTCTTGACTCATGTCCAATGTCGCTTGGTAGGAATCGCGTTGTGTCTAGCTAGTAAGTTCACTACAAAAGCAATATCTGGCCGGGTGCTGTTTGCAAGATACATGAGCGCTCTAATTGCACTAAGATAAGCAACCTCAAGTCCCAATGTCCTTTCTCCTTCGTCATGTGGTCTGAAAGGATCTTTATTTAAGTCTAAAGACCGAGTTTTTGTTGGATGTGCTTTATCCATATTAAATTTCTCCAAAATTTTCTGGATGTAAGCGGCTTGATAAACAAATATTCCTCAAGGAATATATTCGAGTTGTAAACTCAAACAAAATTTAGTTTGACCTAAATCTTTCATCTCGAATTCCGTCATTAGATGATTACATGCTTCATTTATGTCTTGCACATGACCTATGATGTTTAGGTCATCGACATATACAGAAATTATGCGAAACCCAGTTTGTGATGTCTTAATGAATACACATGGTGAATCATCATTAGTTGTGTATCCCTTCTGAAGAAGAAATTCACTTAGTCGATTGTACCACATTCGACCTGATTGCTTTAAGCCATAAAGTGACTTTTGAAGCTTTACACAATACATGTCGCGGTTTGCGTTAGAATTCGGTATTGGGATTCCATCAAGAACCTTCATGTATATGTGAGAATCCAGTGACCCATATAAGTAGGCTGTTACTACATCCATCAACTGCACAGATAGATAATTTTGCACTGCCAAGGATATTAAAAATCGGAAGGTGAATCCACTAATAACTAGAGAATATGTTTCATTAAAATCAATGTTGGGTCTCTGCGTAAACCCTTGTGCTACTAATCTCGCTTTATATCTCATCACTTCATTATTTTCATTCCGTTTGCGAACGAAAACCCATTTGTATCCATTTGTATCCCACATGAAAGATACTAGGTGGAGTTGGTATTGCTGACGTGAATACCTTCCTTTTGGTTAGCGAGTCTAACTCCGATTGAATTGCATTCTTCCATTGGGTCCAGTCCGGGCATTTGCGACATTCTGCCAAGGTCTGTGGATCTGGATCATTGTGAAGTTCATGTGCAATTTGTTTGGAGAAAAATGTGTCCACAACGGTAGTCTTTCTATCATATGATACTTCAGTTTCACTATAGTTTGTTGAAATCTCTCGTATCCCTATTGACTCTTCGTGGTTTCCCATCACAATAGAGTCTGGATATTCCTGATGTCCTAGTATCAGTATTTAGGTGCACCACTGAACTAGGTTGTAGATGTTGCCCATCCACATTGTTTTGATTAACAATTTGATGTCTATCAACATGAGGTTGATTTGCATTTACTATTTCAGAAGATTTATTCTTCTAGTTTCCGTGGTTGCTTATTAGAAGCTTTATCCTGGCTTGTGTTCGTAGGTCTCCCCCTCTTATTTAGAATTGGGATTGAAGTGGTATTTTTAGGTATCTCCACTCGCGCTGGAACATTGCGTGCAGGATTTAATGATTTTGTGACACCTTTAATATCAGTAAATGCATCTGGCAGGTTATTTGCAATATATTGCAAATCTATAATTTTCTGAACTTGAAATTCAGTTTGTAAAGTACATGGATCAGAGGCGGAAATGCCTTGGACATTCCAATTGATTTCATGGCATTCATTTTGGTAATTCAAATCTCCCCCTAATGTCGGAAAATGGTCCTCATTAAATATACAACCAGCATACCGGGCTATGAATAAGTCCCTGTAAGGGGTTCGAGATATTTGATAATCGACGGAGATTGATATCCCATGTACATCCATAATTTTCTGTGAGGGCCCATGGATGTACGTTGTGGTGGTAAAATCGTTATGTATGTAGCGCAACCGAATTTTCACAGATGGGAAATACTAGGTGGATTTCCACGTACTAATTGTATAGGGGAATTAGTATGATAAGCAGTTGGACGCAATGGTATTAAGTCTGCAGCATGTAAAACTGCATGACCCCAACATGAGGTTGATAATTTGCAATTCATTAATAATGGTCTGGCAATAAGCTTTACTTTTTTTATAAGTGATTGGTGGCAGTGGCATGTAGATCATCGACGGCACCAATGAAGGCTCGGCTCTGTCGTGCTTCTTCTACCCACCGACCCCCACCCAGTAGCCATCAACAGCGCTCGCGGTCTCCCGAACGGCTATGGTGGTGCGATTCCACTGTGTGTGGTGGTGAAGCTTGGACGGAACTCCTGATGAAGACGCCGGCCATGGAAAAGACAGCGGACAGAATGGCAACGAGCATAGACGGCCTCACGAAGGAGGCGACGAAGAGCGAAAACGAGTAAGTCTCGGGCCATACCGTGTCATGGGGAAGGCACTCCGGCCTCCCCCTTCTTCTTCCTTGCCGATGTGCTTAGTGGCAAGCGTGCCGATAACGTGTTGAAAGGAAAAGCGAAAGCGATTTGTGTAACGGAAAGAATGATTGGATTGATTAGTAAACTGTACAGTAATTACATATTTATACCCCCTGAACGGGTGTGTTACATGTCTCTTGGTACAGGAAACTAGCCCTTTCGGACCTCGAAAGGTCCTGAACGGTTGGTGCTAATCTTAATTAGCACATATCTAATTACATTTAACACATATCTAATGACGTCATTAGCTGCTAATTGATCACTAATTACTATTTCTAACAGATTACCCAGCAGTCCTGCATCCGCCGGCGTCTTGCTGCGCTGTAGTAGTCGACGACATCCTCCCTGTACCGCGCTGGCGCGGCGTCCCATTATATGTAATCATGCATAATCATTTTCTATTACAAAATGTCATCTAAAATCAGGTTCTAAACATTGTGATACACCTTATAATCCCAAAGTTTTTTCTATAATGATAGAACGCCTTATATTACAACCATAAATACGTGCAAGTCACACGTACATGCATGTCTACTAGTAAAAAATAAAAGTCCTTTCATTCTATTACCCAGCAGTTCTGCATCCGCCGGCGCCTGGCCGCGCGGTAGTAGTCGACGACATCCTCCCTGTACCACGCTGGCGCGGCGTCCCAGTATATGTCCACCAGCCTGCTCCTCAACAACGCGACTTGCTCGTCGTACTCCGGCCACGAGTGCATGCCGACCTTCCGCAGCGCGGCGTACCGCCTCTCCACCGGTAAGGCCTCGGCCTTGAGCAGACTGAAACGGAGGAAACGCCTCTTCTTGACGTACCGGCGGCGGCGGAGGGACCACACGCCAAGGGAGTTGCTGATGAGCAGGCTCGTGTCGTTATAGGCGACGAACCCTCGCTTGCGGATCTTGAAAGCCAGCCGCTTCACCGGGGCCACGTAGAAGCAGGGATGATCATCGTCGTCTTTTTCCTGTCCATGTTCATGGACGATGGAAGCAGTAGTCGCAGACTCGCAGTCGATCGATCTCTTGCACCTACCGCTACCAGACATATATCCATGGAAAGTCCGGCCCCTACGTACGCCCCTTTTTCATACGGTACGGTCTCATCGTCTATATGGATCCAACTAGGACTAGGAGCTCCGATCGAGTCCGACAACCATAGGTTAGGGGCTTAGGGCTCCTCCCCGCCGTGATTAGATCATCCATCTCCATGGACGATTTCGTGCCCTGCTTGGTTCCTCCTTCCCTACCAACCGAGGAGAGCAGCAGCCTCAGCCCAAGGTCCGTTGTCCTAGACAACACAGCCTACATCTCCACCGCCGCCGTCTCCAACGCCACGACCACCGTCGGGGAATTGAGCAACGGCAAACCCATCCACGTCTCGTTCTGCCTCGCCCGGCCGCCGCCGCGCCTCTCCTACCTGTGCGTCCACTTCCTGGGCCCCGCCGCTGTCCCCGTCGCCTCCTTTTCGTCCCCGATGGAACCCCCGCCGTCCGGTGCTTCACGGAGGCCCCCAAAGTCATCAGCACGCACGCCGACCTCGCTCTCCTCCGCGTCGCCCATCCGGGCGCCCAGGATCTGCGGAACTACCGATCCCAAGACTACTTCGTGTACACTGCTCGCCCGCGCCCGGGCGCCTCCGGGCTCCGCCGCCTCCCGCACCCGAAGTACGCCAACGCCACCTTCAAGGACAACGAGGTCGCCATCTTTCGCTGCAACGGCGGCACCTCCTCCGGCCGCTACGTCATCGCCGCCCTCAGGAACACCGTCGACCCCAGTAAGTTCAAGCTCCAGCTCTACGACTCGGACAGGTGGACCTCCACGCTGCTGCCCGTCGACGCGCCGGAGAGGGACAGGGTGCTCCCGATCCCCGACACGGCCACCGAGCAACTCTTCCACGACACCACCAAGGTCATCCGTCATCACGCTCGGGGGGCCCCAGGGCCACAATCGGCTGGGTCGATCTCTGGAGGGGCATCCTGCTCTGTGACGTGCTCGATGAGAAACCTGTGCTTCGCGACGTGCCGTTGCCCAAGCCGATGAGGATCAATAAAAGGGGCTTCTGCAGAGGATGTCCGCATCCTTACAGGGACATCACCGCCGTCAAACTCTCGGAGCAGGACATCGAAATCAAGTACGTCGAGATGGGGACTCGTCCTGGGGAGGATTTGCCGCCACCTCGATCAGTGGACAACTCCAACAACTCTGACTACTCTGACTCTGATGACGACGACAAAGAAGAAGATGTCTTTCCCTACTGGAATGCCGCCGTCTGGACCATGCCAGCTCCAATTGCTTCATGGAAGGATTGGCACAGGAACAAGGATTGCAAGGTTGACGTCACCGACATCGTTGTCGACAACCCAAGGCATTCTGAGCTGCTGCTGCCATTGCCACGGCTGAGCACTGACCCAGAAGATGCGACGATGAGCTTGAGGAGGCTGCTTACAGCTCACCCAACTTTGGGACTGGGCGAGGATGGTGAGATGTGGTCATTTATTTGTTGTCTAACTAAGGTGGATTACATGGACGATCAGGGATGCGTGATCGCTGTTGGGGTGAGGGACAAGAAGCTGCGAGGCATAGCTCACCTCTTTTTTTCGGAAAAGCTAAAACACACTCGGGTGTTTTAGCAGCCAGGCACACCGGAATTTTTTTTTGGCCGTTCGATCATGAAGCAAGCGTTGAGATGGCGATCTGTTTAACATATTGCGGGATCCCACCTGGGCCACGTTCTAGGCCGCTGTTGGGCTAGGCCGTGGGCCTGTTAAGCGTTGAGATGACGATCTGTTTAACATATTGCGGGATCCCGCCTGAGTCGCGTTCTGGGCCGCGGTTGGGCCAGGCCGTGGGTCTATTAGGCTAGTTTGGCCTTTTTCTTTTTTCACTGAAATTTTATTAAGCTATTCATTTTAGAAACTTGTGCAGTTTTGTAAAATGCAAATGGATGTCCAAATGAAGTCTTTGTCTTTGTCTAACTATAGAAAAAAATTGTGAATTGTTAATTGTATTTGTGTCAACCTATATATTATTTTTTTTGTCCTTGTCTAACTATATAAAAAAATTTATGACTTGTTATTAGTCTTCGTGTCAACATATATATTAATTTTTCTATCCTTGTCTAACTATAGAAAAAATTATGACTTGTTAATTGTCTTTGTGTTAATATATATATTAATTTTTTTATCCTTGTCTAACTATAGAAAAAATTATGACTTGTTAATGTTTTTTATCAATATATATATTAATTTTTTGTCCTTGTCAAACTATATAAAAAAGATTGTCACTTGTTATATTAAATTTTTGTGACTTGTTAATTGTGTGGGCAGCCGTTTGATTTAAATCTAACGTTGTTATTATCGTGTGCTACTTTTCTCTGAAACAACCGAAGTTTGCTCCTGATAAAAATCGTGTGTTTTACGATGATCTAACAACTGAGTGCTACTTTCCTTTGAAACACACGGATGTAGGGTAGACAGATTCTTATTTTTCGATGAAAGAAGAATTATATTATATGATAGCCGGATACATCAATACGTTACAAACATTTTGGATTACAAAATAGTACTCACGCTATGAATAGCACAACTGAAAACCTAACATGTTAGATGCTTTGCAGTATGGATGACCGCACAGGCAAATAGATAAATGGCCTGAGAACAAATACCTAACGAACGATGGCCAATATTCCTATAGCCGGAATTGAAGAACTTCTTCTTTCTGGTGTCTTCCTTCTTCTTCTTTCTGTCATCGAAGAGTGAGGAAGACTGATCTGAAAATTATTCTCCCTAGTCCTTCATCGTGGCTAGATCTAACCACGACAAAACAGAGAAGAGATCGGAGAAAAATATTCCATGGCGGCGACATTATCTTCGCCTTGATGCCGTTGTCCGAAAATAAAAGTCTCCATGTCGTCATGTCGATGAAGATGCTGACGCCGAAGTTGTCGTCCTCATCTTCAACGGAGCCGCCATAGAGAAGACGATTCCACCATTCCCCTTCATCGTCGTCGGAGAGAGAATGAGATAAAACTCCAATACCAAGAAATTTGGCATGGAGAGACACTAACTCTAATGACTCGATCTACTATGAAAAAACTTATTAAAAACAATGGATCCCCACTTCTTTCAGCATCCGACGAGATGTCGAAGGAAAGAGAAGAAGACCAGCGGTGGTGGAGGACGGGGGACGGCGGCAGCTGCGCTAGGCCAGGAGACGCATCCGGCTCTTGTTGCGTCGTAGTTAATCGACGTATAATTGTGTTGGGTCAGAACCAGAGTGAGATGTGCGGGGCGCAGGCATAGCTCACCTCGACAGCAGGAAAAATGAATGTTTTATTAGGCGTTGCTACCGTGACACTGAGATCTCGAAATATCTGGGCAGCTACAGGTAACTAGTTCTCCTTTCTTTCTTGTACCCTGTTTCCTGTATGCCTTGGATGCATGTAACCACCCTTATTAAAAATCTAACTTATCATTTGTTTGGCCCTAGTACGTTCATGAGAAGTGCACGAGTCGTCGATGACAAAACTTGCAATTAGTACCAAGTTACAATTGTGCTCTTTTTTACTGCTTTTGTCAAACACTGTTGTGGTTGTACAATACTGATATCCTCTCCTCCTGCCAAAACATGGGTATACCAATATTAGGGCAAGCTAATATTTTGGTAATGCAATGAAGATTAGTGTTTGGTTTGCTACCAACAAGAGAGAAAAATTTGTCTTACCAAAATTTTGGAAAGTATTGCCAAAACTTTGGCAACCAACCAATTGTGTGCCAAATCTTTTGAACTTGCCCATATTTTGGCTTGCAAAGATTGGCTTAGAACCAAGCAGGCCCTAGACCTTGAAGTGCCATGAGAAATAATGAAGGCAATCCATATGGCGCAAAGAGTCGCATTGCTGTAGTCTGTATTTATTTGCGACTGTCCGACAGACCCCTACCATGAGCGTTGGTTGTACCTCACACAGTTGCAGTTGGGTCAGAACCGAAGCCAGTGGATCCCTTGAATTGAACCTGCAAAAGATATTTGAGTTGACCATCGTCAAAAATAACTTTGTTCCCTGTTATCCATATTAACCACACAAAATGGCCGCCGCACTAGCGGTAAAAGGGATTGAAAAGTTTTATCTTTATAAGAATATCATTCTCTAGATAAGTGTTGGTGTTTCGAGGTGGACTAAATCCAAACATTATATGGATCGCTCTCCATAAAAAAAATGGTGTGTGACCATCAAAAGAAAATGTGTTAAATGGTTTCAGGTTTTCCAAACAACAACATAACATGTCTCCATTCCGGTTTCTCTTTAATTTACTAACTTATCCTTGGGGAGAATAACCCCTCTTTTAAAGAACCAACAAAAGATTTTAATCTTCGAAAGAATCTTAAGCCGCCAAACTACTTGTGAAACTTTTAAACCATTATTGATTAGGTAACTATACATTGAGTTAACTATAAAAGAATATGTTTTATGTAGTCTCCAAACAAAACCATCATTACCATGTTGCATGTTAATATTAGCCACTCTCGCACAACTAAGTGATTCCATTCTAGTGGCTTATTTCCCACTAAATTCCTTCTAAACTCAAGATTAACTGGAATCATGCTTAATACATCTGCAACCTTTCTTGTTTTCAGGGGTTGGTCTCCTGACCAAGTATCTTTCGAGAACCTGATCTGGTTACCATCATGTAACATGAAGGCACCCAAACTCATGAAAGTTTCTTTTACGCCCATGAGGCCCATCCAAAAATGAGAGTTTCATCCTCTTTTCTCAACTTGTTATCATGTCTCATCTTTTATATATTGTTTCTCAATAAATTTTGCCAAATTTCTTATTCATCAATGTAAAAAACCACTTGCTCAACAGACACTTATTTTGTAAATCAAGATTCATAATGCCTAAACCCCCTTGTTCTTCGTGTAGACATAACAGAGGCGAGTAGTGAGTCTATATTTCTTTTTGTGATTGTTATTTTGCCAAAAAAAATATTGATCTGTAATACTCTACTTTTTAAAAAAAAACACATCTAGGGATCTCAAAGAAAGAAAGAATAAATATAGGAAGGCTTAAAGAACACTGAATTAATCACCACCTGTCTAACTCCAAATGAGAAATGTTGTCTTTCCATCTGCTAAGTCTTTTTTAATTCGTTCTTCGACTTTCTTCTCATACATGCACATGCATGTCATGTTTATTTTTAGATTGGTGTCATTAAAATTTTCACGGATCAAGATACGCCACTCCAATTCATCTATTTCCAACCATGCCATTATAGTTCCGTTGAAGCATAAAATGTTGTAGGACCCATCTGTAGGTCACTCTATTCTAGTGTTGCCTAAACTACCCCTCTATCATTCTCTCCATGTGCAGTGATGCATGGGTCCACATGCCATCTCCTTCCTTAACCCTTTCTTCCCTACGCGACACGTAGGTGTTTGGCCACGCGGTGCGAGGTGGACAGGGCAGCAGGGGCAAAGCCATGATGAAATATCATTGGGGTCCGTATAAACACACAATGTAATATAATGGTTGCCTTCCGAAAAATAATGTAATATAATGATAAAATTGGCTATAGGGCATTGAAAGTAAAGTTGCTTTGCCAGTGGACACGAAGTGTTCTATAACTAATTTTACCTGATATAATACTATGAATAATATCAATAAGAAAAACTATAATAGTATAATACGGGATGATATTATATAAGCTCCTACATTATCAATATAAATATTAATCTCACTACCAAGATTGTATAGTTTTGTTGAATTGCAATTAGTGGGTATGACTTAGCCAACTCTACCGCAAACTCTAAAATTTTAAAATATCAAAAGAATTCTTACGATTTAAGTAGCAATGTCCCACATCTAAAATAATTGTGTTTGCCTTTTTCTATTGAGATCGCCCACATCTTTGCGTCTATGGCTTCATCTACTATATACATATATTTTTTCTTAGAAAAAGGTATTTTTTTATGTCGATCCCTACGTAAGCTATGCTCTTATTAACAAGGGGCTTACTAGCGCCACCTCAGGTGGCTGTCTCCCTCGCGCTCCCTCTACCCCCCCCCCCCCGGACGAGCATCCAAGCATGCATGCCCGTCCTGCTGCTCACCGCGCCCTGCTCGCCGTGCTGTTGCTTGCCCGTGCCCTGCTGCGCGCCTACGTCTGCTCGCTCTGCTGCGCCCCCATAGCTCGCCCGCCTCGTGGGGACCACCTGCGCCTCATGAAACACTTGCAATATTGAGGACTTGCGGCAACATATGTCTAAAATAGATGAAACATTTGGAACATATGCTTGCAATATATGTCTGAAACAACTGAAACATTTAAAACACACACTTGCAGTATGCTTCTGAAACACTTAAAAACACTTGAAAGCATTTGAAAATCATTGCAAACATAAGCAACACCTAGATAAAACACATGCAACATATGTATGAAACATATGCAACATCCAGATAAACACACTTGCGACATACATCTGAAAGCACAGATGAAACATTGGTAACAGACCTTTGCAACATACGCGTACAACCATATTGCAACATATGCAACATCCCCATCTACTTTTGCAATATTCATTTGAAACACTTGCAACATACCTATGAAACATCAGAAACACTTGAAACATACACTTGCAACATGTGCTTTCAGCAAAACTTGAAAGTCGGGTGGGTGGAGCACTGCATAGCGGGATCTAGCCGTGCGGTCGCGATGGAGAAGGAGGATGACAGCGGACGAGCGGCTGCGCAGCCCCCGAGGATAGGGGCGCACGCGGTGCCCTCGACGAGTGGTGCCTGCGGTGGAGCTTCTACAACAACAGTTGGGTGGGTGCGACCTCACGCGGCGAGGCGGCAGCGGCTGTGCGGTCCGGGGGGAGCGTGCCACGGCGGTGCGGGTGCGACGGCGATGGAGACGAAGGCATGCAGGAGGCGCGGTGGAGCGCAGTATCACCACGTGTTTTTTTAATCGGCGACGATCGGAGGGGAGCAGAGAATTACCGTCTTAACAATCCCTTATTTTAGTTCTAGCATCCCACTCCATAAAACATGTTCACTTTGACTTTACTACTTTCCAGCCAACACACTCTACTAAAATTGAAGGAAATTGTTTGGCCCCTATTATATTTATTTATTAAGGGAGGGTACACGTAACGTTGAATCACTGTTTTTCTTTCCTAACGTTCATTTCAAGCTGGCTTCGACATCTGGATAATCTCCTCCTTTTCAATCGCTTGCTCTCGTGCTCTTGCAACCGATGATTCACTTGTTTAACCTGACCTTGAGGAATCACTTCGCTCAAACAAGCTTTTCGGAATAAGAAAGGATAAAAAAAGGCAACTCATGCTTGCTTGACCTCTCGTTGGAATGCGGAATAGCAAGGCAGCAGCAAGCTCCTAATTTGCTACGAGTCTGGAACAAATGCAACAAAATATCATGTAATGCTGTGTGGTGATTGCTTGTACTTATATAACTGGAAAACAGAAAAAATAATCGTATCATTATCCATCAATTGGGGATTTGGAAACTCCCAAAATCGTGTCCTCGATTAGTGCAAGGCCAAAGTCGAAGCCTTTTGTGCTGGTGCTGAACGTTCACGAAGGCAAAAGGCCAAGGCCGAGTCTACTGGACTTGCCGCTTGCCTTTGTTTCTGTATTCTGCGGCATGCACAGTTGCGACTTTTTGTAGCTCGCCAAGGCCACAGGTGGCTTCGCCGAGGGCAATCTCATTGGCCGTGGTAGTTTCGGGGCCTTCTACCACGGCGTGCTCACGGACGGGTGGCCGATGGAAGGGCCGCAGGTGCGGTGAGGGAGCAGCTGAGCAATCTCGTCATGGCAAACGCTGCAGGGCCATTGGCCGGCAAAGCGGGTGTCGCAGGCTATCCTGGACACGTCGAGCATCGCGGCGAGGCTGCAGGGTCGATGGCCAATGAGGCAACCTGCGAGGTCCATGTTCAGGGGAGGCGCGAGCTTGGCGCGGCCATGACGAGGGAGGTTCCACGCCCATGACCTCGCCGTCGTTGCGCTTGCGCACCAAAGCACGAGGAGGCATCCTTGGACGACCTCATCGCCGACGTGCTCAGCATCCTGGACGCCCTTGTGAGGGAGCAGCCGGGCAGGGTCGTGCGGGGTGGCAGTGGGGCGTCATATTCTTCCTCCCTCCACCTCTCCTCCGTGGACCGTGGTGCATGTGAGCACCTGCCACCTGCCACCAGAGCCTTTCCTACCGAAAGGAAGGGATGAAGGAAGAAGGAAGGGGTAGTTTGGGTAATATAGAAATACGATGCCTGTTGGTGGGCCTAATATCGTAGAGACGTATAATATGGAACAGTTCAAGTAGAAGAAGAATTGTAATGGTACATTTTAAAATGAATAAATTGTAATGGCATATTTTAGAAACACGATATTTGTAATATAATAGTATAAATCCAATTAACTCTTTAACTCTAAATTGAAATATGCTGGAAATTGACTGGAATTCTAACATCAAGCGAGGATATAAAGTCTGATTATAAAAAATATTAAAGACAATCATTGAATAAATGTCTGAATCGCAAATTGCACCGCTTAACAAAAACAACGCTAATAACACCAGTTGCCAACTCTATTCATGGAAACCTTGCGTCAGAACAGTCCGCGTTCTCCAACAAAATTAAACGCCAAAAAGTTAAATTCAGTTTCAGATTCCATCGAATGTTTTTCTTTTGGTTGAAACAATGTTAGTATATTTTTACACAGTTGACGGCCCGTGCAGGCTCAAGAACGTACCGTACTATCGGCGGTGGCACAGCCAGAGGAAAAGGAGCTGTCCGTGAAATGCTTACCGGACACTGCACGAGCTCGGCGTTCCATGACTGGTAGTGTTTAAGAGTATGTGGGAGGCGTACGCAAGTGGGCTCAGGAGCCGTGCGATGTGGCCGGATGGAAAGTTTCATGTGTGTGTAGGTCAGTGGTTTGCATGTGTTAGGAGGGCGTCGAGTCGAAGTAGCTAGTTGTGTTAGTGGATGCATGCATGCACGGGATGTGTTGTTTGGCGCCCAGGTCCAAGGGAAGGCCACGATGTAGAATTAGTGGCCTGCCCGGCTTGCGCTAGTTGGTGCGGATCAGGCTGGTCGCTTTCCAGGACTGGAACCTGCCGTCGCCGTCCCTGGACGTTGCTGATCCGGGTCCCGGTGAGGATGATGACGCCTCGCCGGATAGCAACATCAACAGGTATCACCCGGGTTTGGATGATGGCCCGCCACGAAGGTCCCCTACTGATTTCGGCGATCCATCTGATGACGATGACGGCTCCGGCGACAGCAACTGCAATCGTTTTCACCCGGGCTTCGACTGCTGCCGTGGCGGTACGTTGCCAGGGTACGGCCGAGTCGTCTTCCCCAGTGTGGGCGGCCCATCCGAGTCGCTGGTCGGTGGGACCGCGGATGCCGCTATCAGGTCGTTGGTGGTGGGCTCGTTCACTGCCCGCTGTGGGGTGCCTGCCTCATGGGTGCTGGGCCCGGGAGCTATGGACGTGGCGTGAATCGGGTGGGCTCACGCCGCGGGATCCCGGACGTCCCATCGGGGCGTGACACTGCCCCGGCTGTCAACGCCGAAAGCTGTGAGACAGCCTTTTCAGACCGGTGCCAGAAGCTCGATGCACAGGACTTCGTCGCTTAGGCGACCGAGGATGGGTTGGGGGCGCTTCCACCCCGTGTGGACCCGATGGAGTTGGAGGCGGAGTTGGGGACCCCATACCAGACGAACCGGCGTTGGATCGACCTGCGCTCTCCTGATCTGGTGCCGCACCGTTCGGCACAGGGGAGCGGCCCACATGACTTGAAAACCTGCATCGATGCTAGCCTAGGCCTGAGGGGGGAAAGGGTCCTTTTGAGGCCCATCCGGGAACGTGGGCTAGTGTTCCGCTGTCCGGCGGACGGGACGGAAGGAGCGGACCCGAGGTTTCGGGAGCTCATGGAACCAGAGCTCGCCAGTCTGGGTTCGCCGTTGGGTTCGCCGGTGGAACCGCAGCACTGGGAACGTCCAACGTCACCGCGCGGGCGGACGCTACGCACGGAACGTCCGCTGCGGCGCGGCAGGCCGAAATTGTGGCTCGGGTCTGCATCCCCCTGGACTCGCCTCTCATTAAGGCGGGGCCGAAGCTACGCAAGTCAAGGACGCCGACAACAGTGCTGTCTATCAGGAGGAGTCGTCTTGCGGCCAAGCCGCGGGCGGCCAACGCCACACTGCAGGCGCAGTCCGTCCTTATGCAGAAGCTCGGACTGGTGGTTAATCTACCGCCGGTGGATTTGGAGGCCTTCGAGAAGTATTTGGCGACCTTCACAGAACCGTTGACTCCGTCGAAGCTGGAGGCACTGCAGATGCTTATCGCGCCTGATTTTGATCACGTGGCCATGAATCTCAACTTGGCCGAGTTGGAGGGGGAGGCGCGGTAGTGGTGCCTGGGACCTTTTTCTGTCGCGCCCTTTGTTTCTCAATGATATCATACAACTGCTGTGTTTGGAATGTGCGTGGGCTGAATGGCCGTGCCCGTCGCAATGTCGTTAGGGACCTAGTGACCCAGGAGCGCGTTTCTCTCGTGTGTCTGCAGGAGACTAAGCTCTCCGTCATTTGTAACTCACTGGCTAATGAAATATTGGGATCTATGTTCGACTATGACTATCTGCCGTCTGCTAATGTAGCCGGGGGTGTCTTATTTGGCTAGCAACGAGAACAATGGGTGGTTTCCCAGGTGGATAAACGTCGCTGCTTCTTATCGGCTAAGGTGGCCAACACAGCAACACCGCAGGACTGCTGGTGGCTAACGGTGGTCTATGGGCCACAGGCGGACAAGGAAAAGGTCGAGTTCCTGGATGAACTTTGTCAGTTCAGGATGACGGCTGATGGACCATGGGTGCTATGTGGGGGATTTCAACATGATTTACAGAGCAGAGGATAAGAGCAATGATCGCCTCGACCATCGTTGTATGCGTCGTTTCCGGGCATTCATCGATGCCGTCGAGCTAGAGGACCTCAACCTGGTCGGCAGGCGGTTCACCTGGTCCAGTGAGCGGGACCAGCCGACTCTGGAACGGCTGGACCGTGTCTTCGCCACTGCAGGCTGGTTGCAAGCACACCCGAATCATATCCTCCGAGCGCTTTCCACGGATTGCTCCGATCACTGTCCACTGCTACTGATGGCAAACGTGGTTCCATGGGCAAAAAAGAGGTTTCGGTTTGAACCCCACTGGATCAAATTCCCCGGTTTCATGGAGGTTGTGGAGTTGGCCTGGTCAGCAACTCTGTTGCATGCTGACCCGTTCCGTATACTAGATTACAAACTCAGAAATGTGGCACGGGCGCTGAAGAGCTGGAGTGATAAGAAGATCGGCAGTGTGCGGATGCAGTTAGCCTTGGTCCGGGAGGCAATCGTATGTCTGGATGTGGCTCAGGAATCCAGGTCGCTTTCTTTGCAGGAGTCGCAACTGCGTAAGTTGCTGAAAGTCCGCGTGCTCGGTTTGGCATCCCTGTTGCGTACGATTGCCAGACAACGCTCAAGAATGATGTTTATGGCCGAGGGGATGCAAACACCAAGTTCTTTCACCTCATGGCTTGCCACAGAAAACGCAGAAACTTTATACGGTCTCTCCACATTCATGGTAATGAGATTGTTAGTGAAGAAGGAATGGTTGATGCTCTGTACCATTACTATGACCAAGTCTTGGGCACCATCTTTGTTCCCTCCCGGAGATTCGACCTTGGGATTATTGGGCTGCCATCGGTGGACCTATCCAGCCTGGAGGTGCACTTCACTGAAGCTGAAATTTGGGCAGTGATCTCTGAAATGCCGAATGACAAGTCGCCAGGGCCAGATGGCTTCACAGGCCTTTTCTATAAGACGGCCTGGCCCATAATCAAGGTGGACATTCTGAACGCCTTCAACGCGTTCTGGGCTCGCGACACTAGAAACTTCAACTTGCTTAACGATGGTTATATGATCCTGCTAAGAAAGAAAGATTAGCCCGAGGAGATCAAGGACTACCGCCCTATCAGTCTCATTCACAGTTTTGGCAAACTGATCACAAAATGCCTAGCAGCAAGGATGGCGCAGGTGCTGGACAGTTTGGTTCAGCCAAACTAGACGGCCTTCATCAGAGGTCGCTGCATACACGACAATTTCCAGCTTGTGCGCCTCTCCTGTAAGGCGATTCATGAGAAACGTGTTCCCTGTGTCCTGCTCAAGATTGATATAGCCAAGGCTTTTGACTCAGTTGCATGGAACTTCTTGCTCGAGGTGTTGGCACATTTGGGCTTCGGCCAACGTTGGAGGGACTGGGTCTCCAGCATGCTGTCAACTGCTAGCACAAAAATACTTCTGAATGGTAGGCCGGGGAGAAGAATATGCCATGCGAGGGGACTTCGCCAGGGTGATCCACTGTCACTGATGCTTTTTGTGCTCGTCATGGAGGTTCTCAACCATCTGATCTGCTGGCTGGATGTCCAGGGTTTCTTGTCACCCTTGGGGTCGCCGCGCTGCCTTTCAGGGTCAGCTTGTACGCTGACAACGTCGTCATGTTTGTAACACCAAAATTGGATGATCTGCTCGTCCTAAAGGGGGCGGTGGAGCTCTTCGGCCTGGCGTCTGGTCTGTTCTCCAACTTGGATAAGAGTGTGGCTACTCCGATTGGCTGCTCGGAGCAAGAGTCAAAACTCGTGCGTGACACTTTATTATGCAAGATCGAGGCATTCCCATGCCGCTACCTGGGTATTCCACTATCAATTTTCAAGCTGAGGAAGAGCGCTGAGCAGAGCCTGGTAGACACCGTCGCCTCCAGGATACCACAGTGGAAAGGAAGATTGCTGAACATGGTCGGGAGGACAGCATTAGCTAGAGCCACGCTCTCGGCAATACTGATCCACATGTCGATAGCGCTGTGCCTTTCGCAGTGGGCCATTGAGCAAATTGATAGGTGGAGACGTGCTTTCATTTGGTGTGGCGAGCATACGGTCACTGCAGGCAAGTGCAAAGTGGCCTGGAAATCATGCTGCAAACCAAAGGATCTTGGAGGGCTGGGCGTCATTGATCTGCGGCGTGCTGGGGTGGCACTAAGGGTCCGATGGGAGTGGAAATGTCGTGTGGACCAAAGACTGAATTGGTCCAGCTTCCATAGAAAAAAAGAAAAGATGGTGACTGCAGTTTTCAAGGCAGCCACAGTGTCCATTGTTGGCTCCGGGGAATTGACTTTCTTCTGGACGGACAACTAGATTGATGGTACAAGCATTCAGTCAATGGTGCCGGCGCTCTTTCAGCCAGTTGCAGTAAGGCGTCGGGGGGCGCTGGTATGTGATGCACTACCGGGTAATGCATGGGTGCGCCACATCACCGGAGCACATACGGTTCAGGTCATCAACGAGTTCATGTTGGTGTGGCAGCAAGTTCGGCGATTTCTGCCCTTGCAGGGAACACCTGATGTGTTTCGGTGGAGGCTCACACCGGATGGAGCCTACTCTTCGGCCTCGGCTTATGGAGCCATGTTCTTTGGTGCTTCGAGGACTCTTGGGGCAAGGGAGATTTGGAAGACCTCGGCGTCGCCAAGAGTTCATGCCTTCTTCTGGTTGGTAATGCACAGGAGATGCTGGACCGCAGAACGGCGTTTTCGCCATGGCTTGCAAGACTCTAGCATCTGCATCACTTGTGACCAACTGACGGAGAGTATGGATCATATCATCTTGGGTTGTGTTTACAGTAGGGAGGTCTGGGCCATTCTACTGGCCAAACTTCATCTCCTGGATGTTGTGCTCGTCAGTGAGGAGGATGTCATGGAGTGGTGGCTGTGCAACAGAAAGCTCGTGGTTAAACCGACGAGAAAGAGGTTCGATTCGCTCTTCTTCCTAGTTGGCTGGAGACTGTGGAAGGAGAAGAACTCGCGCACTTTTGATGGAACTTCTACTGACGCGGCTGATCTGGCTGGCTCGATCTGGGGCGAGGCCGAGGAGTGGTGTTTGGCAGGATACAAGCACCTCCTGGCTTTGCTAACACTGATGTAGTCTCCGGGAGTCATTCCCGTCGCAAGCATAGTAGTATGTAAATCATGTTCACTCTTTGCCCGTGGGCCGTTGTGCTTTGGTAATCAGTGGATTACCATGGCATTTATTTGTAATTTCGTGTCAACTCTCTTCTTCTGCTTAATGAAAACCGTGCCCGAGGCACGTTCGAGAGAGGTCCTGGTGGCTTGTATGCTGCTTGCACGTTCGCACGTTACGAGATGTGGCATGAGTCTCGGCTGAGTGATTTGGCTGGCCGTCTATTTTATGCATGTGATAAATGAATGGAAAACGACGGAGCTGTGTGGCTTTGCATCAACAAATTAGGAGTTGTCTACTTTTATCATTCCAACATGTGTTCATCTATGAGAAAGTAGGAGAGTGTTTGTGATAAACACGTGTCGAATGAGAGAGAGATTCCCAGCAAGATTAAGTGAGGCCGGATTTCCAACAGGTCGCAGTGGATTGGTCACGCCGGGTCAGCTTCTTGCCGTGTGCCAGGATCAATTCCAGCCGCGCGGTGCAGCGCCCACCACACCGACGCCGCCTCACGTCGTCGCGTCTCCAAGCTCGGACGCCGCTGCGCTGGTTCCTATACTGGGCAAAGCCGCGGCCACCTCGCGCAACCTGCATGCTTCTGCAGGAGGGACGACGTCATTCTCTGATGAGTGACGGTCGACGACAGCGCCACCGTGCTAGGCCGGCCGCCAGCTTGTCGAGGCAGTGAAGCTTCTTCACTTGAACTCGCGTCGGGCCGTCGGAGAGGACCACCCCATCCACTAGTCGCCGGGGCGGATATGGGCTTAGGGCCACTAGAGCCATGACCCTAGATGTAGCCCGTAAAATCTGAATGCCCCTTTCCAATTTAATGGCTCAAACTTTGGTGGCCCAAGCCAGCCCAACAAGATTCCGAAGCGCTTATGTCGCCTGTGTTTCTCCCCGCTCGCCCGGCTCTCGGTCGCCTGTCCGCCCGCCGCCCCTGCCGGTATCAGCGACTTCCAAAACCGTACGACCGTAGTACCACCGAAGAACCAAGAGCTGGGCCTGGCAAATCTACGAGCATGCATCATGCTCATGCCTTGAGGTCGCGGCCCATGGTCAGGCGGCTGCCGACTTGCCACGCTCGGCGCTGCTTTGCACACCACCAGGAACAGCGGAGCAGTGGCAACAGGTAACCTTTCTGTGGTTATCCTCTGAATCCTGATCGCTAAATTGCACGTTCTACAATTATGCTGGACTTTGTATGTTTCATTATAATCTTCATTTGCTAGCAATCCTGATTGCTAAATTGCACGCTCTTTCAATTAAGCGGGGATTAGAATGCCATCTGGATAATGCATTTTATAGTCTGCATTTGTTATCTATTGATTTGTGACCTGTTGTGATGGTTTAGATGTCTAAAAAAGTTGGCTCTAGGCCTAGAAATTCACCAGCTCCGCCATTGTATATACGTGCGGTGCGGCAACATCAGCACCTCGGTAGGGGCACGCACATGTCGTGCACGGTCCGAAGCAATAGGAACATTCATCCGTACATGTGACGCCGGTGCCGAATTCTGCTCCGTCTTGTTGAACCGTTGGATGGAGGCTATATGTCTTAGATCAACTTGTGTATGGACAGGCAACTGGTTCCACTATATGAGCTGGCCCTTCCATGGGATCCAGGTGGTATTTATCCTCTTGGACAAGCCCAAAGCAGCGCCAACGGTTTTCATGGACAGTTCATTGCCGTTTCGTCGAACACCTGGCCGGCGTCTCTCCAATCTCCACCCCTGCCTCACCTAGACACCTTGTCACTTCTCCATCGGCCACTCCATCACTACCCCGCACTCCATCTAGCAAGGAGGGAGCTAGCTACCCCGTAGTTACATTTGATCCGGCCCGGAGCCATGGGAAGTGGGGAAAGGAATAATCGACCGGTTCGCCATGGAGACTGCGAGATAAATTACAGCTGGACTGACTATAAATGTTCATGCAGCCCGTGGCCCATTGGCACGACCCGAAGCACGGTATTTTGGCAAGGCACGAGCACGGCACGGCCCGGTGTTGTGCGGGCCCAGGCCAGCATGGCCCGATGCATAGGGTCGATCTTGGGCCGCACCCCAGACACGTGGGCCGACACAGCACGGCCCGTAAAATCATCTGGGCCCGAAAAAGGCCCGCAAGTATATATATAAAGTACTTCTATGTTAACCCTAATTCTAATTTCCCACATCCAACCGCCACACCGCACCCACGGCTCGCACGACGCAGACTCCACTCGTGATGCCCCGTCCCCTTCCCCTCGCGGCTCGCGGACTCCCCCTCCCTTCCCTTGCGTCGCGCGCCGCGCCTCCCCTTCCCAAGGAGTGTTGTCGCCGTCGAGAGGCTCGTTACTCCTCGTCTCCTCAAGCCATCGCGTCTTGCTGCTCGCCCACTCCTCATCTCCTTGCGTGAAGAGGAGCCCGGCAGCAGCGTCCGCGTTTTCCCTGAGCCAACGCCATCGCCGTTCGTCTTCCTCTGTGGTGGCTCGTGTCGTTGCCTCCTCTTCCTCCTTCCTTGCCCCACCGTCGCGCGTGGAGCACCGCGCAGTCGTGCCCTCCTCCCTCGATGCCGGTGAGGCCAAGCTCTGGAAGCGGCGACTGTGAGGACCTCGGGCTAGCCCAACATGCTAGATTGGCCGTACTTCTCGGGCCGGCCCGACCCGAAAAATGGCCCACGGTGCCATGCCGAGGCCGAAGGCCAGGCCCGTGGCCCGGAGAGGCACGGCCCGGGAGGCCCGACGTGCTGTGCTAGCCCGACTCCCTGCGGGCCCGGGCCAGGCACGTTGGCCATCTATAGGAGTGACTGCTCCAGCATGTTTCGTGCTGAAGCCGATGGGATGCTCCGCGAGATGACTGACAAGAAGGGGTCTCGCCTTGACGTCTCTATGACAAGCAAGTACCAGCAGTCCCCTAGGCATGCCACTTCGTTGACCTTGTGCTCAGGAAGCATAAGGGCAAAGGTCATTGCCACAATTTACCCACGTGACGGCTCTAGAGGATCTCTGGATATCGTCATCTCCCTCGCCACTGTGCATGCGGATATGCAAGAGTTTGGGTTGGCGGTGGACTGAGTGCAGTCACGCCCTGGCCATCAGTAATCCAACTGACTCGGTGCTGCATTTAGTGCCTCCTCCTCCTGGAGAACTTGACCTTAAAAGCTTAGTGGTAGCAATGCTGGTTGCTCTCACCAAAGAGCGCCTTTGGGTCTACTTGGCAAAATATCAGTGTTGCCAACAAATTACAAGGATGCCCATCAGTTGTGCTGTGCCATAACCAACCAAGAGAGATAAGACTCCCTTAAAGTCAGCTCTATGGAGCTGCTAGAATATATATATAGAACCAATTAGCCAGGTGTATGTATTGGACTATGTTCAATCTGCTAAGGATTTTTGTAAGGAAACTGGCGCAATATTGGCTTTGCCCACGATGCAGGACCGTCTACCCCAGCCATGAGGAGAATCACATATCAAGGATCAAAAGAATATGTGATGTATGTGCATCATCAAATCTCCGGTGACCAGGCTGAGCGAATCTTCGGTGACAAGGTTGAGTTGATTCCATCCTAGAGGTTGGAGCTAGAAGTTGCTATTTCTTCTTCTGAATGCCATGTCAAAATTGAAGCTGACAACATCAGATTATTTTTTCTTTTTTGGAGTTCTACTAGGGACACATACATGTACATATACATTCTCCTAAGATTTTGTCAACTCTAAATATTCGAATAAGGCTGATTTGTAGTAAAAGTTTGATAAGAATAATATTGGGATAAGACTAATTTGATGATTTTGATTTTCTAGCTCATGGGCTTCATGTTTTATGATGTTTCACATCTTATCGTGTTTACGCCATGTAGCCTGCTATATGTCTAGGACTAAAGCCGTTGGACAAAGGGATCTTGAACAAGCTAGAGAAGGTTAGGTGGAGAAGGTTTGGTGGTGGAGAGAGATCCAAACTAAGGTTTGGCAACAAGCGACAATGAATGCAAGTGAGAGCTTAAGTGTCTTCTTTTCCTCCTACCCTTGGGTACTTATATAGGCAACAATTATTTATTACAAGTGGCCCCTTGGTTGGGTTAGATGTCACATGACACTACTATAGATGGTAGTTGGGCCTCTTCTAGGGGAGACTTGGCTCCGATGCTTCATGGACTTTCTCAACAATAGCCCCTCAGCTATTAGGTTATATATGGTTTTTATGGTCACTAGCACCTTATTTCATACCATCAACTATGATTAAATTAAGAATGTGAATGACATCCACCAAAGTCATAGGGCTTAATTCTAATCAATTCCACATGTTTTGGTGACTATGTGAGTGTAGGAACAAGGCAACTTTGGACATGGTAAAACACATGATCAAATGTCCAATTTGACTACACCATGTCACACACTCGTCGAGATACATGAAATCAAGTCTTGGTTCACCCAATTTAGAGTCCAGATGAAAAAGTTATGCCATTTTAAAGATCGTGACACAGGTCATACTAGAAATGGACACAAAGGGAGGTCGGATGACCACATCATGGGTTAGGAGACCGAGGTCTAATCCTAATGTTGACGGTCGTTACAGCAAAAATAAACCATCAATTTAACCTGCATTTATTCTTAAAATCAATCACCAACGTAGATGTAGAGATTTAAACTAAGCATTTCCATAAGTCTTGGTGAATATTTGTATGTAGGCTAATTTATCTAGAAAATAGACCAAGTGGGCCATACTATGTCAGCAAATCAAGAATCCACAACGAAACTGACTCCACTAGACTCACACCCACCATTCAAGACTTACCGCCAAAGATAAATGGCAGAGGCTAGAGGGGGTCAACCGCCCCCTAGGTTAGCCGACTCCTGGGGACCTCTTGTTAGCCTCTTGTCAGACGTGGATCTCTCATCAACCTTGAAGATCAATCTCCACCATGTTTTTGAAGTCGGTTTGTAACATAGGGATGAGATGGAGCCGTGCCATGGATTCATGGGCCCATAGGGTGCCAAGTGCCCCGTATAAAAGGACCCCTAGACCCCTCCCCAGAAAGGTATCGGTCAGATTGCATTTTGACCCATTCAAAAGAGAAGAGCTCTCAGATCACTAGAGAATTAGCGTATCTTAGCTAAGTTAGATCAAGTAGAGTCGAGCTCCTACTCGAGTTCCAGATCTAGTCATGGAGGCTTGGTATAGCCCTTGTATCCATCACATTTATCTTATCAATGATTTTGATCTTCATCTATATTATGTTCTTAGATTGCTTTGGTTATATGCTTAGTATAGTTGAAGTTATCATTATATCTATGCATAGGATCACAGAGCACTCGACCTAGTGTTCAAATAGGTTGAGTAGCTAGACTTTGTGTAATGGTGGTGCTTATATATTGTTTTGCCTGTGGGATGCACCTTGTATTCTAGGAAGGGGGGTAGATCATGTGGGTGACAGCCTCGTTGATCCTCTATAGTCCACCCCTCATCTATAGGCCTAGTAGGACATGCATCATGATGGAGGAAGTTATACTCTGTTATGCTCCTCCTTCTAGATGTCCCTTATGCGTATATATAAAATTAATCTTTTGCTATTACTAAGTATGTAAATATCATGGTATGCTTTGATTTGTAACTACAATGACTTAGAAATTTATCTCCCTTGTATCTTATTTAGTCTAGCTATTGCTATCTTTTTTAGTCTCTTTGAATGTTATGCTTATCATATACATATATCTTTTGGTTTACCCTGTTTAGAGTAAGTGTTTAGTTTATTGATCCATCATAAGTATAAGTTTATCAATCTATTTATTGACACCGTTCATCCCTGTGGTAAAACATAAATAATGATACCTGGAATACTCCCAGTGAAATGCTATAATGGTATTCTGTGCGCTTGCAAAATTCTTATTTTCTAATTTACACTAATAAATACCAACACCTAATGGCCCTCAAACTTGGCCCAGAGCCTCTACACTCATCATGAAGCTCAAGGGAAGTGGTGACAACACCAGAATGTCAGAACTAGACTTCAAGAACCCAACCCAAGGTTAGGTGACCTAGCCAGAGCTGATCCACGACACCAATCCACCCCATCAACAAAGAAACACACTCAGGATGGTCTTACATGTTGGTTGAATGACAATTTGCATCAAGGGACAAGATGAAGCCATGTGACCTCTCCCAAGGATCCATGGGCCCATCCATCAAGTCTCAACGAATTCCACCATGACCAAAACTTATACCAAAGCCAAGGAGAACTGAGGATCAGTGCACCGACTTAAGATCAATGGTACAAGTGCTAAGGCTAGGTCAAGAAAACCTAAGCTAGGTCGGCCATCCTAGGGGCCCCACCAAACCGCCTCAGACACCTTCCAACTAATTCTAGGAGTGATCCTTAGCCATGAATGCACCCGGTGGTGCATCCAAGGGTCGACCGACCTTCAAGTGGGTCGCCTAGCCCCACATGTTAGCTCCACTGACTCTAGATCTCCCTAAAGTACCCCCTCCACTCCATGGTGCTATAAATACCAGTGTTGGTGCCACTTGAAGATCATCCCCCATCCACGAGGATCACCCTTTGCAACCAACATGTGTGTGCCTCACTAAAAAGTCAACCCCAAAAACCCTATAGGAAAAAAAGGCACGGAGAAAAGAGAACACACACGACTCTATATGTCGGGTACCACGAGAAGTGGTCCCCTAAGCAACAATCAAAAAAATCGCTTGGATCCCGTCAAAATCAAAGCCAAGAGACAACTATTGGCTAAACCCTGGCCATGTCTGAGGTCACATACTCTCCGCCTGGCTAGAGGCCTCGCACGAGAGGCCTCAGACGGCCTACCGAATCTCTGCCTCGCTCGAGGCCTCGCACGAGAGGCCTCGGACGATCTACCGATTTTCTGCCTCGCTCGAGGCCTCGCGCGAACAGCCTTAGACGAGACGCCGATTCTCTACCTCTCCCAAGGCTGGCTCGGCAAAACAACCCCGTCACCTCTGCCTCGACCAACTTCTCGAACAAGATGACACGTCCGACCGGCGCGAAAATGGGTTGCCCAGTCCGCCTGTAGCCTCGTCGTAGTCTTCTCTACCCTCTCCACCTCACCGTCGGGTCAATCGAGCCCCGGTAAGGGCGAATCTTTGGTTTCCTTCCACTGCCGCCTTGGCTGCCCTCGCCGGAGTTGGCGCTCCACGCGGCCAGTGGTCCTCGCATCCTTGCCATCCCTCCTCTGTCTCACACTAGGTTCTAGGATTGCTACCAAAGCTCGTAGGGTCGCCTTATCGGGCTACGACGCCGTAGCGTCGTCGGAGCCGGCCGTGCCATGGCCGAGCGCCGCCATGGCCATCGCCACCCCCTCTAGCAGCATCAGTAGATGCAATAAAGGGTTCCCCTAGGTCCGCTAGGGTGAGGCGAACATGTAGGCACCGTTGCCTTCGCCGGAGAAGCCACCGGCGGTGAGTTGCGCCGTCGTCTTCCTCCGCTCCCCTGTCTGTCTCGCTGACTCGCGGGCCCCTCTCGTCAGTCGCCGCGGCTAAGGCGGGAGCCCAGCGTGGGCCGTGCCGTGGTCTGGGCCACGCCAGCGTTGCTCACGGGCCACCGTTTCCTTGGGCTGGCCCAGTAGCTGTGTAGGTTTTTCCATTTTGTTTTGTTTAATTGTTTTTCACAGTTTTGGGTATAGATTCAAAAATGTGTAACTCAAGTTTGGTAGATCCAAATGTGATGGTTCCAATTTTGTTAAGTTCCTGGTCATGTCTAGTATTTAATAAAAATATTATATGAGCACATGTTTTAGAAATTCTGGATAAATTAAATAGGACTTTGAAATGTGTTTTTGGATACATGCAAACTTGTTTGAATTTTATCTTGAGTTTTGTGGTCCAAAAATGATGAAATTTTGTGGGTAATCTATTATTACTTAGTAAAATCTTTGGTTAAAATTTCAGAGCTAGTGCATGTATAGTTTTTGAGTTATAGAATTTCTTTTTATCAATAGATGGATCTTGTGTGAATTTTCATAATTTTTCTATAGATCCAGTATAGGTAAAATTTGGTGAGTAAGGTTCTTATGCTAGAATTATGCTAGAAAAAATGTGAAATCTGTTGCTTGACACTTTTCATTAGGGTTTCCTAATTATGCTAAAAATAGGCATGCCACCTGTTATTTTGGATACAACAAGTTCTGCTTGCTCAATGGCTTTGAAATTTTTATGATAGTCTATGTGAAGCATGGGATAGCTACTGTAATTTTTGTAGATTTTTTGAATAGTTTTACTATATATTGCTTTAATCACCTAATTAACTAAATAAATTTGAAAAGGACATTAAATAATTTATTTAGAAGTTAGCATTATACTTTCTAGTGTTCCTCTGGTATGTGCAACAAGTTGGTAAACTTGGCTTGGTCAAATTATGCTTTTGCATCATCATTAAATAATTAAGCTAGTAACCCTGTTATTTCTGGAACAGATTCTAGGTTTACTGGAAATTGATTTGGTTAACATAAGAATCGTGCTTTGTTGTTTACCATTGATTTGTAGAAAATTTCATAAGCTTTCCAGAATGTCCTCATGCAAGTCATTTGGATTTGTAGAGCTCTGGTTGTGATTGAATTAAGGGACTACTTGTATACATATGAAACTTTAAATGTTAAATTATGTATACCTTTACTATTTCTAAGTTGTGGTAATGTTCCTAGGTGTTAGGCCTTTAACTGAAGATGAGCATCTTTATCTTAGGTTATGCAAGTTAGGTAAGTGATCTTGTTCTTCAAGTTAAAGTAGATACCTGTTTTAAAGTGATTTGAATAGGGCTAGTCTTACTCGGTAAACGAGTGTCCAGTGGTGTTTTCGGTAAACACTTACTGTGATTCATTCATCATTGAGCATCATGTCATTCCTTATGCATCCATGATATTTATCTTGTGCATCGACATGCAATAGGTGTACCGGAAGGAGTGACCCTGCTGGAATTCGAGAAACCGAGCGAGCAGCAGCAGCCGACACCGGAGATTCAGGAGGAGCAGCCTTCAGGAGAAGTGCCAGACGAGGTCGCCGTTGAGTGCCCGGATCACCGTCCTTGCAACTTTGTGAAAGGCAAGCCCCGGAGCATATTAAGCCTCCTAATTTTCGAAATGCAGTTACAGTATTATTGTTACATATATATATTGTTGCATTAAGTTTAGGTGTTGGATGCAAACACTTGCTGCATTGGTTACCCCATTCCTTGTCCAGATATTGTTACCCTGAATCCTATGTAGCTCAGGCTCATGTAGTGCTTAGCCCTGCTTAAACATGGTAAAAGTCAGGTGATTTCCTGTCACCTGCGAGATATAGGAAGATACATATGGCACGGTTGGCTATATTTGCTATCATGGAAAAGAACCAGTCTTAAATTAAAATGGAGACCGGGCGAAGGCTTGCCGGTTTGCAGTGACTCTGTCTGTGTCGATTAAGAACTGAATCTTGGAGCCTTTCTGGTTCATGTTGAACGCATGCCTCTCTCTTAGTTGGCCGGGTCTAGAGACCGACCGCGAAGCCGAGTAGCTCAACTCAGGCCGAGAGTCGACAAGTATAAAGTATGCCTTGGAAGGGAGCCATAGGCGTGAGTCCAAGGGCAGGTGATTTAAAAGTCCTGATCGTCCTGGCAGAAGGGTAATTGCTGAGAGCGCTGGCGCTGATCGAACCCACGAATTTGGTTCCTGAGTTGTACCAAAGGTAACCCACGGCTACCCTTGCTAAGTATGCCAGGGTGAGAGTTAGGAATACCCCCTCAGCTGAGTTGTAATTCGATTCGAGTCGCCGTCTCTCCCGGTTAGTGAGAACTTGATGGGCTTATCTCCAAAGTAGATACACTAAATAACATAATGGTTTAGAATTGATGATATGATGATGACAGCCTTATTATACCTGCTATGGTTAATATTGTTTGCTCCCAATAAGTGAGTGCTCTAGTACAGGTGCTAATCTAGTGGACAGGTAAATGATGATAAGCTCGATGCTAAGTTTAAATTGGTTACTATAATCATAAGCTCTTTTATGCAACTGTGTCAAGCTAGCCCACCTGAAAAGCCTTGCATGATCCTTGGTGTCTTTTATTTCTGGTTTTGATGGGTAAGTCTAGCTGAGTACCTTCTCGTACTCAGGGTTTATCTCCCACCTATTGCAGATGACCAGTTCTACTTTGGTTGCTGCAAGTACTACCTTCTCCCAGCTGGGGATGAAGACTAGACCATTGGGCACGGTCTCTACTAGTTCTCATACCTAATAATGCTTTTGTGGGACATGACTCAGACTTGGCAATGTAATTGAAAACTATGATGTTTTGTACTAAACTATGTTGCTTCCGCACACTCAAACTTGGTTTGTAATATGCTATTTGAACTCTGATGGATGTAATCCGAATGCTACTTATGAAATGTTCTAACGGATGATGTGTTGTGTTGAATCACTATGATCTTGGTTTGTATGTCGAGAGTTGGTTGAAATCCTTCATGATTTCTGGACTACCGAGATTATGGGAGCTTAAGTACAGGAATTTGATCGCCTCGGTGATTGTTTTTGTACTTACGTTCTTATGATTTGGTCGGTTCTGTTACAGCTAGCATTAGAGCAAGATTTGACACTAAACATGTCATTTGTGTATTTAAAACAAAAGTATTTATGAAAATCCTAAATTAAATACTAAGTATTGCCAATGGTCATATCCCTTATGCCCAAATAAGGACTCTTAGGTGGCTTATTAAAGTACTAACTTTGGGGTTCCTGCTTGTTTCTGTTTCATCGTCCATACGGCGTGCTATTATATGGATGCCATCCGCTTGGGTGGTAATGTATGGTTCAAAATACCTCTACGCTCTGGTAAGTGGGAGTTGTGAGAGCATGATCGCCCAACCGTCGGTCTAGGGGAGAGTAGTTGTGGTTGCTCGCATACTTATATGTTCAATCATGTATCTATGAGAGTACTTAAAAGTGGGTATCTCTGACGGGTAGCTGTGATACTAGAGTATATGCATTAGGGGATGCATGTATGAAAGTATTTAGTTCACTGCTTGTTTTCTATGCTTTTTGGGAAATTACTGGGCTGAAATGAAATTTTCTACAGGTACACTAACAACGTATCGTTGTAGATCGACTAGCTACCGTATACGAGAGAACATATGTATGCCACCGTATATTTTGCTAGCCTTTAAATTTTTCTAGGTTTATGAGGACGTACGGATCGTGCATGCATCATGTTCAAGCATACATGGCATTTCTTGCATTATTCCCTCCCTTAAAATTTGATTGTCCCGACTAATTAAATTTCGTATCCCTTAAATGATTCTTCCCTTATGTTGCAACTTTTTGCTACAGATGGCACGCACGAAACTCACTGCTCACAAGTCTGCTAGAGGCAGGGCGCCTCGTCACCGTTTAGCTCCTCGTGAGCCCCGTCCTGAGCCTACTGAGGTGGAAAGGCTGAGGACAGAGCTGGCTCAGGTGACCGCTGAGAGGAATGCGGCTCAGCACCGTTTGGAGTAGGTAACACAGGAACGGGACCAAGAGACCCTTGAGGTTCAGAGGTTGACAGTTGCTCACCGCAACTGTGAACGTATGTTGATTCACGTGATGAACCAACGGAATGAAGCCTGGCACGAAGAGAATGTGTTGAGAGCACGACAGGTGGAGTTAGAGCAGCAAGTGGCAGTTGCTGAAGAGTACAACGACCATCTCCATGAGGAGGTTCACCTGTTACACAATCAACTTCACCCTCTCCTGCCACCTGATGATGAGGTTGAGATGGGTTCTGGTGTCATCATGGCTGAAGGTGATGATGACATGGAGGTTAATGGACCCAAGGACGTCCCACCTGATGAGGAGGAAGATGAGGAGTTAGAGCCTGCTAGTGATGAAGATGGAGGAGAGATCTTCAACACTGACTCCGAGGATGATGCGTAGTTTAGCTTATTACGTAGCTAATGCACTAGAGCTAGTCTTTTGTTGATCCTCATGCATGAACAAGTAGCTTTGTATCAAGTTAATCGTTGGGATGTAATATCGAACCCTATGTTACCCTTGATGTAAGTTGGAACCACTATGGCTGGGATGTAACCTATCGGACGTATTATGCTCCACGTATGTGAGCTTTTGATGAAATTCGTCTTTGTGGTCTATGGATCTCGATTATTGGTTAAGTTCATCTCATTTATGTGTCAATTGATGCGCTTGATGAGTTGTGTGATTGTGATGAATGATTGTGCCTCTGTTGATTATATAAATGCATTCTCTCCGATGGAATCAGTTTGGCATAATTATACAATTCATCTACAAAAGTTTCCACATCGTCAGTGCTCATTGGCTATACCTTTTGCAGATGGCTTATAACCTTCGTTGCGGTCGTAGCATGGGAGATGAGGAACAACCACCTCCTCCACCGCCCACACCAGCTGAGCTAATGCAGACGGTCGTGGAAAGTTAGCGCATGCTAGCTGAGGCTATGCGCCAGATGGCTAACCGTGAGGATCGGCATGTCCACCAGGGACCTGAGCCGAACTAGTATAGCAGCTTTAAGGACTTTATGGACACAAAGCCTCCTATCTTTCATGAGGCAGAAGAACCATTACAAGCTGATGAATGGTTGAGCACGATAGAGCAAAGATTTGGATTGCTCCGTTTGACAGAAGGCATGAAGGCTTCGTATGTAGGACACCAGCTCCAAGGCCTTGCAGGCATCTGGTGGACCCATCATAGGACCACCTTCCCTGCTAACGTTGAGATCATTTGGAACCAGTTTTAGGCAGCCTTCAGGGGACACTTTATCCCTCCTGGTCTCATGGCCATTAAGCATACCAAGTTTATGAAGCTAACCCAAGGCAACAAGAGTCTTAATGAATACCTCCAGGCATTCAACAACCTGGCGAGGTATGCTCCCGAGTTCATCGATACTAACACCAAGAGAATAGCTAGCTTCAAGAGGGGACTTTCCCCTAAACTGATGAAGTCTATGGGCAACTGCAAGTGTGTCACCTTCAAAGAGTTTATCAGTAACACCCTGACTCAGGAGAATAATGACAAGATATATGCTGCTTCCAAGAACCATAAAAGAAACTTTGAGGCTGGTGCTTCTCAGTCTAAGGCTCCAATGGTATCCAAGACCTAGTACCGTCCACCCAATGCTAATGTCCAGTACCGCCCACCTCAGAAAAAGAATCAAGCTAAAATTGGTTTCCGCAAGGGGTACACAATTTCCTTGCCAAAGAATA
Source organism: Miscanthus floridulus (assembly GCF_019320115.1). Classification (NCBI taxonomy): domain Eukaryota; kingdom Viridiplantae; phylum Streptophyta; class Magnoliopsida; order Poales; family Poaceae; genus Miscanthus; species Miscanthus floridulus. The sequence continues at coordinate 80,097,523 of NC_089586.1, forward strand.
CCTCTGGGCAGGGCAGCTTCAATGCCCCACCAGCTAACAGGCTATGCTGGAACTATAACCAGCCTGGTCATTGGGCTAATAAGTGTCCCTATCCTCCCAAGAATGCTCAAGGAAACATCCATCAGGGGCGTGTTCACTACACTACAGTGGAGGAAATTCCTGCTGGTGAAGTGGTCACCGCTGGTAAGTTCCTTGTTAATGATCACCCTACAGTTGTGCTCTTTGATTCGGGTGCTTCACACTCCTTTATGAGTTCTACTTTTGCATCTGAGCATAATATGAATGTGATTACAATTATCAAGGGTGGTTATTGTATTAGTGCTGCTGGAAATAATATCCTGACTAACCAAGTAGTTAAAGATGTAAAGATTGAGATTGGGGATCGAGAGTTCCTTATGGATCTTGTAGTTCTACCGGGGGTAGGAATTGATGTAATCCTAGGAATGAAGTGGATGAGCGGGAATGGAGTGTTGATCGATACATCAACCCATATGGTAATGTTGAGGGATCTTGTGGATAAGAAGGGTTTTCTAGTGCAGTTACCTCGTGATATCTCTATCCAAAATACAGCCAATGCTGCCCTAGCCAAAGCCATTGAGGATCTACCGGTTGTCTGTGAGTTTCCAGATGTCTTCCCTAATGACTTGCCTAGATTACCCTCGGACCATGATGTAGAATTCAAGATAGAACTCATTCTGGGTATGGCTCCTATTTCTCGAAGGCCATATAGAATATCGCCCAATGAGTTGGCTGAGCTAAAGAGTCAGTTGAATGAGCTATTGAAGAAAGGTTTGATTCAGCCTAGTTCTTCTCCTTGGGGTTGTCCAGCTATATTTGTGAAGAAGAAGGATGAGTCTTTGCGCATGTGCGTGGATTATCGCCCCCTAAACGCTGTTACTATCAAGAACAAATACCCTCTTCCTTGCATCGATATTCTGTTTGATTAGCTCTCCAAAACTAAGGTATTCTCTAAGATCGATTTGAGGTCTGGCTACCATCAGATCAAAATTCGTCCTGAAGATATACCAAAGATAGCTTTCTCTACTCGTTATGGCTTGTTCGAATACCTCGTCATGTCCTTTGGATTGACCAATGCTCCAGCACACTTTATGTACCTGATGAATTCGGTATTCATGCCGGAATTGGACAAATTTGTCGTCGTGTTCATTGATGATATCCTGGTATATTCTCAGAATGAAGAAGAGCATGCTGAACATCTGAGAATTGTTTTAACTCGGTTGCGTGACAACCAGCTTTATGCTAAGTTCAGCAAGTGTGAATTCTGGTTAAACAAGATACCTTTTCTAGATAATGTGTTATCTGGTGATGGAATTTTGGTTGACCCTACTAAGGTGCAAGAAGTCCATGAGTGGAAGGCACCTACTACGGTCACTGAAGTCCAAAGTTTCTTGGGTTTGGCTGGCTACTATCGTCGCTTTATCTCGGATTTCTCAAAAATCGCCAAGCCCATGACTCGACTACTTCAAAAGGATGAGAAGTTTGTGTGGACTCCGAAGTGTGAAGAGGCTTTCCACACTTTGCGGACCTTACTAACCTCTGCTCCTGTATTGGCACAACCTGACATCAAGAAGCCTTTTGATATCTACTATGACGCATGTGGCACCGGTTTGGGGTGTGTTCTTATGCAGGAGGACCGAGTAATTGCTTATGCTTCATGCCAGCTTCGAAGGCATGAAGTCAACTATCCTACCCATGACTTAGAGCTAGTTGCGGTTGTTCATGCCCTGAAGATTTGGAGACATTACTTGCTGGGTAATGTGTGCAACATCTATACTGACCATAAAAGCCTCAAGTACATCTTTACTCAACCCAAGTTGAACATGCGTCAACGGCGATGGTTAGAATTAATCAAAGACTACAACCTTCAAGTGCACTACCATCCTGGTAAGGCAAATGTGGTTGCTGATGCCTTAAGCAGAAAGGCCCATTGCAATTCCTTGGTTAGTGAAGACTTTCATCTAGCACACCTCCTTCATCCTGTGGTACTCCACAATATCACTGTGGATTGCTCTCTGAGAAGTCGAATTATCGAACTCTAGAAGACTGATGTTGGTGTGTTTCACATCAAGCGGAAGATGAAAGAGAAAGAGACCAAGCACTTTAGGGTCGATGACAAAGGAATTCTCTGGTTTAATGATAGGCTTGTGGTACCCAAAGACAAAGAACTTAGAAATCAAATTATGGCTGAATCCCATTCTTCTAAATTGTCCATCCATCCTGTTAGCAGTAAAATGTATCAAGATCTCAAGCTATATTATTGGTGGACCAAGATGAAGAAAGAAATTGTAGCCTACGTGGCAAGGTGCGATAACTGTTGCAGAGTCAAGGCTATTCACATAAGGCCCGGATTATTGCAGCCGCTCTCTATTCCTAGCTGGAAGTGGGAAGAAATTAGCATGGAATTTATTGTTGGATTACCCACTACTAAAAAGGGTTGTGATTCCATCTGAGTTATCGTAGATCGTCTAACTAAATCCGCTCACTTTATTCCGGTCAAGTCTACCTATCACCCGCACAATTATGCTGAGATTTATTTTCAACAAGTGGTACGTCTCCATGGTGTCCCCAAATCCATTGTTTCAGATAGAGGACCGCAATTCACGGCTCGCTTTTGGGAGTGCTTACATCAGAATCTTGGCACTTATTTAATCCGTAGTTCTGCCTATCATCCGTAAACATCAGGACAGACTAAGCGTATTAATCAAATTCTTGAAGACATGCTTAGGGCTTGTCTTATCTCTTGCAAAGGCTCTTGGGAGGACTGGTTACCTCTTGCTGAATTCTCTTATAACAATAGTTATCAAGAGAGTATCAAAATGGCTCCTTTTGAAGCTCTTTATGGCCGCAAGTGTAGAACTCCTTTGAACTGGGTGGAACCCGGGGAAAGAAGATTCTATGGTATTGACTTTGTAAAAGAAGCCGAAGAGCAAGTCCAAACTATACAGAAGAATATGACTGCCACACAGGCTAGATAAAAGAGCTATGCTGACAAGAGAAGAAAACCTATTGAGTTTGAAGTAGGTGATCATGTTTATTTGAAGGTATCCCCTATGAAAGGAGTAAAACATTTTGGAATCAAAAGGAAGCTGGAGCCTCGATATGTTGGACCCTACCGCATTATCGAGAAAAGTGGAAGAGTAGCATATAAGCTCGATCTACCACGTGAGATGGGAGCTATATTCCCGGTATTCCATGTGTCCCAGCTGAAGAAGTGTCTTCGTATTCCCAAGGAAAGAATAGCGATAAGAAAAGTCAACTTGAAATCCGATCTTTCTTATGAGGAAAAGCCCGTGCAAGTTCTAGATACTCAAGAAAGAGTGACTCGTACATGAGTGGTTAAGTTATACAAGGTAGTTTGGAGTAATCATAGCGAACGGGATGCAACTTGGGAGCGGGAAGATTATTTAAAAGAAAATCATCCAACTTTCTATACTAAATGGTATGCTTTCTAAATCTCGGGATGAGATTTTTCTAAGGGGGGAGGGCTGTAACACCCTAGGTGTTTGGCTTCCACTAATTGCATTTCATTTCATAAACATGTGCATCATCTATCTCATCATGCCTTTGTTACTGAAACATGCATATGCAACATTTTTCAAATTGTGTATGTTTCATACTTGAGTGTTGTGAATAGTAATGGTGTAACATGTGAATGCAACCTGAGTTTCTCATACCTTGAAACATGGCAACATGGTAGTAATATGACAAGTATAAAATAACCACAAGGTCATGAAACAGGTGAAACATGGAATCGAAACATATGAATGAATTGCTTGTTTTAATTGCTTTATCACATGTGATCTTTAGAAGTGGTATAACAATTTTGTAAAGTGGTTGATCATGGTCTATTACACCTTAACTACACTTAGGTTACTTGTTGGGACATTGTTCATGTAGATCAAAATGACCAAAATGCCCTCAAGTGAAGGTTTGACTTGAATTGACCCTAGAGTCTCACAGTTTGACTGATTCAAAAGACCAACTTAGAGATCTTGCATGGCTGTACACTCTTTACAAAAGTTGTAGCTAATTTGTTAAGGAACAAAAGTTGTTTTATGTCCAACTCATGAAAATGTGTGGAACATGGTCAAACATGGCCCACAAGTCACATGTCCATGCTGATTTCTTACTTAGCAAATTTTCTAAGTCCTGAAGTGAAGTACAGTTTCGTGTACCAATGTTTGGAGACTTGTATCTCCCTAACAAAGCCAAACCAGCTCGAGCTCCATTGATAAGAGTTGTAGTTCACATATAGATGATCAATTTTGTTAACTATGGCATGACCTAAATCATCACGGTTTAGGAGCAAATCACCGTCAAACTTGCTCTGTCAGTCACCGTCGATGATCTTTGAATCGCGTTTTCAGAAAACGTTCAGTGAACATGGCCGACCGGTTTAGAAAGATGATGCCACATGGTGCCACCCGTCACCGCTCGCCTGAGCACGCAGGCCACGCGCCGTGGATGCCCTGGCACGGCCAGCCGCGTCTTGAGCACCCCGCGCGCCTACCCGACACACTCACCCGCTCCAGTTCGCATTTCTTCGCCTCCACCACACGCTGCAAGCGAGCTCAAGCAGTCCGCCATTGCCGACCGTGCGTCGCCGTCGTCGTGTGCATTCGCCACCGTGAAAATGGGTTGCCTAGTCCGCCTGTAGCCTCGCCGTAGTCTTCTCTACCCTCTCCACCTCACCATCGGGTCAATCGAGCCTCAGTAAGGGCAAATCTTTGGTTTCCTTCCACCGCCGCCATGGCTGCCCTCGCTGGAGTTGGCGCTCCACGTGGCTAGCGGTCCTCGCGTCCTTGCCATCCCTCCTCTGTCTCGCACTAGGTTCTAGGATTGCTGCCGAAGCTCGTAGGGTCACCTTATCGGGCTACGACGCCGTAGCGTCGTCGGAGCCGGCCGTGCCATGGCCGAGCGCCGCCGTGGCCATCGCCACCCCCTCTAGCGGCATCAGTAGCTGCAATAAAGGGTTCCCCTAGGTCCACTAGGGTGAGGCGAACACGTAGGCACCGTTGCCTTCGCCGGAGAAGCCACCGGCGGTGAGTTGCGCTGTCGTCTTCCTCCGCTCCCCTGCCTGTCTCGCTGACTCGCGGGCCCCTCTCGTCAGTCGCCGCGGCTGAGGTGAGAGCCCAGCGTGGGCCGCGCCATGGTCTGGGCCGCGCCAGCGTTGCTCGCGGGCCGCCGTTTCCTTGGGTTGGCCCAGTAGCTGTGTAGGTTTTTCCATTTTGTTTTGTTTAATTGTTTTTCACAGTTTTGGGTATAGATTCAAAAATGTGTAACTCAAGTTTGGTAGATCCAAATGTGATGGTTCCAATTTTGTTAAGTTCCTGGTCATGTCTAGTATTTAATAAAAATATTATATGAGCACATGTTTTAGAAATTCTGGATAAATTAAATAGGACTTTGAAATATGTTTTTGGATACATGCAAACTTGTTTGAATTTTATCTTGAGTTTCTGGGGTCCAAAAATGATGAAATTTTGTGGGTAATCTATTATTGCTTAGTAGAATCTTTGGTTAAAAATTCAGAGCTAGTGCATGTATAGTTTTTGAGTTATAGAATTTCTTTTTATCAATAGATGGATCTTGTGTGAATTTTCATAATTTTTGTATAGATCCAGTATAGGTAAAATTTGGTGAGTAAGGTTCTTATGCTAGAATGATGCTAGGAAAAATGTGAAATCTGTTGCTTGACACTTTTCATTAGGGTTTCCTAATTATGCTAAAAATAGGCATGCCACCTGTTATTTTGGGTACAGCAAGTTCTGCTTGCTCAATGGCTTTGAAATTTTGATGGTAGTCTATGTGAAGCATGAGATAGCTACTGTAATTTTTGTAGATTTTTATGAATAGTTTTACTATATATTGCTTTAATCACCTAATTAACTAAATAAATTTGAAAAGGACATTAAATAATTTATTTAGAAGTTAGCATTATAATTTCTAGTGTTCCTCTGGTATGTGCAACAAGTTGGTAAACTTGGCTTGGTCAAATTATGCTTTTGCATCATCATTAAATAATTAAGCTAGTAACCCTGTTATTTCTGGAACAGATTCTAGGTTTACTGGAAATTGATTTGGTTAACATAAGAATCGTGCTTTGCTGTTTACCATTGATTTGTAGAAAATTTCATAAGCTTTCCAGAATGTCCTCATGCAAGTCATTTGGATTTGTAGAGCTCTGGTTGTGATTGAATTAAGGGACTACTTGTATACATATGAAACTTTAAATGTTAAATTATGTATACCTTTACTATTTCTAAGTTGTGGTAATGTTCCTAGGTGTTAGGCCTTTAACTGAAGATGAGCATCTTTATCTTAGGTTATGCAAGTTAGGTAAGTGATCTTGTTCTTCAAGTTAAAGTAGATACCTGTTTTAAAGTGATTTGAATAGGGCTAGTCTTACTCGGTAAACGAGTGTCCAGTGGTGTTTTCGGTAAACACTTACTATGATTCATTCATCATTGAGCATCATGTCATTCCTTATGCATCCATGATATTTATCTTGTGCATCGGCATGCAATAGGTGTACCAGAAGGAGTGACCCTACCGGAATTCGAGGAACCGAGCGAGCAGCAGCAGCCGACACCGGAGATTCAGGAGGAGCAGCCTTCAGGAGAAGTGCCAGACGAGGTCGCCGTTGAGTGCCTAGATCACCGTCCTTGCAACTTTGTGAAAGGCAAGCCCCGGAGCATATTAAGCCTCCTTATTTCCGAAATGTAGTTATAGTATTATTGTTACATATATGTATTGTTGCATTAAGTTTAGGTGTTGGATGCAAACACTTGCTGCATTGGTTACCCCATTCCTTGTCCAGATATTGTTACCCTGAATCCTATGTAGCTCAGGCTCGTGTAGTGCTTAGCCCTGCTTAAACACGGTAAAAGTCAGGTGATTTCCTGTCACCTGCGAGATATAGGAAGATACATATGGCATGGTTGGCTATATTTGCTATCGTGGAAAAGAACCAGTCTTAAATTGAAATGGAGACCGAGCGGAGGCTTGCCGGTTTGCAGTGACTCTGTCTGTGTCGATTAAGGACTGAATCTTGGAGCCTTTTCGGTTCATGTTGAACGCATGCCTCTCTCTTAGTTTGCCGGGTCTGGAGACCGACCGCAAAGCCGAGTAGCTCAACTCAGGCCGGGAGTCGATAAGTATAAAGTACGCCTCAGAAGGGAGCCGTAGGCATGAGTCCAAGGGCAGGTGATTTAAAAGTCCTGATCGTCCTGGAAGAAGGGTAATCGCTGAGAGCGCTGGCGCTGATCGAACCCGCGAATTTGGTTCCTGAGTTGTACCAAAGGTAACCCACGGCTACCCTTGCTAAGTATGCCAGGGTGAGAGTTAGGAATACCCCCTCAGCTGAGTTGTAATTCGATTCGAGTCGCCGTCTCTCCCGGTTAGTGAGAACTTGACGGGCTTATCTCCAAAGTAAATACACTAAATAACATAATGGTTCAGAATTGATGATATGATGATGATAGCCTTATTATACCTGATATGGTTAATATTGTTTGCTCCTAATAAGTGAGTGCTCTAGTACAGGTGCTAATCTAGTGGATAGGTAAATGATGATAAGCTCGATGCTAAGTTTAAATTGGTTACTATAATCATAAGCTCTTTTATGCAACTGTGTCAAGCTAGTCCACCTGAAAAGCCTTGCATGATCCTTGGTGTCTTTTATTTCTGGTTTTGATAGGTAAGTCTAGCTGAGTACCTTCTCGTACTTAGGGTTTATCTCCCACCTGTTGCAGATGACCAGTTCTACTTTGGTTGCTGCAAGTACTGCCTTCTCTCAGCTGGGGATGAAGACTAGACCGTTGGGCACGGTCTCTACTAGTTCTCATACCTGATAATGCTTTTGTGGGACATGACTCAGACTTGGTAATGTAATTGAAAACTATGATGTTTTGTACTAAATTATGTTGCTTCTGCACACTCAAACTTGGTTTGTAATATGCTATTTGAACTCTGATGGATGTAATTTGAATGCTACTTATGAAATGTTGTAACGGATGATGTGTTGTGTTGAATCACTACGATCTTGGTTTGTATGTCGAGAGTTGGTTGAAATCCTTCGTGATTTCTGGACTACCGGGATTATGGGAGCTTAAGTACAGGAATTTGATCGCCTCAGTGATTGTTTTTGTACTTACGTTCTTTTGATTTGGTCGGTTCTGTTACAGCCATCCTGACAAGTTCCGGATGGCAAACCCCGTTCGACCACTGCGTCTCGGCACGATAATCTGGTTTAGGAGCCTAGAATTCATGTCTCTAGGACATGAGTATGATATGGTACTCCTCTCACCCAGAGTCCCGCTCACCATCGACGACGTCATGCCCCAGCAGCCCAGGCGGCCGCTCTCGTCGCGCTCGCCAAGCACGGCACGGGTAGGACCATCCTGACACCACACAAGCTCGGGGCGATGTGCCGCGCCCCACCAGTATCCCACGCCCAGCTGTTGGCACAAGGTCCCTAGTTGGGGACCTGTCTAGCCTAAGCCTGGATGAGGGAAAGACGCTGGTGGCGCATGACGATGCCCCGTCATCAAGCTCTGCCCCGCCACCTCCTGAGGGGTCGACTTCGGCGGAGCAAAGCCTAGAAATGGCACCATCTCCATACCCCTTCGGGTTGAGAAATGTCGCCACCACCTATGCTTCTGCCTACGCTTCTGCTCACACAGAGCCCTCAGGACGCCACCAATGCTTCGCCCTCGACTTCGGCGCCATGACTTTGACTCACACCCACACTAACTCCTCGGAGGAGGATGAGGCGTGGGCCGGAGCGGACTTCTCCAGACTTCGTGACCCTAAAGCCATGCGCCGCTTCCTGGCCATGAGCGACTACTGCTTCGGCTACTCTGACTCCGACTCAAAAACATAGGGGCCACATACCAGCGGTGCATGACTCATGTCTTTGGCGAGCACATTGGGCAGACCATCGAGGCCTACATGGACGACATCGTGGTCAAGTCCAGGAAGGCCAGTGATCTCATCAATGACTTGGAAATAGCCTTTAGATGCCTTAGGGAAAAGGGCATCAAGCTTAACCCTGAAAAGTGTGTCTTCGGGGTCCCCCGAGGCATGCTTTTAGGATTTATAGTCTCGGAACGCGGCATCAAAGCCAACCCAGAGAAGGTCTCGGCCGTAGCCAACATGGGGCCAATCCGAGACCTCAAGGGAGTACAGAGGGTCATGGGATGCCTTGCGGCCCTGAGCCGCTTCATCTCGTGCCTTGGCAAAAAAGGCTTGCCTCTATACCACCTCTTGAGGAAATCGGAACGTTTTTCTTGGACCCCCAAGGCCAAAGAAGCCCTCGCCAAACTCAAGGCATTGCTCACCAATCCTCCCGTCCTGGTACCGCCAGCCAAGGGCGAGGCTCTCTTGCTCTACATTGCCGCAATGACCCAAGTGGTCAGCGTGGCCGTAGTAGTCGAGAGGCAGGAAGAGGGGCATGCTCTACCCATCCAACAACCTGTTTACTTCATCAGCAAAGTACTCTTTGAGAAAACACGCTACCCCCCACATCCAGAAACTGATCTACGCCATAGTCTTGGCTCGATGCAAGCTGCGTCACTACTTCGAATCCCACCCGGTAACCGTGGTGTTGTCTTTCCCCCTAGGGGAGATAATCCATAACCGGGAGGCCTCGGGTAGGATAGCCAAGTGGGCCATCGAACTCATGGGGGAGGCTCTATCCTTTGCGCCTCAGAAAGCAATCAAATCCCATGTCTTGGCCGATTTCATGGCAGAATGGACCGACACCCAATTGTCGCCTGCCCAAGTCCAGGCGGAATACTGGACCATGTACTTCGATGGGTCCCTGATGAAGACCGGGGCGGGCATGGGTCTGCTCTTCATCTCACCCCTTGGAGTGCACATGCACTACATGATTTGGCTCCACTTCGCCGCCTCCAACAACGCAGCCGAGTACGAAGCCCTCGTCAACGGCTTGCAGATCGCCATCGAACTTGGAGTACGGCGTCTCGATGTACGGGGCGATTCACAGCTCATTGTCGATCAAGTGATGAAGGAGTCGAACTGCCATGACCCCAAAATGGAGGCATACTGCAAGCTGGTACGTCGCCTTGAAGACAAGTTCGACGGTCTCGAACTCACCCACATCGCGCGTAAATTCAACGAGGCCGTGGACGAACTGGCAAAGATGGCGTCGGCGTGGGCCCCAGTCCCCCTGAATGTCTTCGCCAAAGACCTCCACAAACCTTCCATTGACTGCGCCTCGGTGGCGGAAGAGGGCCCAGCGGTCGAGCCCCCGGCAGGGCTCGGGGCCCCCTCTATCACCGAGACTCCTTCAGCCGAGCCCGAGGTCATGTAAGTCAACACGGAGCCTCCCGAGGCCGACTAGGGCATGGACTAGCGAGTCCCGTTCCTTGATTGCCTTATCTGAGGAGAGCTTCCCGCTGATAGGACCGAAGCCCGATGGCTTGCTCGGCGAGCCAAGACTTACGTTCTCAGCGACGGCGAACTGTACAGGCGAAGCCCATCTGGCGTCCTCCAACGATGCATCACTACCGAGGCAGGTCGAGCCCTACTTTGGGACTTGCACGCGGGAGCCTATGGGCACCATGCGGCACCTCGGACGCTCGTCGGAAACGCCTTCCGCCAAGGGTTCTACTGGCCAACAGCGGTTGCTGATGCCACCAAGCTCGTACGCTCCTATGAGGGATGCTAGTACTACGCATGGCAGACGCATCTCCTGGCTCAAGCCCTCCAAACCATCCCTATCACATGGCCATTCACTGTGTGGGGGCTCGACATGGTTGGGCCTCTACAGAAGGCCCTCGGGGGCTACACCCATCTGCTAGTAGCAATCGATAAGTTCTCCAAGTGGATCGAGGCTTGTTTGATCAATCGAATCAAGTCTGAGCAAGCAGTGTTGTTCTTCACTGATATCATCCATAGGTTCAGGGTTCCGAACACCATCATCACCGACAATGGGACACAATTCACCGGCCAAAAATTCCTAATGTTCTACGATGACCACCACATCCGTGTGGCCTGGTCAGCCATAGGACACCCTAGGACAAACGGCCAAGTAGAATGTGCCAATGGCATGATCCTACAAGGCCTCAAGCCAAGAATATACAACCGGTTGAAGAAATTTGGCAAGAAATGGCTTGCCAAACTCCCGTCGGTCATCTAGAGCCTGAGGAACACTCCAAGCTGAGCCACGGGGTTCACACCATTCTTCCTGGTCTATGGAGCCGAGGCCGTCCTCCCCACTAACTTGGAATATGGTTCCCCGAGGCTACAGGCCTACAACGAGCAAAGCAACCGCACCACCCGCGAAGATGCCCTCGACCAACTGAAGGAAGCCTGAGACGTTGCGCTTCTACATTTAGCCAAGTACCAGCAAGCCCTGCGACGCTATCAAGCCCGGTGCATTTGAAGCCGAGACCTGAAGGTGGGCGACCTGGTGCTGAGGCTGAGGCAGAGCAACAAGGGGCGCCACAAGTTGACCCCACCGTGGGAAGGACCATACATCGTCGCCCAAGTACTAAAGCTCGGGACCTACAAGCTAGCCAACGAGAAGGGCAAAATCCTCACCAACGCTTGGAACATAGAATAGCTATGTCGCTTTTACCCTTAAATTTCCAAGCATTGTATATATTGTTTCTCGAAATACAACTAAGAAATGTTCTTTAGTTGTTCTAATCTTTCGAGAAACCCCTAGGCCCATCAAGGGCCTCAGCGATACGATAACTCCATTAGGGAGACACGACTCTGCCTCTGCAGAACCGAGCCTCCCACGGGGGCTAGAAGAGGGGACTCCCCCCTAAGTCCCACATACCGTTTTTTAGTCATTTTTCGAAAAAATTTCTACGCCAAACTCTCTATCATGCTCTGACAAGTCAATTATAAAAGACCTAAGGACCAAAAGTCTGTCTTAGGGCCAAAAGGCCGGCCGAGTCATGAGATGGCCTATGCCTCCGGGCTATGGCACTCCCTCACCACCTTTTCACCCTAGGGACAGCTTAGGCTCCGAGGAAGTCGTTTGCAAGTGATATGCTCAGAAACAAGACAGAGGGTAGAGGCTCGAAAATACAATAAAGAAAAACGATGAAGAAGCGTAGACGCATAAGTATTTCAAAAAGGCCTTGACAGGCCATCAGCATTATGATACTGTAACGTAATCCCTGATATATTTACATGGCCTCTTGGGCCTAGGTCAGGGCTCAGGGTCTCCAGCATTAGCGGACGGCAGGGGAGGGACCACCTCCTCTTCAAACAGCTTGGCCAGCACCGTGCCAGGGCCCTCAGCTGCCTCCATTAGCTTCGTGACCTCCTCGTCGGCCTCGGGCAAGACATAGCCATCACTAACGATCTTGAGGTCGACACTGGCGTAGTGCAAGGAGATGACGGCTAGGGCACGCTTGACGCCTGCATGTAGCGCCCCCGAACTCGCTCGCACACTTGGCCGCTCAACGTGACCAAGCGGCTCTTAAGGGAGCTGCCCGACTGGGCCCCCTCAACCTCCAGGGCCTCACACATGGTATGGGTGGCACTCTTCAGCATGTCGTGCTCCCCAATCTCAGCCTCAAGCACCGCCTGCACTGTGACAGAGGCCTCGGATGCCCGGGTGATCTCCTTCTCCAACTCTGCACCAAAGGAAACGGAATGGGGTTGAGCACAAAGGAAAACAAGCCAAATAGGGGCAGAGGCCTATGGAACTCACCCTCGGCTTTCTCCTCCCAGCGCTAGGCCTCGACCCGGGAGGCCTCGGCTTTCTCCTTCCAGTGCTGGGCCTCGACCCGAGAGGCCTCGGCTTTCTCCTTCCAGCCCTGGACCTCGACCTAAGAAGCCTCGGCCGCCCTAGAAGCCTCTCTCTCCAGCTCTGCATCACACTAGGGAGTTAGGGGTCGAACACAAGAAAAACAAATAAAACAAGGGAAATAGGACTCACCCTCGACCTTTCCCTTCTAGACCATAGCCTCGGACCAGGAGGCCTTAGCCACCTTGAGGGCCTCTGCCAGAGAGCCTTTCATCAGCAGGTGCGCACCCTGCTCCGCCCCTAGCTGCCCAGTGAAGGCCTTGGCAGAGGCCATTGCTTCTTCAGCCCGAGACCAAAAGGCGTCCCGATCGCCGGCCACTCGGGTCAGCTCCTCCTCTAGCTCCTTGATCCGTGCCACCAAAGGGGTGACCTGCTCCTGAGCCATGGCCGCCTCGGCCTTCATATCAGCACAGCGAAGGCGGAGGTCCTCCACCTCCATGCTCCACGCCGACAAAACCTCGTTGGCGTTAGCGAGTAGGCCCTTCTGCCGCTAGAGCTAGTCCTAGACGTCCCTCTCCCATCGGAGGAACAATGACTTCCCGAGGGACCGGGTCTCGAGCTTCTAGATAGGGAAAACAGGGGTCATTCACTACGAGAAAACTCGGAAAAAGACGACACCACATGAGAAAGGAAGGCGCAAACCTAGGCGACCCTAGGCAGATCGTCGGCCATGACGGACAGCGCTGTCCATAGTGACCGCTCCGCCAGCCGGTGGTATTGCTCGAAGGTGTCCCAGCGCCCACCCTTGGCCGCGTCCTCGATGGCGAACAGAGGCTCTCCCTCAGGGTCGTCCTGGCTCTACTACAGGACACGCGGGTGATCCCACCCACGGGGCTTAGGTCATACCGCCATGAGGGCCGACCTTCCCTCGCCCGAGGTTGGAGCCAGCTGGTCCATAGTGCCGGCCACCTCAGTGTCGACCACCTCCTTCGCCCGGGAAGTATCGTCGGAGGAGATCGAATGGACCTCCACTTCCCGGGCGCCCTCCTGCAACGGCGGTGGGCCTTGGACTGACGGTGGCATTGAGGCTTGCCCTACCTCCACCTCCACTCCCTAGGCCACTGGCTTCGCCGCACTCATGCCGGCTCCCGCCACCCTAGCCTCGGCGGTCTCGGGGGCACCGGTCCCCGCCACCCCAGCCTCGGTGGTCTCGGGGGCTCCGGTCCCCGCCACGTCGGCCTCGGCGGTCCTAGGCACCCTAGCCTCCGTCGCCTCGGCCTCGGAAGTCTAGGGGCCTCAGTCTTGCCCCCGGTGGCCTCGGCAACTGGGGGCGCCTTGGCCCTATCTGACTCGTGGGTCTCGGCCTTGCGGGGCGTAGGCATTTCCTCCCCCGCTCGCTCTGTGGTTGGCCCGGTAACCTCCCCTTGGGTGACCAGCTCCTTTGGGTCAGCCCTCGCCGACACCCCGTCATGCTGTGTGGCGGCCTGCGCCTCCACCACCTAATGAGCGATGGAGCCCGTGCTCACCTTAAGTGACTTGAGCGGTGCCAGGGTAGGCACCTCCACCTTACGCTTCCGGCTGAAGGCAAAACACCCACTTGGTTAGCATATGACCATAAAGCGAGCGGGAAATGATGCGAACTCCACTGAAAAAACACTCACCTCGAGCGGGGGTGCAACCGCTTCGGCACTGCGGCCCGCCTCTGCAACGGCGGTGGCGGCGGCAGTGGCACGGCCTCCGTATCCGCTAGTGCCAATAGGCCCTCGCCGGACTCCAGCACCCCCTCAGTCCTCTGCGGGGGTAGTTGCATCACCCCCACCGCTGCCTACTCCACCTCCGCCATAGAGCCCACCGGGCTGACGACGCGTTTTCCCAACGCTCGCACCTCGGGCGTGTCGGCCTCGGCCCTAGGGTGGGCAATCGCCGGCCCCGAGGCATCCTCTCCTCCTCCTAGGAGCACCGAGCTACTCGCCGATGCCCCGAGCACCATCTCCCTGATGTTAGGGAGATGGTCTAGGGGACCTCGCCCCCTCTCGCTCTCGTCATCTCCATCCGAAGCATCCATCGACAGTGACAGTGATGGAGACAACTCCACTAGGAGACCGTCCTGCCCCTGCTACCGGCGGCGCTTCTCTAGTCTCTCGTGCGCAAGGATCTTCCTCGTACGCTTTGCCTCCTTGGCGTCCTTCTGCCTCTTCTACGCCTCGGCGCATGCTCGGTTCACCGCCTACCGCGCTGCATCCTCAGGAATGGGCGGCAGGGAGGCTCGCACATCCCTTATCCCCTACAGGAACGGTGAACACGGGTAAGGGAACAGGAAACGGTGAGGAATGGGGAGGCCTCGGGGGCTGCAGCGGCGCGTGACTTACCAGGGAGAGGTACCCCCATGATGGGCACATCATGATGGGGGTCAGGCCACCGCTCCTCAGCTTCGCCTCCACCGTCTCCCTCACCCGTCGAAGAATCTCCTCGTCGGAGAGGGCGGAGGCGGACATCCAGATGCCCTCGATCGGCTCATCCGGTCTCATCTTGAATAGGCGCCGCCATCGAACCATTAGTGGCAGCACCCTCTGGTGGTGGAAGGCAGCCACGACCATAGCCACCGTAAGGCAGCAGCTCCATAGCCTCTCTAGCCCCTCCAGGAGCGGTTGCAGCTTGGGTTGATCCTCCTTTAGGACGTCATACTTCCACTTCTCCAGACAGCTCTCCACGATCCGCCCAGTGTAGGGGGGAAGTCCGCCGTCATCGTTGTGGAGATAGAACCAGCTGATGTACCAGCAGCGATTGGTTGACGCGAGCTAGGCCGGGATGTAAAGGTGCTGACAGTCCTAGCGCACTTGGAGAGTGCAGCCGCCGGCCCTCACTACCTTCCTTGTGCCCAACATGCCCATCGGCTTGGTGGTATGCCCTGCCCAGAAGAGGTGGAGCCACAGCTCCCAATGGGGAGCAATCCCTAGATACCCCTCATAGACGGCAACGAAGATGGCCGCATGCGCGATGGAGTTGGGGTTGAAGTTATGGAGCTCCACTCCATAGTAGTGCAGGAGTGCCCGCATGAACCAGTCCGCCGATAGGCCGAGGCCGCACTCGTGATGGGCCTCCACTCGAACTTACCCGATAACAGCTCACCGGAAGTGTCACCGCTCGCGCCCACTGAGGGTAGCCTGGCATATTCCACCCCTCCTTCTGAACAAAAAGGATGCGTGAGGGTCATACAAAAAGCTAGGAGAACTCCTGATGGCCCTCTCGCTCTGTGAAGAGGCTAGGGGGCTCTTCCTACAACCTTGCCGAGACCCAGCGACCTAGTCTTGCACTCGAGGGTGCTCGTCAAACAACCCCTCCTTCTGAACAAAAAGGATGCGCGAGGGTCGCACAAAAAGCCAGGGGAACCCCTGATGGCCCTCTCGCTCTGTGCAAAGGCTAGGGGCTCTTCTAGCAACCTTGCCGAGACCCAGCGACCTAGGCTCGCACTCGAGGGGGCTCGGCAAACAACCCCTCCATCTGAACGAAAAGGACACGCGAGGGTCGCACAAAAAGCCAGGGGAACCCCTGATGACCCTCTTGCTCCGTGCAGAGGCTAGGGGGCTCTTCCTGCAACCTTGCCGAGACCCAGCGACCTAGGCTCGCACTCGAGGGGGCTCGGCAAACAACCCCTCCATCCGAACGAAAAGGATGCGCGAGGGTCACACAAAAAGCTAGGGGAACCCTTTACCACCATCTCGCTTCGTGTAGAGGCTCAGGGGCTCTTCCTGCACCTAGGACGAAGACAAGCGACCCAAGCTCGCACTCAAAGGCTCGAAAAAACGCGATAAAAGGCATCAAGCCCATTATGGTCCAGGGGTTCGAAGACTGAGCCCCCAAGGGTTTCGACAGCCGCCTAGGGCAGCAGAGTCAGGGACAACTATGGGTGAGCCCGAGTATGGCCAAGGCCCGAGCAAACGATCACTCGGGACGCCCTAAGTTGTGTCGGAGACCGGCAGGGAGGTCTCCGAATGGGATCCCACCGTAGGGAGGCACCAAGCCACCGGGGCCCATCAAACGGCCCCGACACCCACTAGAGAAGCCCTATGGTACTCTTGGAGTGCGTCTTTGGACCGCTAGCCGACCCCTATCGAACGGGGCATGGGCCTCCACTCGAACTTACCTGATAACAGCTCACCAGAGGTGTCACTACTCGCGCCCACCGAGGGTAGCGTGGCATCCTCCACCCCTCCTTCCGAACAAAAAGGATATGTGAGGGTCGTACAAAAAGCCAAGGGAACCCCTGACGGCCTTCTCGCTCTGTGAAGACGCTAGGAGGCTCTTCCTGCAACCGATCTGAGGCCCAGCGACCCGAACCCACACTCATGGGCTCGGCAAACGCAATTAACTCCTCGCACGATGTAAGAAAAGCCCCTAGGGGAATAAATCCACTCCCCCAGGGCCTTGGGGGCTACACCCGGCGGGTGCGCTCGCGCGCACCCACCAAGGCCTCGAGTACGAAACACCAAACCGCCAGGAGCTGCTGCGAGCCGAGTCTCGTCAAAACCTCAAGGAGAGCACTCGCACTCTCCTTGAGGCTCGGGGGCTACTGTCGGGTACCACGAGAAGGGGTCCCCTAAGCAACAATCGAAAAAATCGCTTGGACCCCATCACAATCAAAGCCAAGAGACAACTATTGGCTAAACCCCGGCCATGTCCGAGGCCACCTACTCTTCGCCTCGCTAGAGGCCTCGCACAAGAGGCCTCGGACGGCCTACTGAATCTCCGCCTCGCTCAGGGCCTCGCACGAGAGGCCTCGGACGATCTACCGATTTTCCGCCTCGCTCGAGGCCTCACGCGAAAGGCCTCGGCTAGGGAACCGATTCTCCATCTCGCCTGAGGCCCCGCGCGAATAGCCTCGGACGAGATGCCGATTCTCTACCTTGCCCAAGGCCGGCTCGACAAAACAACCCCATCACCTCCACCTCGACCAACTTCTCGGACAAGATGTCACGTCCGACCGGCGCGTTCAACCACTCCCGTGATATCAGCCGAACAACGGCTCGACATAGCGGAGTGGCTGACGAGACGCTAGTCACATCAAAGCCATGCCATCCAGGACGGGATAGGGCAGGGGTTATTGGCCACTATGCTCGGTGCTGTGCCCACGACGGGCGCCCATACTGCGTTGTGCTACCTAAACCCTGCTCCAGGAACAACGCGGCGTGTGGAGTCAAGTCTGGGTTACTATAGCCTCGGAATCAGTGTATAGGACCAACTGCTCCCTCCATGCCTCGGTAGTCTACTTCAGGATCTCGGCAACCTCAGGATCCGTGCCTGCCGAGCCACCCCACGACGGCTCGGCCTCAGTACCAACTGAGCCTTGGCTCTTCCCGTAGTCAACGCACAGCAACCAGCACGTCGCTTGCTAGGCCCTACATCAAGCCATCACTGGAGCTCCCACGTCGCACAGGATCGGATGTGACCAGCATGTTGCTCTAGCACTTCAAGGGTAGGACCACTCCATCAACTGTGCCGCCATAGTAATAGGCTACAGGGCTCGAACATGCCGCCTCTGTTTGCACGACGCTGCGTAGCTAACACATGTATCACCCCTGTCCCCCCTTCAACTATAAAAGGGAGGGATCGGGGCTATTTCTAGCAGGACCCAAGCGCACGAGATAGACAAACTCGTATAGGAGGATGGACTTACTCTCACGCTCACACACACCCAGGCATAGATGGGTTCACAAGGTAGACGAACATAGGCTCAACACTCTATAACACGCACGCTTCCCCATCGCCTGAGATCCACATCTTAAATGATCCACGCTGCTCCACGCAGAGACCTGGGACTAGCTCCCTCTCTCGCCCTGCTTGTGACCCCCTACTACGAGCACCTCAGTGCAAGGAATACAAGATCGATCTCCCAGACTAGACATAGGGCACCTATTGCCCGAACCAGTATAAACCTTGTGTCTCTTTGCATCACCATCCGGGATTAGGGGCACGTAGTACATTTTTACTAGTTGGTTGAGGGCCCGCCGGTCCAAAACACCGACAGTTGGCCTTCGGCCTTCTGCTTAGGGCTTCTAGCTCCCAAAGCTTCTAGCTCCAAGTGCCTTGATGTTGTTCTTCCCAATATCTCCATCTTCGGGCTTCGAGCTTCGGCTCCCTAGGCCGCTTCTATGACTTAGCTTGTGGGCTTTGCTCAGTTCATAGATCTCTGCCTCTCTAGAACCTTCTCACCGAAAGCCTCACTTGATGATGCATCCTTTCTCCAAGGACCTTCTCTCTTGAAGCTTTGCCAGAAGATGTGTCTTCTCTTCAGGAACAGATGTGGTCATCGTAGTCAATGTAGTCATAGCCTAAGGTTGTCGTGAAGCCTCCACATCTTCTCTCACATGCATCAGGCAAAAGACTTTGTCCCCTAGAGTGTTTGGTCCTCCAGTATGCTCCCTGGCCCCTCTTGGTTGGCGCTTGTGACTGAATCTTTAGTCGTCCTTAGCGTAGTCAATGTAGTCATAGCAGCCATAGTAGTGGAAGTAGATGTCTGAACCTAAGCTTTCGGTGAGGCCCTTGAGCCAAAATGGTTGACCAAAGTATAGTGGACCTCGGTGTCGGAGGAGTTTACGTATCCCCTTGAGCTATGCGATGAAGGCAGGTCATCATTGGCATTGATGTTGAAAGTGTCGACGAAGGCTCTCAAGGCATTGTAGAGGCCGAAGATGATAGTGGAGCCTGTCATGCCAAAGTGTTGGTGAAGGTGAGTCGTTGTAGTTCATCGAGGATGTTGGAGAAGACCCTCCTACAAAAGTATTGTTAGAGATGATTTTGGTGCAGAAGCCAAAGATGTGGTGAAGCCCCTCATGCTAACGTGTTTGGCAGAGGCGAGTTGGTATAGACACTGGAGATGTTGGTGAAGCCCATCGTGCTAAAGTGTTGGCGAAGGCGGTGTTGGTGTAGATGCCGATGATGACGGTGAAGTTCCTCTTGCCAGAAGATGCATTTTTCAGGGACTTAGGTTGAGCATTGTAGCTAGCTTCATCAAATACTCAACTTGCTGGCAAGTTTTTCAATGCTAAAAAGGCACTAGTTTTCTACATGCTGCAAAAAAATGGTTAGTCTTTGGACAAGCATCATTTCATGTAACAATATAATATACGAGTGTATTGCGAAGGCTTTAGATTCGCATCCTAGTGACTGTGCAGTTTTGCGACTTTTCTAGGTTTTGTTGAGTCTTGGTGCCCATGTATTTTTGGGACTTTGCCAAGTTTTTGTTGAATTATGGTGCCCGTGTATTTTTGTGACTTTTCCATGTTTTTGGGGGCCTTAACAAACTTAGCTTTAGCCCAAGCCATACAATGCAATGCATTGATGTAATCTATGTAATGATGCAAATGAATGAACTTGCATAAGAGTATCAAAAGAGATAAACATATCATGCACCCTACAAAAAAGATAGTGCTTGTGCAAAAGTTAGGCTCTACGCATGAGGAATAATACCCTAGAATGAGAGGGTCATAGTTTCGAATGGTTAGCAAAGGCCGCCATTCAAGAAAATATGACGTGTAGCATTGTCCGTAAAAAAACATTAGTTTCCTACGAAGATTAGCTTAAATCATTAAGTTTTGTCAATAGCATATTATAAAATTTAAAATTATTAAACAATACAACCTACAAAAAATAGGCAAAGTGTTAGTATTAGAGGGTTAAGAAGTCTGATGGATGTCAAAGGTAGTTGATGGAGTATCATGGTTGGTGAAGAGCACCGGTGACCGTTGTACCAAAGAGCAATGACTGATAGTTTCTAATAATTTCTAACAATTTGGCACTTGATGAAACCCCAACGCAAAGGCCAATATATGTGAAATCCCAATTCCTTTAGATCAATATATGAGAAGACCAACTATCCAATGAAGACCATTGACTGATCAGTACTTAAGAACCATTTGAGAGATATCTAGCAAAGACCAAATATTCATTGAAGGCCATATTGACCGATTAGAACCATTGACTAATGAGAGAACTAGTGACTTAAATGACCTAGGATGCCGCCTAGAGGGGGGGTGAATAGGCGTTTCTAAAAATTAACACCTTTAAATGTGGAAACAGTTAGTAAAGGGAGTTTCTGGAAACTCCAAATAAGAGTAATACCACTCCTCACAAGTTAGCCACAGAGTATGTAAAAGATACTAAATAAATCTAGGAGCCACAATCCTGCAACACAACGATTAGCGCAAGGATCAAATAAATTCAGCATTGAGCTCTAATACCGGACATGTCCGGTAGGAATACCGGACGTGTCCGGTATGCACGGTTTCTGTAGAACAGCCCCGGACTTGCTCCTTTCGATTTCTATCTTCAAACCAAACTGCAGGTACCTACTAGAGATATCAATAAACACAGAGAACCTGCACAAGAGCTAGAGCAACACAAATATCGAATGAAATGCAAATTGAGACACGATATTTATTTTACCGAAGTTCAGACTCGTTCGAGTCCTACTCTCCGTTGAGGGGGATGCGGTCGACCCAGCGAAGGTCAACCCTAGAGGGTACCACGAAGGTCACTCTAGCTAGAGTCTTTTCCAACTCCTTTTCCTCCTTCCACTAGATGATTCCGAGGCGGCAGAATAGACCGTTACAAACTTTTCGAGGCACACCACAATCTCTCGGGTGCTCTTCGGTGACGCCTAACCGCCTAGGACCGAAGAGTCCAAGAGTAACAAATGCGAATCACGAGATTGACAATATGCACAAGTGCTCAAGTGGTTGGATTGCTCTCTTTTTGAATTTCACTCAACCCACAATTTGATTTGACAAATTTGATCAATCACTCACTAAGAGAGGGTTGGGAGAGTTGGCAAGGCTCAAAAACGTGTGTGTGTATCAGAAGAATCAGCAGCCTCCAAAGGTGGACGCTTGGGGGTATTTATAGCCCCCTTGGAAAAACTAGTCGTTTTATAGCCGTTGCAATACCAGACACGTTCGGTATGACTTACACTGCGCCAACGGTAACTAAGTTACAGTGAAGTTGTGAGGCGTCGAAACTCCCGATGAATGCCGGAACTCCAGACCGTCAGAACTCTCGACTCACGTCGGAACTCCCGACCCTCAGCAATTTTGAAAAACATGTAACTGAGTTAAAGTATGTGAGGTGTCGGGACTCCCGATACATGTCAGAACTTCCGACCGTCGGAACTCCCGACCCTCAAGGCTTTTGAAAACTAGCCGTTGGCCTCTGGTCATGCATACGTATGGCCAGGACAGTGAACCCTCCAAGTCAGTTAGAGTGCGAGATGTCGGAACTCCCAACCCTTGCTGGGACTCCCGACGAACCAATCCGAGAACAACAGTTTTAGCACTGCTGGGTAAATACCGGACACGTCCGGTATCAATATCGGACACGTCCGGTATTGCCGGACCAGCAAAGATAAAGTTAGCTCTTTTGTCGCTCAAATACTCAAAACTCACATGGGTTGGCTTGAGTACTTATGAAACATTATCTATCAACATAATGCATCCCTCTTAATAGTACGGCATATCTATTAAACTCAATATATAAAAGGAAAAATGAATTTATACCACTTGAGTTGACCTCTTTTGAATTAATGCCGTCTTTTTCAATCTTCACCAAATAAGGGTGCCAACATGTTGATATTGATCTTTACACTTGAGCATAGCCATCTTGAGCACGTGACTTGATTCCATTCATCAAATTTGAATAATCCCAAATGTATCAAGTCACTTCCATCAAACACTCCAATAGTGATTTGATCCTCTACATAAACGTAGCCATCATAGCTTGATTAGTACCTCAACTAAATGCAAGTACTTCCTTCTTCACCCTAGCTAGGTTCTTCGGCCGCCAAGCCATCGCTTGCCCTTCACCCTTGCTTAGTACCTCGAAGCCTTTTCTTGCTATCTTCACCATCTCAAGCCATCAAGTCACATCTTGTGTTGAATCATCCATTCATGTATTGTTATCTTTTTCATTTCAATTTATCAAGCTTCAAATATGAGACCAATCCATATGCAATCCCTTATGTCTCATTAATTAATTCTTACAAGCTTGCTTTCACATAGAACATGGAAATCCCACAATAAATAAGTCTTTACATGAATTCTTTTTGCATTGTTGTCTTGTGCTTGAACGTTTACACAACAACACATTATTTTGGCTTTCATTAAGTACCTGTGAGATAACCTATTACCTGTCCACACTTAGTAAACGGGTTAGTCCTTTAATCACGTTGTCATTCAATCATCCAAAACCCACTAAAGGGCTAGATGCATTTTCAGTGACGGATGAGAACCACTGACTGATTAAAATCACTAGTTGATGAACATCACTAATTGATGCAAACACATTAGCTGTTGGAGAGATATATACCGAAGGCTGAATATTTCATGAAAACCACTAACTGACGAAAACTAATATATCATGAGAGAGAGAGAAACCCTGCATACAACAAGGCAAATATATTCTTTGGGAGGATAAGAGATACTTACCGTGGCGCTAACATGCATGTTAGTAACAAAAAGGGATTAATATAAGAGATATATATACATTCAAGGTTAGCCGGTTAAAATGAAGCATGTAAAGCCACTTAGGTCATATTGGTGTAGTGAGGGATGCAATAGTTTTTCTAGTTGCCTTGGTGACTTACTGTGCATGAAGGTTGGTTTAAAATTTGCCTTAAGAGGCGAAGGTTAAACCAAAACAATAGCAAAATACATCACTGAGAAACAAGCTGTTAGAGCAAAGACAATTGTTTTCAAAAATGGCATGTGGCTCAAGAGGGTGATTGGTTGATCTTTGGTGTGATAGGTTATTAGGTTGTGAGCTCGGAGCTACAAAGACCATTTTTATTATTTTTATTTTTAATGAAAGGCTAAGAAATCTGGAAAAACCTCCACGGAGAAATAAAAATGTTCGTGAAAAAACTTTGCAGAAAAATAAATAAGGAGCCTTCGCATGGCGTATAACCAGGACCTTCGCTTAACGGGCGATGGAAAGATGGGGGACCTTCGTGTTTTCCAAGAAGGCAGAGAAGTACCCTTCGGATGATTCGGAAGAACAAAAACTGCTACGGTGAACCAACTCTTCACTCGTGAAAGCCGGCCAAGCGAGGATGTCCTCGTTGCAGCTAAAACCTTTCCTTGGGGGTGAAGAAAAACCACCAACTATGCAGTTGAAAATAATTACTATAGAAACCAGGACTTTCAACATTGTTTTAATTATGTACCTAGGCATAGTGTGTATATCTAAGTGCTAGCAAAAACTACATATTTAGAAAAGCCAAAACGTCTTTAATTTGAAATGGATACAGCAGGCACCAAAAAAACTGGCAGATGAGCTTATCCATATTTTTTAATCTTTGTCACCACCAAATAAATTAAGGATTATTAGTATGTTATATTATTAATTAGTAATTATGATGGCAATATTAGTTTTGATAAGTGCTAATATCTTGATTCACGCACATTTTGTGTACTGGCGAATTAGGGTAGTGGTAGTGCTGATTAACATATTTTATTTTTAGTTAGTGATTATCATGACAAATTAGTGTTAGTGCATTTTTATCAATGTATAATTAGTTTCTATTTGTAAATAACAGATATAATTAATCAGCTATTTTCATCCAATCCACTCTCGTCTATCCAACCAAATAAAAAAATGCCCCGCCTCATCCATCCAACCAAACTGGCAGGATGGATATCCATATTCCGAAATCTACCATATTACATCCACACTTGTCCTCAAAACAAACAAACCCCAGGGTTCTTAGATGTCAACAATTCTCATATACACCTCCTCCATTGTCTCCAATATATGTTTTCGGTCATAATTTGTTTATTTCAAATCCTGTTTTTTTTAAAAAAAAAGTTCAGCGGTTTGGTACGCAAATTAATTGGAAACAGATGCCACACTCCTAGCTTCTGCCTTTTCTGCTATTTTGCAGCATTGGGCTCGTCCCAAGGTTGCGCGAAGGAAGCTGAATATTGATTGCTCTCATATTCTGAGCTTGGCGTCTTGCCACTCAACCTCCGTTAGTGGAGAGAAATCCTATGATTAGTTAGGGGTTAAAGGTGAGGAAAGAGCACTATAAGATAAAATAATGTTGTTTGTTAAAAGGTAATTGTTCGTAAGGTAATAGACGATCGATAATGATTAGAATAGGGCATCCGTCTACCTAGACGCTCCCATTGATCCACTCCTTTCTGCTCGTCCAAAAGGCTCCAGTCACCGCAGTGGCCTCATCCACCACGCCATGCGACCACCACGCTTGACTCCAGCGCACCGCCTGCCCCTCGGTCACCTTCTCCAGCGCAGGGGTCGCTCGCCGCGGGCAGCGCAGCCACAGGGCGTTGTCGCCTCCACCGTGGGGCTGCCTCGCTGCGGGGACCACACCCGATCGCCCTATCGTCGGAGCCGCCCAGCCGCTCGTTGGGGCCACGCAGCCGCCCGCCCGCTTGCATCTCTCCCCCTACTCCGTGGCATCGGGCTCCGTGCCGACGTCGAGCTCCGCATCAGCAAGCCTCCATTTTGTCCAAGCAACAAGTAGATGTTGCACTTGAAAGCACATGTTGCAAGCATCTATTTAAAGTGTTTCATATGTTTCATAGTTATGTTGCAAGTATTTCATATGGATGTTGCAAAAGTAAATCAAAATGTTCATATGTTGCAATGGTTGTACGCGTATGTTGCAAGCTTCTATTCCAAATGTTTCATCTGCTTTTTTCAGACGTATGTTCCAAGTGTGTTTGTCTGAATGTTGCATATGTTCCACACATATGTCGCAAGTGTTTTACCTGAATGTTGTGTATGTTTGCAATGGTTTCAAGTGTTTTTTATGTGTTTTTGCAAGTGTTTCAAGTGTTGCATCTGTCTTCAGACGTATGCATCTGGATGTTTCAAAAGTAGATCAGGTTTTGCATCTCCCTCCTCGCCTTCTGCTGCCTCGCCTCGGTGTCTCCTACTCCTCCCGACGCCAGCTGGGCATCCGATACGCCGCCACGGCCAGGGCATACCGCGGGTCCTTCCGAACCAGAGGCCCAAGCAGACGCCGCTCCCTCCTCTTCTTGATGCTGGTGACATTTGGGCAGCGCGGGCCCCACGTGGGACGCGCGAAATGTGCGAAACGGAGTGCAGACGCGGGCGTCCGTCCGGACGTCTGGGCGCTAGCACTACCGATAGACAATTGTCGTATCTTTCGGGTTTTCAGTTAACTGATTTCTTTATGGAAAAATACCTATCACCAATCTTAGTGTAATCTGAGAAGAAACTTTCCAGATGCTATCCTTTTTCTGAGCTGGTTCACCCTTTATCAGACCTCCAAATCTATTGTGCCATTTCTTTTTGTAAAGCTACAAGATACAGTTTGATATGCAAGCAACATTTTTTGTTTATATGTATGATTCTCTCAAAGTGCGCGTGTGTGAGAGAGAGAGAGGCGCATGGAAGATACAAAGTTCGGGCGCACATTTTATTGTTTATTATTTACTTAACAGTGTGTCTACGGGTGCAGTTAAGTTATTATATGGATGATTGAAAGGATGCGGTTTTACCAAAAGAAAAGAATGAGTGAGATGAGTAGGTTTACATTTAGGAAAGGGTATATTTGTACCAAGCGGAAACCTAGAATCCACTGAAATCTAAACATGAGTCCTCTAAAATATTGCATATAGAATCAAATTCATCAAAAATATAAATAAAATCCAGTAATGTCATCAAATGCTAATAGGGAGGTAAAATTGCAGAAAAAGATTGAACTTCAAAGCAAGTTTCCCCTTTTCAATATCATGACACATGGAATGTGACATTGATGTTGTGTTTGGTTCAACTTCTAAAAAGTGATTCTGCTGTTCAAAAGAAGAATGCCAGCCAAAAGGGTAGAAATGAAGCAAGTTGCTTTTGCGTAACATAATTTTTGCAGCACCTTGACTTAGACTCTGCTTTTGTCTTTTGGCTTTTTGATTTTCTAAATGACCGGAAATAGATAGATGTATCATAGCTCTTTTAAGGGGGAGAGAGAGTCGGTAGGTTTCATAATTGTTTCAACCAAACATCTTACAACTTCTCTATAACACATAGCTTACAGCTATACTCAGTTTAACACTGGCTACAACTGGCCGATTTGTAGGGGGGCGGTTGGCCAACCACTCCTACAAATTGGATTTGTAGGAGCGGCTCACTATTTGTAGGGGCGGCTGGATATTGAGCCACCCCTACAAATCTGTTTCAAAAAATTTACAAATCTAAATTAAAAATAGCAAAACAATTTTTTTTTAATCCGGGGAGGCCCCCACCGGCAAGTTGCACATTTTTTCGTGCCAAAATCACGAGCTCCGTGGCTGTTGGGGTTCAAACCCGTGACCTCGGGTGCGCATGTTTCCTCTAACCACTCCACCCATCACTCACTTGTGTCTATACTTGATTTTTTTCCCCACGTATTATGCTAAACCGAGTTTAAAACAGTGTTTAAGGCCCTAAACGAATTCAATTGAAAAAGTTATCAACTACAAAGTTTCATAACATTTCGAGATCTACAACTTTTATTTTGGTAGTTTCTCCATCCGAGGTCATTTATAAAATTTAAACTTCAAATTTGAGAAATTCAAATGTAGTTTTCCTTGACAAATGATTTCAAATCAAAAAGTTGTCAATTACAAAGTTTCATAACTTTTCGAGATCTACAACTTTAGTTTTTGCTGTTTGTCCATCCGAGGTCGTTTAAAAAATTCAAATTTTAATTTTTTGGAAAATCAAACATAGTTTTCTTGACGAGATGATCTCAAATGAAAAATTTGACCACTATAAAGTTTCATAACTTTTCGAGATCTACAATTTTTATTTTAGTAGTTTCTCCATCCGAGGTCATTTAAAAATTTTGAAATTCAAACGTAGTTTTCATTGACAAAATGAATTCAAATAAAAAAATTATCAACTACAAAGTTCTATAACTTTCCGAGATCTACAACTTTTGTTTTGGTTATTTGTTCATTTAATCATCCAACAAAGTGGTAGCAACATTGTTCATAAATTTTACATATCATTATAAGAGCGATATGTAAATTTTATGAACAATATTACTACCACTTTGTAGGATGAAGAAATGATCAAAACAAAAGTTGTAAATCTTGATGAGTTCTACAACTTTTATGTTCATGACTTTTTCAGCTGAAATCATTTAATCTTTCAAAATGACGTTTAAAGTTGTCATTTTTTGAAATTCAAAATTCAAATAGATAAAACACATTCACATAAAATGATGGACAAAATAATAGTTGTAAGAACATAATAAATTGATAGAACATGATTTTAGAAATTATTAGGAAAAAAATCATCAAATTTGAAGTTAGTACGAGGGAGAAAGACTAGTTACAAGTTTTAGCCAGAGATTAAAAAGAGAAATCAGTGTTCTTCAATAATTTTGAAATTAAATTTCAAATAGCATTTTAAAATAGTAAATGGTTTCAAATGAAAAAGATGTGAACAACAAAGTTTCATAACTTTTTGAGATCTACAACTTTTATTTTGGTCATTTCTCCATCCAAAGTCGTTTGAAAAAATTTAAATTTTAGTGCTTAATTTTTACTACTGGGCGTCTATTTGTAGGTTGAGCCGCCCCTACAAATCTGATTTGTAGAGACGACTGTATATTGAGCCGTCCCTACAAATTGGGCCATTTGTAGGGGTGACTGATAATACCAGCAACCTCTACAAATAGATTTGTAGGGACAGCTCGTTTGTGCACCATTTGTAGGGGCGGCTCAATATAGAGCCGTCCCTAAAAAATGAAGGCGTTGCTATAAATTCTTTTTAAGTAGTGTAAAGCAGCTTTTTCATAGCTTATAGCTTTAACCAAACCAACTCTGAAACTTGAAAGGCGTTGTACAACAATCAATATATGCGGTTAGTTTTTTTTTTAATTTTTCATGAGTATTCGCTGTCAAAACCGAAAGGATTATCATCATTCCACCGTGTGCCGCCTGTTTCTACTTGAGAAGGGTCAATTGGAAATCTTTTGCTTTGGTCAATTGGTTAGATCTCAAAGCAAGTTTTATCGGTGCCTTTGGTTTCTTTTCGACTGGTCATGCATCTTTAGCGTTCACCGTTCTCCTTTTGGAGCAGGCCTGATGATATGCACTAATCTGCCCCCTAAGCAGTGTGGTGTGGCCTTTTGAGAACAGAATAAAAAGGGTTGATACTCCCCCCATTCTAAATTATAAGTCATTTTAATTTTTTTGAAAGTCAAAGCATCTCAAGTTTGACTAAATTTATATAATAAAATAATAATATTTATGATACTAAATAAGTATCATTAGATTCTTTATAAATTATATTTTTATAGAATATATATTTGATGTCATAAATCTTTATAATTTTGATCAAAATTGAAATGCTCTGACTCTTTAGAAAATTTGAAATGACTTATAATTTAAGATGGAGCGAGTACCTCACACATCATCGGTTGCTTACCAGAGAACGGAACTGACACAATGCAAGCTTAAGTGAGGGGGAAAAAGGAGATAATCCACGCGTCAACTTCACCGCTTTTATGCTTTCTATAATCTAAGGACCGATTCTAAAGTCGAAGGTAGTGTTCATCATGTCACTGAAGAAAGTGAAATTTCATGCCGAACAAGTGAATGTATGTATGTAAAAAGTGCACGCCTACCGTTGGGGGAGACGACAGCTGCAGCTATCACATATCGCCAGAGGAAATCCGAAAGATTATGGTGTGATAACGAGTCATATATATTTGGTCATTTGCACATTTACTTTCACATTACGCTGTCAACGCAAGCGCTCCTGGCACACAAAAAAAAAAAAAGAGAAGTTTTAGGAGTCACAGGCATACTAGCTCGTTATGACTATGATGACGAGTGAGAAAGTGTCACATGCCCTGTTCGTTTGGCTGTTAAGTCATGGCTGAAAGTATCGTTAGCTGATTTATTATAAAAGAAAAATATTATTTATTAACTAAAAAATACGGTTTATAAGTGAAGGCAACCGGCCGGAAGCGGGGAAGATGCCGTCGTCTCTGCCCAGCCTCATGGACTCGTGGACTCATGGTACTAGTACGATATGAATTCTTGGAGGCCATGGCCATAGGCAAATGGCCCCCCATGGGCAAATTGGCCATGCAGTCCCCTGCCCTCTCTACTGTTGATGCATGCAGCATAGTGGCAGAGGAGACTGTTGTGTTTGGTGGATGGAGATCTCCATGGGACCCTGTCCTCGAATTATTCCCCCCCCTCTTGATTGAGAGACTCGAAGTCGTACGTGGAGCGGTGAGGCACTGGGGCAGGAGGCGCTGCAGCTGCTCACGTATCCACCGGAAAGCGGGTGGGCAACTATTCACTTGTCAATCCCGACGGAGATGCAGTTGCCGGCGCACCGCCGGACATATATATATATATATATATATATATATATATATATATATATATATATATATATATATATATATATATAAAGAGCGCTCTCCGTCGGTCTCTGCCCCTCCGAATTCCTTTTCTTTTTTTTTCTCTCTTTTCTGCCTTGAGTGAATAGTGGCTGAAACATGTTAATAAGGGATGCACATGTCTGTCAAGACGCAAGAGGGTATGTTTGGACGACGAAAGACATACCATATACTCTATTTAATTTCACAAATGAGGACAGTAACATTCATGGATCTCCATTTCGGAATCTAGATTTGGCAGGAGTAAAATACATGGGTTGTTCCGGATCTTGTCCCGAGGCATTATTCACACAAACTCTTAAAACGCATTTTTAGATCATCGGACTCGTCTCGTCCCGGAGCATTATTCACACAAACTCTTAAAATGTATTTTTAGGTCCTCAGACTTTTCTTCATGTATACGTCGTCTAGGTCCCAAGCTTTCAAAACTGTTATTTTAGGTCTTAGGACATGTCTCAGGTGTGTCATCTAGGTCTCTGAACTCGCCATAGTGTGTCCATTATATCCAAATGGACCTGATATACTTCGCGTCATGACGCCACATTCTACAATGATTGATTGGATCCACACCTCATTCTTGACTAGGGCAGGAACTTAATGGCAAGCAATTGCCGTTTACTTCTGTTTATGGAGTACTCACTTTGGCCTCGTCGCCACCACTACTGATGTCGTGGTCTTTGATATGCAGGATGATGAAGGCATGGTTGGGGGATGGCTAGTTAGCGACTGTGATATGATGTCACACTAGATTGCAAAGCGTATAGAGGGAGAGCATGTAGGGAGTGCTAGAGAGACCAACATGTTGGTTAGTTTGAGCTCGTTTAGACCTAGATGACATAGTGCGGCAAGTTCAAGGGCCTGAAAATAAATTTTTTATGAGTTCTAGACCTAGGTGACATCTCAAGACAAATTTGGTTACTTAAAAATACATTTTAAGAATTCAAGGATCCCAGTAACACCACGAGACAAGTTTAAGGATCGCTCGTGTATTTACTCATTTGGCAGTTATCATTTATATGTACTCGTGATTAGCTTCATCATTACTCGTAGAAGATAGTGTTCCATGGTTTTTGTAGAATATTATTATTTAGACAAATTTTTAAAAACATATGTATTTTGAGACGGATGGAGTTAAAGGAAAATTATATTGTGTTGGAGCAAACTAGTTCGAATAATACTGTGACTGAATTTTCAATTTGGTACCGACTTGACTTGGGATATTCCCCTGTATTTCTTTGTTTTTCCTTGTTTTGAACTCGTTGTTGGTTCGTTATCATAAATTTTTGTAG
Source organism: Miscanthus floridulus (assembly GCF_019320115.1). NCBI lineage: Eukaryota > Viridiplantae > Streptophyta > Magnoliopsida > Poales > Poaceae > Miscanthus > Miscanthus floridulus. The sequence goes on from NC_089586.1 coordinate 80,129,003, forward strand.
GGGCCGTGGCCCTCCAGTTTCCTCAAAACACTTGACTTGGGATGCCATTGGGTCGGTCAGCCTGACAGGAGTGAAGAAAAAACAAGAAAGGCTTGTGATGTATATATTGCATTTACGTATGTAACATCAAGTCATGGGTCTGGCTAGAGCCAACCACTTTCTTTCCCAAGAAGCGAAAAAGGAGGAGAAACTTCTCCGTTCGCAATATTCTACGAGCTTTGCTTGTCCGAAGCAAGGCCAAGATGCAGATTTTTAAAGTGAACCGTTGGGATTTGGGGGAGATTGCCATCCAATCATACCATTTCTTTATTCTGTTGACGATACACGAGGATCTCCTAAACCAAAAACAATTGCCATCAAAAGATATGGGGGATATATGCGACCCATATGCTTCAATGAGGGCTGGATAAAAGCTCAAGGGAGCTCCCATGTGCTATGCTAAGCCAGCGACAAAGCATCACATCAAGGGAAAAATTCTTGTACACAAAAAAACAACTAGTAGTGTAAAAAGTTGATGCAAGTTTTATCTTCGAAAAAATAAGATGTCAAATTCAGAGTCTAAGTTTTCACACCTTTTTTGTGCTTTGGCCATGGATCTAGATGAAGATTTGCCAGTCTTTTGATTATAGTTAGATCTTGTTGTGATCTTCCTTGATCACCCATTCCCAACAAGTCAACGACCTCGGAAAATTTATGGGTACAATGAGGGCTTTGTTGTTTCATGCTAAGAATGAAAATAAAGAATTGTTGTATATCTTGTCAACAAATTTTTTTGGGAAGAAATATGTTAATTTTCTCACCGCTGGATTCGACACGGAGATTCGCTGCTACACTTCTTCTCCTTTACCTCTGAAGATCTCCATCAACTCTGACGAGAGGTAGGCGGGACGACGAGACGTTGTTGGCCGAAGGGGCGCCGCGCGGTGCTGGAGATGGATCCCGAGGTTGTGGTGGCTGTTGTAGGCGATGGGGATATAGGCCAGAGGCAGGAGAGGACGAGGAGGCTGGAGGTGGAGTGGACGAGGGTGGAGGCGAGGGGATGGGGGGCCACAACACTAGGAGCAGAGGGGGATGGAGGGGCACTGCGGGACGTGTATGGGAAGAAGGAAAAGAAGATAAGGCAAGGAGGAGATGACCTAGGAATTTCGCATCCAGCGGTGAGAAATTTGATAGATTTATTTCTAAGAAATATGTTGTAGATAAGTTGCAATTTTCTTGAATATATTCAAAATTCAACCAAAACTTCAACTTACCGTTGTTACCACCGGTGGTTTAAGTTGGCATGTGCGCAAAGCCATTTCCTAAGCTCTGGCATCTTGTGTCACAGTCCATTTCCACCATGAGACGAAAGATGCCGTCGACAGCTACAGACTTAGGTTGTGACAGGTGGGGCCGGGGAGATCGCGGCGATCTGCAGCCTGTTCGCTTGCTCGTAAACGATCGTAAATTTCCAGCCAGGAACAGTATTTTTCTCTCACACCAAATCAGCCAGCAGTAAATAATCCACGATACGATACGGCCTCCCGAACAGGCTGCTGGTTCCTCCCGAAATAGAGGAATCTGGCCAGTGGCGTCGCGAGGGTGACGCACCCCGTCTTCGTCCGCTGATCCGGACCGTCCAATGCCCTGGATGGACGGCTGCAGGTTCTGTTTGCCTAGCGCCATCGTGCGCGCGTGCCATTGGGTATCAAAACTGTGTTGTGCCGGGCAAACCTGTGTTGTGCCACCACCCACCAACTATTGCTATACCCTATTGGCTTGGTTGATAAGTTATAGCTGAAAGTACTGTTGGCTAATTTATTATTTGAGAAAAATATTGTTTGTTGGTTGAAAAAGTATACAAAATGAATAGGGCAATATATATAGGTACGTGCACCCAACTTTTTCAACACCATGGAACTGCAACTGAACTGAACTGATTTTCTATGGGTGATTGCGGCTGCTCCTGGGCTGCTTCTAGGCTCTTAAAATTATCCAGCAAAATACAGCATATTCGTTTGCTCGTATACGATCGTAGATTATAAGCTAGAATAATATTTTTCTCTCATACTAAACCAGTCAATAATAAATAATCCATGGTCGTTTACGACGAACAGCACGCTAAATCTTCCGTATCACTCACGATACGAGATTTCGATTACGTCACTTTTTATTTAAACTCGAAAAAACAGTCCGCACGACATCAAATTACAGTACTGTACGATACTGGTAGTTATACTGAAATACTCGTACGTACATGTGGAGGCTGCTGGAGGCACATTGATGAGTGTTTCCCTGTCACCGTGTGGGTGTGCCCTGCCAGCTTTGGACTCGTGATCTGGTAGCGTATCTGCAATTAAAACCAAATCACTGTCGAAGTCATACCATCTCACGAAACTCAACTGCATTATTATCATTTACCATTATTAATCATACTGTACGGCCCTTTTGATTTTGGTTTTGTTTTCGGTTCGGCAAAAAAAAAGAAAAGGGAAGAAGAGAGGAGAGAGAGAGATTGATTCCCCCCGACAAGCAAATCCGGAGGAAAGCATTCCCACGGCCCACCACCCTCCCACCCCTAGCTGTGGGTGTTTGTTTCTTTAGTCACTCTTAAAATTTATGTCACATCAAATATTTAGATACTAATAAGGAGTATTAAATATAGATTAATTATAAAATCAATTACATAGATGGAGGCTAATTTGCGAGACAATTTTTTAATCCTAATTAATCAATCAGTAGCACATGTTTACTGTAGTACCACGTTATCAAATCATGGACTAGTTAGGCTTAAAAGATTCGTCTCGTAAATTAGTCGCAAGTTGTGCAATTAATTTTATAATTATTTTATATTTAATACTCTATATATGTGTCTAAATATTCGATGGGACAGAAATTTTAGAACCAAACAGGGCCGACGTCTCCTCCTCTTCCTCTGTTCTGCTGCGTCTCTCTTCTCTTTCTTGCTGCTCTGCTCAGCTCCGCATCGCATCCGCGGGTTCAGCGCCGTGTCTCGCTCCCTCCATTCCTCCTCTCTCCCTCTGCAGCAGGCCTGCACTGTGAGGAGACTGTGACCCGGGTACGGAGAGCCTTCTTCCTTTCTCTCTCATCGCTCCACCAGACCACCACCTCCCTTATTTACTGGTCGAAGCCCCCCCGCGGTTGTTCCTGAGCTGGACCGTCCCGTCGTCTCGCCTTGGTTTGCCGCTTCTCACCGTCCAAAAGCACCACCGCGAGGGCAGAAGACAGACGAGGCGCGCGCCTGGCCCCACCTGGAGGGAAGAGGATGGAAGCAGGAGGAGAAGGAGAAGGGAAGGCGGCGCCGGTGCCGGCGGTGAGGGTGCTGGTGGTGGACGACTCCCCCGTGGACCGCAAGGTCGTGGAGCTGCTGCTCCGCAACCACAAGGGCGGCGCCGCGCCATTCCACGGTCAGCTCCTGCTCCTTGCTTTTGCTTGCTCTCGGCTCCCTTGTTTCCGTCCGCCCATTCCTCCCTGCTGCATGACCCGTCTCAGCGGACGGCGGCCGTGATCATGTTCATGCATGGCACATGGTTGCTTCAGGATTACTCTGCAGCCTGTTCGATTGGCTTGTCGTAAACGATCAGAATAGTATTTTTCTCTCACACAAACCAGCCAACAGTATTTCTTCACGAACCAACAATACGAACCAGCCAACCGAACATGTAGTATTTTTCTCTCACACAAACCAGCCAACAGTATTTCTTCACGAACCAACAATACGAACCAGCCAACCGAACATGCTGCTGATCTCTCTCTCTCTCCTATTTTGGCATTTGCTTTTACTGCATGGTATTGGTAGGGTATGATCAAGCTTCATCCATTCGTCTGTCAGTTGCTTATTACTATTGTCGAAGAAAACAAAATTAAATTGCATGCAGTCTGAATTGAGACCTGGGTTTCATTCCTTTCCTTGTTCATTCATCAGTTACCGCCGTCGACAGCGGCAAGAAGGCAATGGAGCATCTCCGGCTGATGGGACAAGAGAGCCTGGATTCATCTGCCGCTCATGCTAATGTGAGTACACCCAAACGAACGACCAGTCTCATGCACTCGCCGGCCCAATCGTAGACCTCCGTACATATCTGCAGATGCCAAGCTGTCTCTTCTCTCTAGATGAAGCTACGTGGAGGAGTAGTTCTCTGTTTTCCGCTTGGGGACTTTGATCGAATTAATGAACGCTAGGACTAGTAAATCATACGGAGTACAACAGATTTTTACCTCATGGGGATGCGGATGGGATGGATACAGCAGCGCGCGATCCGGTCCCTCCTCTGTTCAAAAAGCGTTGAAGAAAGGTCTCTTCAATCTTCATTACTCCTACTCGTGTACTGACGTAGACAAGTGTGTTATTACTGAAAAAAAAATGACCGTGCTGATAAGTTGAGCAGTGTAGTATGACGTGATGAAATCTTTGACTGCAAGTGCAAGCAGAAACATACATACTCCTACTCCTATTCTATATGATGAAGGCGCTATGTCTGCTATAAGAATCGTTTTGCAGGAGCTAACCGTTGACATCGTGCTCACTGACTACTGCATGCCGGAGATGACTGGCTACGACCTGCTCAAGGCCATCAAGGTAGTTAATCTTCTTCTTCTTGTTGCAGACTTCAAATTAATCCTGTCATCCTTTCTGCTGAAATGAAATGAAACTGAAAGATTTGTTGCACCAATTAACTGCCAGGCGTTGAGCTCCCCTAATCCGATCCCGGTGGTGGTGATGTCGTCGGAGAACGAGCCCCAGAGGATCAGCAGGTGAGGACCGACCCAAATCCCCCTTCTTCCCCCTTTCCCCGGCCTCATCATATCACTGCGCAAAGGCAAAGCAGATGCCGTTTCGTTACATATAGACGCGAGCGAAAGCCGCTTTTGCTCTCTGGCTATGTTCTGTGCATGGTTTAATCAGTTTAGGCCCTTTCTGAAAGCAGGCAGGATTTAGATTTGCGCGCCTTTTCAAAAACGAAAGGCTTTAAGTAGTAGATTTGCATTGCACATCATCAGCACTAACAGGCGTGCCCACCACCACCTCTGAGTCTCTGACTGACCTCTTTCAACTTTTACTTGCTTGATGGATGGATGGATAAAGCAGATGCTTAACAGCCGGCGCTGAGGATTTCATCCTCAAGCCCCTCAAGACCAAGGACGTGCAATGCCTGCGCAACTGTTCCAACGCTGCTAGACCACCCAAGGACGATGCCGTCGCGGACGCCCACCAGTGCGAGAGCTTGAGCAGCAGAAAGCCGCGGTCGGATCAGATGGCCACGCCTGGGCACAGATCACAACTGACAGGATTAACCATGGTATATTCATCATTTATTTCTCTTCCTTCACAAATCACAAGAACAAGAACACACCCAGCTTATAGTATAATTACTCATGATGATGGTGATTCGATGGATTGCCCCCCCCAGGTGCGGAATGCCTCCAGCATTGAAGTCTCGCACTATTTGCAGTTCCTCTTCAAGTTCGTGCTGCTCGCGTACGCGGTGCTGTGCCTGAGCGAGCTCCTCCACAGATGGTTCAATGGCTCCGTCCTCTCCCTGTGGTCTGCATGAGGATCTGAAACCGATCGATGCAGTATTATTAGTGTAACTACTAAGGCTGCTGCAGGCTTTCAGTTGATTTTTCCCTGTAATCCAGGCATGAGAGGAGCCATCGATCAGTTCTTCCTCGCTCCGATTGATCCCTATATTTCATTTCAATTTCACCGGCTGTTTCTCCAGACCCCACTGGGAGCCTCCAGCACTGGGTCTGTCTTTTTTTTTTTTGCTTTATTTTAGCTATAGATTGTTATTGTTTGTTTGGCGTTAGTTGGAGGTCCTAATTTAACAGTAACAGCTAGCGCGGATCAGGTTCTTGCATTGGGCCTGGGCGTCGTTTCGTTTGGTTGGATGGATGGGAGAAGAAGAACCAAGCGTGATAATGTGATGCCTGATTGTAATATGATATGGTATCCCTTTGCCCGTTATTATTATATAAATGCATGATAAGAGAGGGTATCTAATGTCCCTATTAATCAAGATATCGACTTGATCTGCTGATGCAATTGTGCAGAGACAGACAGCTTCTCTGCCATTTCTTATGCTGGGTGGACGCAGACGTTCACCTGCTCTGCCTCTGCTCTTAGCCTCACACAGTCACGCTGCGTCAGTTGACCAGGATATATATGACAGCCAGAATAATCTTAGACGGAAAGGAAAAATTATGCTAATTCCACGATTACACACCATTCCAGTCACGTCAACACTAGTACAAACTTTGTCAAGCAAGTATACGTGCACATGTTGGTCGTGTGATTGATTTAACATAGTTCAAACTTCAGCACTATATATAATTATATATCACTGTAATCTTCTATTCCCTAGATTCTAAATTATAAGTCATTTTAACTTTTTGGGAGAGTCAAAGTATCTCAAATTTGACCAAAATTATAGAGAGAATTATAAAGATTTATGACATCAAATAGGTAAACTATAAAAATATAATTAACGAATAATCTAATTATACTTATTTGGTATTATAAATGTTATTATTTTATTATATAAATTTGATTAAAATTGAAATTCTTTGACTCATTAAGAAAGTTGCAATAACTTATAATTTGGTATGGATGGAGTACTGGACAACAAGAAAATCCTTGTGATAGCGACGAGCAAATGAATGGCTACATGCATGAGGTTCCTAGTAGCAGGTGAAAATCATTCTTTTCATACTTTTCCCCCTCAAGAGCACACTTCGCAAAATCCTAACAAATAATATTACCTCTATTCCAAAATAAATCAACTCCTAGAATCACCTAAAGTCAAAGTATCTTATGTTTTACAAACTTCATAGGAATAAGGAACATCTTCTATAACACCAAATAGTATATTATAAAAATATATTAAAAAAAAGCTACGGCGAAAAACGATGGACATGAAGTAGATAATGAATATTACATGGAACAGGTTAAGGTCATCTTTGGCAGGATTTTTATTGGGACTTCTCCATCGGCTTAATGAAAAGCTCCGCCAAACAAGCATACACGAAAACAACCTGTGAAGCTAAAACCAAACTAGAAATAGTACCGATTCTAAGAAGGGTTGTGGGATTAGGATTTAGGGATAGTACCGATTCTAAGCTTCATATGGTGTAGTACGTATTGGGTTGGATCTCAAACATTCTTCAAGAATGCGCATGGCATGAACTAGATCAATGGATAGAAGCTGGTGCTACACCTTTGTTTGATCCATGAGCTAATAGCTTAGCTCGTATATGTACACTAGGAGTCGCTCGTAAACTCTCGGGGGGTGTTTGGTTGCTAGCCTCATTTTACCACACTTCATCTTAAGGAAGTTTGACCAAGTTAATAAGTGTTTGGTTAAAAACTAAACTTAAGCAATACTCTTTTGAGCTCCACGTCATATCATATAAAGTAAAAAAAGTGTTACAATATTCTTTTAAGCATCGCAATATTTTTTCCAATTTTCTAGCCACACTTTTTGTGGCTTGCCACACTTATCTAACGTTAGTTGTGGCAGAGAGCCAAACAGACCCTTAGACCCCTCCCCCACTACCCCTAGGGTGCTCGATCATAAGCATATCGTTTGTAAGGTCAAACTATTCTACTTTAAGTACAGCAATGCGCGAGCCTTTACATATTCAATGAAAAAGAATATTTATCTAGATTCTTCTGAGTTCTTGCTATATACTTTAACAAATTAGATATTCAAGACTGTATATTCTACCCAGTTCGAGCTTGAACTATGATTAGTTGGCCTTGAAACGAAGCCGGCAAAGTAGCCTCTATTTTGATGAAAACTCTTGTTCCTTAAGCAGAATGGCAGGGGTTGTCCCTTGAACTTTTAGTATTCTCTCAGTCTATCAATATAAGGCATATTCAGCCTATTGAAAAGTTAGACCATAAACAATTAGTAAAATTATATGCATGTTTAGTGTATAGAACGAAATTGCATCAATAGTTTTCATTCAAAGTGGCTTTAAGACAATACTGATTTTTTGTAGCTATTGACAATTTATTTTAAGAGAAGTTATGGACCAAAGTTTTTTTTTTTGACAAAATATGGACCAAAGTTTACTTTGGAAGACTTTCCCCTACCACACAATATATAACTTGCATAGAAGGAGGGAGTGATGCACAAGAAATTTGGACAGAAACTCTCAAACTGAAAGGGGAGGGGGGGGACGGTTGATATAAGATAGTGAAAAAAAATCCATCCAAGCAGAAAGCCAACAACCTGGCGCCGGTATAGCCTGACGCCAGTTAACGTTACCTCGTACCACTGAAAGACTCTAGGCGCGTACACTGCGAAGAACTGTACTAGTATACGATAGGACATAGTAGGAGTCCTGAAGGAGAACAGGAGCCTGCCGGAGAATCATGCTTGTTTAGTGTATAGAAATTGTAAATTTAAAAAAAGTGATTTTAAGACAACACTGGTTTTTTAGCCATTGACAATTTATTCTAAGGCCCGTTTGAATCCTTAAAATTAAATTCATTTCTAATAATTATAATTTAGGCACAGATTAATTAAGCTAATATGGTTGTATATAGAATATAATATATTTGTATACTACTATTAGCCATACGAGAGATATACTTATATGTTGCATTTTTAGTGTAGGGAAGCAAGTTGACGAGCGTAATATAAGTTTCAGAGTAGAAATATAGCATGGTTATCTATAGAATCAATTTTCATCTTCTACCCTATGAATTTGAGATAGGTTACATGTAAACTTGAGAAAACAGTGAAATGTCAAATTTCAAACCAAATAGCCTAATTTCATTATAAGTAGATTCCATTCTTTCAAAATCAAAGGATCCAAACAGCCTCTAAGAGAAATTATGGACCAAAGTTTACTTTGGAAGACTTTTCCCTACCAGAATATATATAGCTTGCAAAGATGGAGGGAGTGGTGCACAGGAATCTGGACAGAAACTCTGAAACTGAAAAGGGAAAAAAGGGTTCATACAACATATATAGTGAAAAAAAAATCGGTCCAAGCAGAAGCAACAAGCCAACAACCTGACGCCGGTGCAGCCTGACGGCAGTTAACGTTACCACTGAAAGATTCCAGGCGCGTACACTGCGAAGGATTGTACAGTAATGATAGGAGACATAGCAGGAGTCCTGAAGGAGAACAGAAGCCGGCCGGGCGTCCTGCCGGAGAATCATGCAGCGCAGGCGCAGGTCCACTGCCCTCCCCCTCATGACTGCCGGCCGGCCGGGCCGGGCTGCCAAGCCATTGAATGGGGCCATGGGGGGCGCACGGCGCGTAAAAAAATAACTAATTTCACAGTTTAGTTGGAAATCACGAGATGAATCTTTTGAGCTTAGTTGGTCCACGATTGAAAAATATTTATCAAATAAGACGAAAGTGCTACTATTTATCGGATTGAAATTTTTTGCAATTAAACGTAGCCCTGGCGCCGGTATAGCCTGACGCCAGTTAACGTTACCTCGTACCACTGAAAGACTCTAGGCGCGTACACTGCGAAGAACTGTACTAGTATACGATAGGACATAGTAGGAGTCCTGAAGGAGAACAGGAGCCTGCCGGAGAATCATGCATGTTTAGTGTATAGAAATTGTAAATTTAAAAAATGTGATTTTAAGACAACACTGGTTTTTTTAGCTATTGACAATTTATTCTAAGGCCCGTTTGGATCCTTGAAATTAAATTCATTTCTAATAATTATAATTTAGGCACAGATTAATTAAGCTAATATGGTTGTATATAGAATATAATATATTTGTATACTATTATTAGCCATATGAGAGATATACTTATATGTTGCATTTCTAGTGTAGGGAAGCGAGTTGACGAGCGTGATATAAGTTCCAGAGTAGAAATATAACATGGTTATCTATAGAATCAATTTTCATCTTCTACCCTATGAATTTGAGATAGGCTACATGTAAACTTGAGAAAATAGTGAAATGTCAAATTTCAAACCAAATAACATAATTTCATTATAAGTAGATTCTAATTCCTTCAAAATCAAAGGCCAAACAGCCTCTAAGAGAAATTATGGACCAAAGTTTACTTTGGAAGACTTTTCCCTACCAGAATATATATAGCTTGCAAAGATGGAGGGAGTGGTGCACAGGAATCTGGACAGAAACTCTGAAACTGAAAAGGGGAAAAAGGGTTCATACAACATATATAGTGAAAAAAAAATCGGTCCAAGCAGAAGTAACAAGCCAACAACCTGACGCCGGTGCAGCCTGACGGCAGTTAACGTTACCACTGAAAGATTCCAGGCGCGTACACTGCGAAGGATTGTACAGTAATGATAGGACATAGCAGGAGTCCTGAAGGAGAACAGAAGCCGGCCGGGCGTCCTGCCGGAGAATCATGCAGCGCAGGCGCAGGTCCACTGCCCTCCCCCTCATGACTGCCGGCCGGCCGGGCCGGGCTGCCAAGCCATTGAATGGGGCCATGGGGGGCGCACGGCGCAGTCCAGACTCCAGTCCAAGAAGCGCAGCGCATCGGCTGAAAACCGGACGCCATGGGGGTCTGCATGCGAGATGCAAGGCGCCAAGGCGGGTTATTTGCAAATCCGGAATCCCTGTTAGCGCAGGTACCTGTGACGATGTGCCAGAGCAGCAGAGCAGGAGCGCAGCAATGGCGGTGGCGGGCCGGCAATAACTCGCGGGGGATCGCGCTCAGGAGGAGCAGGGCAGCGTACACTGCCTGGTGGTGCGCGCTCCGGATGTGCTCATTGAATCCCTGCGCCGAGCACGAGCAGGGCTTCGTAAGCGCAGCGGGGGCGATCTATGATGGGCCTTCGCTGCTTGCCGCCGACACGCGGATCTGCAGAGCGCCCAGGCTGCTGCCTGCTGCCCGCCAAGCGCCAATCCAAAGCTCAGAGAGCAGCCGTCTACTGCGCTCTCGATCTAGGAATGGATTCGGATGGGATTCGCAAGGAAACGGATTCGGATACCACTGTTTACCATATTTTAATTTCAATTTCAATATGAATATGGATATTGTCAGATACTAATGCAAAACGGATACTCGAATTCGGATTCGAATTCAGATATCTACTTGATTTTGAATATGTTGATAAAGACAAATACAAAAAAATAAAATATTTTAATCAATATTTCAATAATTAGGTATATAATTATAAGAAAAATATAGATAATATATATTAATTACCGAATTCAAACAAATAAAAATATATATTATAAGACATTTCCGATCGACGCCACAACTTGAGAGATGCACTTAGTTGATAGCCCTTTGAACTTCACTAAACATGTCGTATTGTCGTGGCATTGGGTACTTGATATGCAAATAACTTCAATACTTGTGATCAACACAATGGGTACTCCAATAGTACTTACTAGATCATTCATTGCTTGATGGTACCCAAATGGTGTTGGGTCCTCTCATGTTAGTGACCACATGCTTAGGCATTGAAATGGCCTTTGCGTGCACAATAGAATGATTTGCAACTGTAGCCTTTATGATATCATTTCCGTCCTTCCTAAGCAAATAATTTTCATTAATAGAGATAATTCTTAGGATTGTTACTTTTGAGACAATTCTTAACCAAGTGACCCGGTGGTTGGCACTTGAAACAAATGAAGCTTTGTTGGGCCTCTTGATTCTTGCTCAAATTATGCTTCATGCAGGCTTGCCTCCTCCTTAATGCTTGTTTTTTTTCGAAAACCCCTCCTTGATGCTTGTGCCTTCTACACAAGCTTGTTGGGATAACTTGAGGCAAAGTGCCCCATTTCTTCCCATTCAAAGCATTTGATGTGAGCAATATCTCTTTTCTTCTTGCTCACTTCCTTGGCATCATGATATTTCTTTGAATGCCCTATTCTTTCTCCTTGTCTAGTTTTCATCTTTACTTTCTTCCCCATATTGGCCATGTTCGCTTCTCTTATAATCCGTCTTTTTCAGCTTGTTTTTTCAGCAGGAACAGTGTTTTCTCTCTCACAACAAATCAGCCGGAACAGTGTTTCAGCTTGTTTTTTCAATGAAACGAACAGGGCCATTATCATTATCTTGATGGTTGACCTTTTCTTCAACTTGGGGTTTCTTTGACTCCTTGCTTGAGTCCTGTGGCTTCACACCATTCTTGTTGGGGCAACTCATGTCAAAGTGCCCCATCTTGTGACGCTCAAAGCACAGGCTACCCTCTTAGCAAGCCCTCGTTTACTCTTTATAGGTCAGTCACAGATGGGGTTTCATGAGAATTTCATGGACATAATAAGCTAGCATAGCATAGCATAAATGAAGAGATGTGATGAAGTTATTATGCAATAAAATGAGTTTCATATGGATGAAACTTATCTATACTATTTCCAACACATAGGAGTATTGAAAACTAATAATAAGACATGAAACCCTTATTGAGAGCATCTCAAACAGTATGAGCTAGCTCTAAGTTGACAAATATATGGAGAGAAAGAACGCAGCAAGCAGCTCTAAAGATCATGCTGTGAGAAAAGAATACATTGTGAAAGCCTTATTCATCTTCCGGGGTTATGGGCAATAATTTCTCCCTGCGGCCCTGCCTTTTGCGATGCAAAATTATACTTGGAGCCAATAGATCAAGTATTCAAGTGCTCACAGGAACGGCAGAGCGACGCAACAGGCATCATGCCCGTGAGCCCGTCCGCCCAATTGTTGCTGCATCAGACACGGGCGTACCAGGCTGGGCTTCAAGGCCATAGAGATATGCTAAACAAAGCAAGGGCTGCTTCCATCTCTCCGCCCAAAACCTCTCTCACCATAGTACTCCCCCATCAACAGAACATCAGATGATAGAAGAGCAGATGCATAGGCCATAGAGGTATGCTAAACAATAACGTTCAGACAGCAGCTAGGGGCATCAGAGTGCAGACACACATCATCACTACAATTTTACATCACCGTAATCTCGCAAAAATCTACATGTCAGGCTACAAGGGAACCCATCAGCAATCAATTGAGCACAAAATTTCACCACTTCATACAGTCAAGGAGGCACCGTTATCGTCGAGTGAAAGGCTTAGTATCATTGTAGCTGCCTTGGGTGCCCTGAAAAAACAGCAACATCCATTCATTAATCTGGTAATGTTCATTGTATTCAATGTCTAAACAACCTAATACTATTTGTTTGCCACACAAAGCAATGCTTTGCAACAGCTAAGTATATCACAATTTGTATGCCAATTTAATTAGGAAAAGCACGGTTCCTCCATCCAGTTGAGTTACAACCCTGAGGGCTTGTTTGGATGTACTCGAAGTGCATGGATTGAGGTGCATACGAGTGCATCTAAACAAGGCCTGAGGTGAGTCTGGGTTTTGGGACAATGCTCCGTGCGCCGCATGCCCAATTGGACGTGGGTCGTACAAATCCGTTGGATGTGTAGCAGCTATCATTTAATTACAGGACCACAGACAGGATGATCGAAGTGGCAAGACTTCTCAATGCAGAGTTTTCAAGTCTGAAAAATGCAATAGGATAGATCAAATCTAGCAAATAATAGCAGGCTACTCAACATCAAGCTTCCCTGTCCAAGTGTCACAGAAACCTCACGGAAAAACTTCACATTTGGACAGTATACATGTTGGCAAAGACACAGGTTTGGGATTTTCAGATTTCTGTATTGCACAAGCCTTGAACCGGCTGGTATGATACATATAGACCAAGTGGTCTTGCTTACAACTAAAGCTACCAACTAAAGTAGAAGATAAGCCTAGAGATAAGATTCTAAAGCTAAGTTAAGGTGCCATGACTTGGGCACTAACTGCTACTACTTTATCTAGAGATGGAGCTCCAAAATATCACAAGCACAAGACTTGTTCCTTCAATACAAAGTGGGGTTAGCTATTCCATAAGAGTCTGGAAAAATGGTAGTTGAATTGTAGAGACAGGGCACTGGAAGTGCAAATGTGCAATACAAGGTTGAAGATGACTGACAGTATATTTAGTTGGACTAAGTGCTGACATATTTGGAGTGGAACAGACACTTTTGAAATCACTGGTATGGCAACAGGACTTCTCTATATTAAAGATATGAAGGCACGCCGAATCGGCGGCCTTCTAGGGTGTCCACGTCAGTTCTTTTTATTTGGTGCGTTAGATCGAAATTCCACGGCTCAGATGAGATAGCCAGATAGGTGAAGCAACTGCACCCATTAAATGAAGTACGGTTGTCTGCTGTGTCTCTCAGGGTGTCCACGTACGTTCTTTTTATTTGATGTGTTAGATAGAAATTCTACAGCTCAGATGAGATAGATGAAGCAACTGCACTCATTAAATGAAGTACGGCTGCCTGCTGCGTGACACGCAATGCATGGTCGGTGCATGGTGGTCGGCACGCATCCTCCGCTGGGGCCTTGCTTGCATGCGAAAGCTGTTGGCGCTTGCTTCACGGGATAACTGGTTGCCCGCAACCTCTCTCTCTTCCTCTCCCTCTCCCTCTCTCCAGATCTGCGGCCGCATCGGTCGGCCTCCGGCGCACCGGCGTGGCCAGGCCCCCGCGGTGGGCGCAGCCGCCTCCCCTCCCCCCGCTGCGCGCATCGCTCTCTCGCGCTTGCTCTAGATACGCCCGCGGGTGGCCGAGGTTGCCACCGCGCGCTGCTGCTTTGCGCCGTGCCGTCGCCTTGGTTGGCCGCACTCACCCCTGGGCCGTCACTGTGGGTGCCTGCTCGCTGCTGCGTGCCGCACGGGCCACATCCCCCGCCGTGGTCACGCGGCTCGGTTGCATCGCCGACCCCCTCCTTCCTCGGAGCGGGGCCCTGGACGGAGGACGTGCGGCTCTGGGACTGCCGCTGCGGTGGCCGTCGGGGGCGGCACGAGGAACCACGCTACGGTGATGGAGACGACCGTGCTCGTCGTACTGGAGGCTTGCACCCTTATGCTTGCAGGTACCTCGCATTGGTGTTTCGCCGCCGCCGCAAAAGAGGCGGCCGCTGTGGAGTTCAAGGGAGGAGGAGGCGCCGCAGAACTGCTGTAGATCGGGGAGCCGAGGGCGAGCGAGATGGGGATATTCTTCAGCAAGGCGGAGCCACCGCCGCCGATGGTGTTGGTGCCGCCGCTCTTCGATTACCCTCCCATCGCCGCCCGCACCAGGTTCGTCGCTTCCTCTCTCCCCTCCGTTCCGAACCCTCTGCTTTGTGTTAAGGCAGGGAAGCCAATTGGTTGGTAGCCTCACTCTGCACAAATCTCGGCTGGTGATTCAGCCGTAGACCTACGCTCTGCATAACTGCTCCACTTAAACGGCTGAATGGTCGTGATTAATCATGCTTCCAAGCAATCGCGCTTGATTGCTCGCATGGTGTGAAATAGAACGGTGGATTGGTGAAATGCGTCAGATCGTTAACATCAGTTAGTTGTAAGGTTGTGCACTTGTGCGTCTCAATTTTGGTAGCTTGCTTTTATCCTTGGAGCACGCACATCTCTAGCAGATGCATTTTCCTATGCACCTTTACAGTTAAGGTTAGTTTTAGTCTTCCTGGAAGGATGAGACATTGCCGCATTACACTTGGGGTTGCACTTATGTCAGCCTGGGCCCTTCATTGTGCTTTACTTAAAGCAGTGTTAGTCTTGAACATGCAGGATGGCGGTGCCAGCGTATGAACTAATGTTTGGGAAGCTCTCGCTGCACAATCTGTTTGAGGACTATTTCGATCAAGCTGGGAATATGACCTAAGGATCATGTTGAAGCCGCTGGAAGATCCTCACGTTGATTTGATTGCTACTGTATCCTGTCAAACATTACCTATCATTTCTGCTACTGTCTTCACTTTCTTTACCCTTTCAATATCATGGTACCTGTCTGTTTAGGATGTAATTGGTGTTAAGTGCACCAACTAAACCCTATTGTCATTTTTTTTATTTGTTAATGCTGCTATCATTTTCTGTCCTTTTCATTTATCTTTGAAAGAAAGAATTTCAAAGAACTATCACTTCATATCTCTAGTTGTCATTAGCATGGCATCGTTATTAGAACATCTAGTGACCTTTTGACATCTGTTCTGGAAAGGACACTCTGTTGATGTTCCCTGTGCTTGTGTTTCAACTATGATAACATAGTCTTGCCTGGATGTTGCATAGTGCCACAAACTGAGGTTTTCACATATATATTTGTTGATATTACAGACAACCTTGTGCCAGATTTTGAAATGGTGCCTTTAGTGCAATCTCATGTCCATAAAGCCACTGATTTGCTAGCAGTTTTGTAGAATGGTTATAGCTGCTGCAACTGGAATCTTAAGAGATTTCGTTCCAATTCATCCATATTTAAATATTTTATTACTTCCCGAAAAGCTTTTGCCTACCTTAATGTCACTAGGTGTCTGCTGCTGCTGATAACAATAGTGGAACAGAAGTAAAAGGGGATGCTCTATTTCGCTGGCAGAGGTGGATATTCATAGCTTCTAAACTCTTCATATTAGTCCCACCTTTGTTATACTAACAAAAACACTTCACTTTTTCTTAGAGAACTAGATGACCCCCATACCTTTGTGGACCTTCTTGTGTCAACTTCAAATCTGTATGCACTTTCTGGCTCGATGGACTATAATAATGTTAGTCAGCATTTTTATGTATGAAAAACACATGAATAACAATTTGCCAATCTCCTTTTCTTGCAGCTGGTTGCAGCTTAGGTCATGTGCCTATGATCCTAACTATCGTTTTGGTGCCTTCGGAACACTACCTTTGCTAATGGGGAACAGGTAGGCCATATATCTTGTTTTTGTTTCCAAATAATGCAAAGTGTTGTTAGATAGCTTTCCAGAAGCTTTAATGTTGGTTGTTGAAGATTTTTTTTCCTGGTCCAGTGTTAATAATATTTTATTCTGTTAATATAATTAGAAATGATCACAATGAGGGAGCTATGTTTGTCTTTTTTGCAGGGTGCGTTCAGAAGATTATGGGGTCGTGGGTGTAAGATATGGTTCAGAGAATTTATCTGTTGGGGCATCGTTTGTGCCAATTCCTTGTATACATCTATCTACTGCTAAAACACCTCTTTTCTTTTCTATCTTTCTGTTGGTGGCTTGCTACCCCGACTTGCTCAGGATTAAGTGCCTTTGTTGTTGTTTATTGAATTTTGATTAAGGTTGATATAACAAGTAGATGCACCTCCATAGTTTTGAATCTATTTAATGTATTGGATTGTTCCTTAATAATATTCTTATGTGGTTATGTTCAGGTCTAACATGTCATGCTCATTCTTTTCTTGGCAGTATCTGGTGAGGTACCCTTGGGTGCATGGTTGGTTGGGAGAAAAGGGAGCTTAACTGCAGGAGTACAATACAAGCCACTTAGTGAGTGTTACCAGGCTAAATGGTCTAGAGTTCTATTCTTTAGATGGATATATGATAATATGACTCTTAAAACATCAATTCATTGTTTTGCATTTCTTTGTCTTATTCACCACTGAAGCTACTATACTTGCATGTTGTGGGTGTACTGTTGTTTGTAAGCTGTAGCTGTCTTTTGGCTTTGAACTGCAACAACCAAAACAACAAAGCCTTTTAGTCCAAAGCAAGTTGTCACTACTGCAACTGCAAAGATGTATCAGGCTTTGAAGTTCTCTACAATTACTATTTCTATTAGATCTCCCAATATTTACATAGGTTACCCTAACATGCTTGGGATTAAAAGGCTTTGTTGTCATCGTCGTTGCTAAGTTCCAATATTTTGTTGAATGTTTTCTGCCTTCCCTGCTAGCAGATGATACATGTGGATGTTTATTATTTTTATATGTTTTGAGCCTTCTGTTTTTGCTGCTGACCCTTATTCTCTATCCTGTCTATTCTACAATAGGTGGCAGCAAACATCCCATGCCATTTACAGAACTGGAGAACTGGAATTGTGCAATCAGTTATGGTGTTGGCTCAACTAGCCCGCTCAGCCCTTCATTCATTTTCTCCCTGGAACTTGCCAGAAGTACACAGGTTTGCTTTTATAATTGTACATATTTTTCAATAAGAAAGCTTCAGATAGCTTATTAGTTTGCAACTGCTATGATCTTTTAACAAGAGTATAAACTATTTGCTGCCTCTGATGGAGTGAGGAATTTTTTGTGCATGGATTACGATATGTAATTTGCAAAGTAGCTATATACTCATGTTCGTGATTTATCTAAGAACATCATCGATGCATTAGAAAATGTAATGTTTCGCTTTTTATTGGCGTGTTGTATGCGCTTTGAGTCTTAGTTTACACACAATAACGTATGAGCTTTAAAAGTTGCTGCTTGATCTCATTTGTAATTTTGTAGATTCATAGGTGTCAAAGAACTCAATTATAATCACATCGAAACATGCAATGAACAATGAGGTGGATGGATATGCTTTCTTTTATTCTTTTGTGTGGGGTTCAAATGGTCAACTGTTCTTTTAGAAACTATTAGTTACTTATGGGCTAAACATAAAAAATTACAACACTGACATAAGTCAAGCAGTTGCCAATGATGCTAGCTAAAGAATTTCTTTATCTAAATAATGCTGGCTACCTCGAATTGAATTTTTCCCCTTAACGTGCAGCTAACCACATCATTCTATCAGCACCTGGTTGTTCAAAGAAGGGTAAGGGCAGTTCTTTCATTTCATATTTGCAAATAGTCCTTGTCCTTTCTTATTAATTACAGTTGAGATTCAGGTTATATCTGCTGCTGTGTCATTTTTTGGGCGAGAATCCTACCTGACTTAAATCTAACTTCCATATGGTGTCATGAATATCTGGGGATGCGGCAAAGCCTGAATTTTGTGGCTGTTTAATTATTATATTGTTATTATTCAATTTGGGCATAAATTATGAAGTAAAGCTCTTTTTTGCATTTTCAGATAGCCCATTTGACACTATATGAATTTTCTGGATTTCTTTAGGAAACCATGTTTCTTTGTTCATATTCCAACAAGCTCTAATATATTTTGTAGGGTCCTAGTGTGCCATTGGTTGTCAAATGGGCCGATACAGAAAAGGAAAGGCAGGCTCGGAAAGCACAAAAAGCTCAGTTACAGCTATCTAATATGCCCAATGCAAGTCCAATGCAGCAGTCTTCGGTATTTGGAGCTTTACAGATGGGATATATGCCTCAATACAATGGATTTGGCTATCAGGTGTCTTCTGCTGTTCTTTTAGCCTTCTTTACATTTTACAGCCATATCATAGAAAATGCTCAGTAGTTATACCAAGGGCAGCACTCTTCTAATGGTATTCTGCTTTCAAGGTTTTTTTCCTTCACAAATTCTCTCCACCAATCCTTGTTCAGAACATATGATTTATTAACTTCTGTTCTTCTCACTCATAACATATCATCTGCAGTATTTGAATTCCTTCCTGCTTGTTCTTTGGTAAACATATGTTGTAAACGGAAAAGATCTATTCCATTCAATTTTTCGAAACTCTTAGCTTTACTCCCTTGACATTATATTATATTGATTCTTAAATAATACATGTTATATGTGGAAACTCCAAACACCGAAATCTTTGCCGTAAATGATGATCAGCATCAAATTTAATGTAGTGTGTTTTATTTCTTGTGCAGCCACCAGGAACATACGGGCTTATGCAGTACCCTCTATCTCTGCAGAATCAAGGCCCCTTCTAGAATATGGTTCAACCTCTTAATCAAGGGAACCCAATAAGAGGAGTCAATCCTGAACTGTCTCCCAGTTCAGTTCAAAAGTCATTTAATGCAATGCAGTTAGGCAGCCCTTATCCTGCTATCCCTGGTATGCAGTATCCTGGATCATATCCTGGTGGTCCCATGAACAATCGTCCTTTTGGCAATTCTCACAATTCAATTTCGATTAAAGTTCCAAATTCAAATGCCAATTGCGCCATTTCTTCTAGTCCCAGCAGCAATGCTGGTGGGCAGGTTGAAGGTTAGCCACATTCGATACTCTATTCTATGCAAAGGGAGAAAGACTATTCGCTAGAGAGTTCATGTGGTCATTAGCATGTACTTTTTGTCTCTCAAGTCTCAACGTTAAGTTCCCTAGCAAAAATGTGCATTTTATAGCATGATGTGCATGATCCTTTGTTTCACAAAAATGTACATCAGTACGTAGGACAAAAATGATTGGTAGCCCTTATTATAATATCTGTGCTATCAAAATCCATAAGGACCATAACCCATTATACAATCAATTAATCTGCCTATCTACCACTTCTATAACCGATACCGAATTGTGTTTTAAAACCTATATAACCTAATTATCTAATTATCATGTTACAGGTCCTCCTGGAGCCAATCTATTTATTTATCATATCCCACAAGACTATGGTGACCAAGAGCTTTCCAGTGCCTTTCAGAGTTTTGGTAGAGTACTAAGTGCTAAGGTGTTTGTAGATAAAGCAACGGGCGTCAGCA
This sequence comes from Miscanthus floridulus, assembly GCF_019320115.1. Classification (NCBI taxonomy): domain Eukaryota; kingdom Viridiplantae; phylum Streptophyta; class Magnoliopsida; order Poales; family Poaceae; genus Miscanthus; species Miscanthus floridulus. Next base: position 80,149,342 of record NC_089586.1, read on the forward strand.
AATGCTTTGGTAAAATCTCCCACTCTCTCTATCTTTCGGCGCACAGCCTGCTAACTTTGCTAACCGACTCATATAACCTGGATGCAGGTTTTGTGAGCTACGATTCTCCTGCTTCTGCACAGGCAGCAATCAATAGGATGAACGGGTACCAATTAGGCGGTAAAAAACTCAAAGTACAACTCAAGAGAGAAAACAACAACAAGCACAGTAAACCTTATTGGCAAAAGGCCAGCAGCTGTTATGACCATACCACGTGATCATGGTTCTCAGAGAAAGACGTACTTGTGTTGTAGTTTTCGCTCTTTCCACCTATACTATAATCCTAGCCAATGTTGCGCTTTGAATCTAAGTGTGTTGGTTGCCTGAGCCCAACTTCATCAAAGACTTCTTTCCACTGATATGTCATTGATTTGCTGGTTAGAATAGGCACCATGTAATGACAGCCAACCTCTATGTTGGTTTACAACATTGTAATGAAAAAAGCCATGTTACATTTTTTTTCCATATTTTTTCCATTTAATATACCAAATAGACCAACCTTTCGTAGCAACGCGATGATAAAACATATTAGACATATGAGCCATTTTTTCCAAGATTTTTCCTATACCAAACACATCACCCGCAGCGAAGCGCGGGCAGCAATGGCTAGTAACAATAAAGGTGGAATGGAAAGGAATAGGTATAGCAATCAAATCATCCTGGTCAGAACTATCTTGGGAGGATGATCCAGTAAGGTGATTTATGTGTCAATTGACTATGCTAAAGTGTTAACACTAGTTATGTAATCGTAGTGTCCCATCCCTGAGTGTCCGTTGGTTTAGATTTTATTTCCAGCTCAGCCAATAAACAGTGAATAACGGAATGCTGTGTTTATAATCTATATGTGCACAAGGTAGAACAACATAAGGTAAATAGGTCAAACAAACATAAGGCAGGGAAGTTTACCATGTTTCAGTTGTTTGATATAATGCAGCTGAGCTTCCAAAGCATGAAGTAAGCATGTCAGTATTCACGACACCAGGGCTAAGAGCAATGGCTGCCAATCCAGGAGGCAGCTCTTTAGCCAACGAGCGTGTCAAGCCCTCAATCGCCCACTTCGAAGCACAATATGGAGCAACCTGAAAAGACAATGTGCAATTTAGTATGCACTGAGGATTTTGATTCAACAGAAAGAAACAACTATAATGCATTTGATGGCTTTCTGTATGACCTCTGCAGCAGCAGATCTTCCCCAACCAGAGGATAGATTGATTATAATCCCATGTCTCTTCTCTATCATAAGTGGTACGAAATGGCGAAGCACATTTGCTGTTCCCTTGATATTTGTATCGACCACCATATCAAAATCTTCCGCTGGAACATTCCATGTCTTGTTATTCTTATTTATTGTACCAGCATTGTTTACTGCCAGAATACCTCAACAGTTAGAATCCAGGAAATCTTCTTTGCTCATATACTCAGAATGAGCATACAAATATGTGATTCCATAATAAACTTCATGGCTCAACTGCATACGGACACAAAGCACAACAAACCTATAATATCTGGAACTTGCTTCTTTTCCACAACAGCCTTTGCCAGCTCGGCCACACTGCTGTCAGACCTCTGCAGCAGAAGCGTAAAATAGTGCTTGAGAAAATGTTTTCACATAGCTACAACCTTATGTCCAATACGTCACTGATAAAATGTAATTCTATTATCATCTCACTATTGTCCAACACTAATAGCTACAACCTTATGTCATCAATGTACTATCTTTATGCATCTATGGTCAAAATTAAAAACGTTTGGTGGGAATCCTAGACTACAATACCCCTCTCCAATTCCTAGTAAGGTGGAAACCAGTTCTTCAATGTGGAGAATGCTCCAGCAACTCATGCACAAACTGTTCTAGCCCATAGTCTGAGACGATAATCAACCCCCACTGGCTACTGTATGCATCACATTGTGAAAACGTAGAGCACAAAGATTTCCTATTCCTTGAACATCAAATATTATCATGCACACTTATCTGCATTGACTTATGAATTGAAGACCCATGAACACTCAGGTGATACGCTACCAGTCAAACAACGAAGTTTACCAATCTGTAAAATACTCATCCAAAGTTCTAAGCAAGGATGCATATACAGCAGCACGAATCTACAACCTAGTGGGTGTAATTGAGATTTCGCTCATCAATACACTAGCATATGACTTCAAAAGCACAAAGTTCATGGGAAGCCCCAAACGAAAGTAAGCACTGAAAATGAATCCCAGCGAACTGGAGAACTAGGTCAGCAGGTCACTCCCTAGAAAGCAGCGCAGAAACTGCGAAGCAAAATTCCTATCAGTACTTGAACGAGCACTGGAGCCTTACTACATCGGCGACGGTGAGGAAGTGGCGCGACGGGGACGTGATCTCTGCCTCGAGGGAGCGGAGGTGCTCGGCGGAGCGGCCGCAGCCGACCACCGCGTGCCCGCGACGCGCGAGCTCGAGCGCCAGGGCCCGGCCCAGCCCCCTGCTGACCCCCGTGATGAGCACCGTCCTGGGCCCCGCCGCCGCCGCCCGCGCCGCAGCCGCCGCTCCCCCTCCAGGCTTGGGCGCCGTCATCCTCCACTCCTCTCGCTCGCTGCGCCGCCGCACGATGCTTCCAGGGCCTGTTTGGTCGAAGACCTGGAGGACTTGCCTGGCTAAAAAGTGTTGTCTGAGAGTTGCGTTGATGATCTTTGCCTTGCCAGGCAAGTCTGAACAAGGTCTGTTTGGTTAGAAGCATGTGCCTGGAAAAGCTAATAAAAGATACAATACATATTTAAAAGCTAATAAAAGGTATAATACCATATTTAAACTTACACGGTTATGGTTATAAATAATAATAAATAAATAAAAGCATCCATATTTTCTCAATTAATAATATATTTGAAATTACAATTACAAATAAAGTTAATAGATTTCCTAGCTATTTAAAAAATGTCATAAGGAAAGAACGTATGAGGAAGAAAGATAATTATAATTATACTGCACACATTATGCTAATTTTAACGTGAACATGATCAACCGAGGGGAGAAAGACTAGAAAATATAAAATATACAAAAAGTTTTTACACATAGCTGTGAAAAAAGAAATAGAATATGCCTAAGAAGTTTAATAAAAAAGAAAATATATTTTCTTCTATATAAAACTTTAGCATCATTCGAGTAATATATATTATTATAATACAAAAATAATATAAATAAAACCTTTAATAAAGTAATATAAAATATAAATACTTTTAATATTTTATTTTCCTAATAATTCATTCATATGATTAAGGAATAAATAGAATAAAATGTACTAAATGTATCTCGGTTGCACCTATCACAGATTAACAATAGAAAATAGAAATATAAATAATATAGCGTACAGCAAAGTAATAATATAATGTACTAAATGACTAGCTTAGCACTGTAACCAACGTCCAGGCCAGGCAACTGAGAGCCAGGCGCTCGTTTTTTATCGCCTGGGAGCGGACTGGATTGCCTGGGCCAGGAAAGTCACCAGGGTCCAATCCAAACATGTCACAGGCAGCTTCCAGGAACCTCCTTGCCCAGGCAAAATCTTTCCAGGCTCCAAACCAAACAAGCCCCCAGTGCGTGTGGTTGCAGGCAGCGAGGGCAGCTCGTCGCTCTCGATGTTTCCTGTTAAATCGGCCCATGGACCAGGCCCCTTTTAGGCCGGACCATGGGCCTCAGGGGTAAAAGGGAGGATGGGCCCATAGAAAAGCCGGAGAGGAGGGAGGGCTACCGGCCCATCCACCGTACTGTTTCTCCGCAGGGGTGCGCACGCCGCCGTCGTTTATTCTGGTCTGGAGTAGCGTCCGAAAGTGTGTCGAGAACCTAACCGATCCCTCGCGCCGCCTCCGACCTCGCCGCCGGCGGTAAGGAAGCCTCTCTCTATCTCTAACCTCATCCTTGGTTCGCTAGTCCATCATTTGTGATCCCTCTGCTCGTTAGCCTTTCCGGATAAGGTGGAAAAGTTTGTCCTTCTTACTCGATCGTTAGGCTTCTTATTCTTAGTCCTGGGATTGGCCTGTGATGTGTCGTTGTCTCCTGTCACTTGTTGGGTTCTTGTCGTGCTCGAAGAACATGTTACTATCAGAGAGTAAGTAGGGCTGTTTCCCCTGTAAGGGCTTGTTAATTTTGCTCCTAATTTATGCGTTGCCTGATTGAAAGGAATGTTTTCATTTTAACGAACTGGGTACTGTTGTCCTAAGAGGAGGATATGGAATGCTGGGGGTTCATGAATTGAGTTTGTATAATTATGTTAAGACGAACTGTGTCATGTGTCATGTAGGTGCTAACTGTCAAGTACTATGTAGTTTGGGGCTTTAGCAGATTTTTTTTATAGAAATCAATAATTAGTGTGGGGTACGATCTCGGATACCCACGGCAGACCACATGAGTTGCGCCCCCAGGGGCGGCCCAACCCATAAGACGAAGCCTTGCGGGGCACGGCTCTGCTCGGCGCCTCCCGCAAGACACTGGGAACATATCCTGAAGATACTACGAGATCTGTTAGGATACATATGATCCCAAGATTCCTGTAATCTGTTATTACTTTCCGGTTATCTCTCAGATCTAACCGACTTGTAACCCTATCCCCCGGACTATATAAGGCGGGCAGGGACCCCTTCCAAACACACGCAATATCATACGATAGCTAATACAAACCAACAGACCATAGGAGTAGGGTATTATGTCATACTGACGGTCTGAACCTGTCTAACTCTTGTGTTTCTGTTGCCTTCTTATTCTTGATCACACGCTTATCTGTCGATCAATCTATCTTCGTGGGATACCCCTCGGAGGACTGCCGACGATATTCTATCGACAGTTGGCGCGCCAGGTAGGGGTGTGCGTGCTGTTTTCTTATCGAACAAGATGACTTTTTCCACAGCCTCTTCGTCCCTCCCGCAGCCCGGCTAGATTTTCACGGTCGGATCCATCTCGTGGGTCATCAACGCTGACGGAGTCAGAGAGCTCATCGAGACGGTGCAGATCAACGCTGCGCCAAGCACCCCAACACCTGCGATTGTAGATCTGATCTCGGAACCGCCTCCAAGGTCCCCTTCATCGATGACTCGTCGCTCGCTTCCTCGCTACTAGAGGAGGCAGTTCAACAATGATGATCTGATCGCATCCATCGATCGGGTCGGTCTGAAACTCGCCGATTGCTTCTCCATCGCCGAATCAGCTCTGGACACTTTAGTTCAGCGCCGACCATCCTCTGATCCAGATCTATCGGAGGCTGCTCGGGAAACTCCAGGGGTTACGGCCCTACCCTTCGAGTTCACCAACGCCGCCGATATTTACCAAGATGCCCTAAGGGGCAAATTCGCCGACCAGGTTGGAGATATCCATCCTCTCACCGACCAGCCTCCGCACGGCCATCAACATGCTACACGTCGTCCGCCGCCCTAGAGCGTCCCTCCAGACCATCCCGGAGGAGAATTCGAACTCCGAGTCCCAGGGCTCTATGGAGACCGTCGCCGAAACGACTACTGAAATACTTCTTCCCCTCCGTTCTGTGGCGGCGCAATCTTCAACGTCATCGTCGACAGCCCCCCTCAGAACGGTGAAATCGAGGAGGAACACGTCGCCCGCGAGAATCGGAACGTCAACCGTGCGCAGCGTCGAGCAAACGAGATTGCTCTCGCGACGGCCGAGCAGCAACTTGCCTCACAAGGAAGGCCACTCCAACACAACCTCGACGACGAGTTTGTTCGCGTTGACGGCCACGACGTCTACAAGACCCCAAGCGCCAATCTCGCAATGGCCGCCAACGAGCTCGCCTGGCTCTCGCAGACACCCGAGGTCGCCAAGGTCGCCGCCATGCTTAAAGCGGCACACTGTCAGATCAATGAGATCCGCCAGGATCAAAGACCTTCATACTCCACAACCTCGATTCGCCGATCAGCCGCGACAAGAACCGATCGCCACCAAAGTCGCTTCACCGACCAGCACCGCGACAACAGGCAACCTCTCCAGAGCGGAGCTAGGGGCAACCGCATCAAACATCACCACCAACACGACCAGGAGGTCGACCAGGACATCCGAGTGCACCTCAATAATCTTCGAGATGCACGACAACATATCGACGAATGCCGCGTCGGTCGCCATGAAGAAGAAGTACACCGCCGCCAGGAGTACGAGCAAGAGTACGGTAATCCAGACTCAGCTCTCGAGCCGCTCAACGCTGGAAACATTGCAGACGATGGTGCCGCCAACCCTAAGGGGCCCCCAGCATTCACGAGGGCGCTCTGAACACTTCAGTGGCCCCATGGTTTAAAAATCACAGTGGTCGAGCCCTACGAAGTAAGGATGAACCCAACACAGTGGCTATAGGCTTACGCCACTGCTGTCTGCACCGCCGAAGGAGACACAAGTGTCATGGCGAACTATCTTCCCGTCATGCTCACGCCAACCGTCATGAACTGGTTCACGAGCCTTGCCCCAAACTCCATCGGATCCTAGGAAGAGCTAAAAAAAGTTTTCACCGACAATTATATGGCTACGTGTACTCGGCCGGGCACTAAGCATGATCTCAACCGCATCAACCAGAAGCCATCCGAGCTCCTCCATAGCTACATCAGACGCTTTTCCGAGATGAGGAATTCTATTCCCAACATCACGGAAGCGGAGGTCATCACCGCCTTCATCAGAGGACTCCATCACTGCGAGCTTCGCTCTAAGTTCAACCGCAAGCCGCCCACAAGGATTGGCGAGATGATCACGACCGCCAACCAGTACATCGACGCCGAGGAAGCCGAGGTGCGTTTCAATGAGGATGCGGGCACTCATCACCCAACACGCCGCTACGACGACCGCCCCGACGACCGATGCCACAACAATTGCCGTTATGACGACCGCAGTTACCATCAGGACAGTGGCCGTGATTGGCCAGAAGGACCCAAGTCTGGTCAAAATCGCCGCCGTCGGCCAGACCACATTGTCGCCGCCGTCAATGAACCTCGCGCCAAGCGCAAGTACGACGAGCAATAGAAGAAGATCTTCGACGACCCGTGTCCTCTCCACAAGAACGCTAGACATAAGATGAAGGACTGCCTCGGCTTGGCTAAGGAGTTCTAGGACAAGAAGCTGGACGACGACACCAACGACGGAGCTGGAGACCGCTGACCACCTGGGGGCAATAACAATGCCTTCTAGGACCACGACAAGGTGGTCACCACCATCTTTGGGGGCCTCGCCTCCACCGAGAGCAGAAGAGAACGGAAGCTCGCCGCTCGGCGAGTGCTCGCTGTCACTTCAGAAGACACTGCCGCCAACCCCAGCTATCGCCCATGGTCCGAGGTCCCAATCACCTTCAGTAGGGCCGACCAGTGGGCGGACTACACAGGGCGTTTCCCCCTTGTCCTCGACGCAACCATCTAGAAAGTGCTTTTTAGAAAAGTGCTTGTCGACGGTGAGAGCGCTCTAAATCTCCTCTTCGTCGGAGCCCTAAAGGAAATGTTTGCCAACCTCAAAAGGTACCAATGGAAGCTGAACCCTTCAAAGTGCATCTTTGGAGTTCCATCCGGTATACTCCTGGGCTACATCGTCAGCGCACGTGGCATCGAGCCCAACCCCAACAAAGGTCTCTGCCACCACCAACATGAAACGGCCAACATGCGTCAAGGATATACAAAAGCTTACAGGCTGCATGGCTGCTTTAAGCCGCTTCATATCGCGCCTCGGCGAAAAAGGGCTACCATTCTTCAAACTCCTCAAGGCCTCCGAGCGCTTTTCCTGGTCGGATGAGGTAGACACAACTTTTGAACAGCTCAAGTTGTTCCTAACAAAGCCTCCAATCATGACGGCGCCATGGCCAGACGAAACTATCCTAATCTACATCGCCGCTACGTCTCACGTCGTCAGCACAACCATTGTGGTCAAATGCGAGGAGGTCGGGCACGCCTATAAGGTGCAACGTCCGGTATACTTCATTAGCGAGGTTCTCAACGAGCCCAAGACTCGTTGTCCTTAGGTCCAGAAGCTGCTATACGCCGTCCTGATTACATCGCATAAGCTCCGCCACTACTTCGAGTATTACAAGATCATCATGGTCACCGAGTTCCCTCTAGGGGACATTCTCCGCAACAAAGAGGCCAACGACCGTATCATCAAGTGGGCTGTCGACCTCGACACTTACTCCATTGAATTAAGAAGCAGGCCTACCATCAAGTCTTAGACGCTTGCTGATTTCGTCGCTGAGTGGTCTGGAGTAGCGTCCGAAAGTGTGTCGAGAACCTAACTGATCCCTCGTGCCGCCTCCGACCTCGCCGGTGGCGATAAGGAAGCCTCTCTCTATCTCTAACCTCATCCTTGGTTCGCTAGTCCATCATTTGTGATCCCTCGACTTGTTAGCCCTTCCGGATAAGGTGGAAAACTTTGTCCTTCTTACTCGATTGTTAGGCTTCTTATTCTTAGTCCTGGGATTGGTCTGTGATGTGTTGTCGTCTCCTGTCACTTGTTGGGTTCTTGTCGTGCTCAAAGAACATGTTACTATCAGAGAGTAAGTAGGGTTGTTTCCCCTGTAAGGGCTTGTTAATTTTGCTCCTAATTTATGTGTTGCCTGATTGAAAGGAATGTTTTCATTTTAACGAACTGGGTATTGTTGTCCTAAGAGGAGGATATGGAATGCTGGGGGTTCATGAATTGAGTTTGTATAATTATGTTAAGACGAACTGTGTCATGTGTCACGTAGGTGCTAACTGCCAAGTACTCTGTTGTTTGGGGCTTTAGCAGATTTTTTTATAGAAATCAATAATTAGTGTGGGGGTACGACCCCGGATACCCACGCAGACCACATGGGCTGCGCCTCCAGGAGCGGCCCAACCCACAAGATGAAGCCTTGCGGGGCACGGCTCTGCTCGGCGCCTCCCGCAAGACACCGGGAACATATCCTGAAGATACTACAAGATCTATTAGGATACGTATGATCCCAAGATTCCTGTAATCTATTATTACTTTTTGGTTATCTCTCAGATATAACCGACTTATAACCCTACCCCCGGACTATATAAGGCAGGCAGGGACCCCTTCCAAACACACACAATATCATACGATAACTAATACAAACCAACATACCGTTGGAGTAGGGTATTACGTCATTCTGACGGCCTGAACCTGTCTAACTCGTGTGTCGTTGTTGCCTTCTTGTTTTTGATCACACGCTTCTCTGCTGATCAATCTATCTTCGTGGGATACCCCTCAGAGGACTACCGACGATATTATGTCAGCAGTTAGCGCGCTAGGTAGGGGTGTACGTGCTGTTTTCTTGTTGAACAAGATGACTTTTTCCGTAGGCTCTTCATCCCTCTCGTAGCTCGGCTAGATTTTCATGGTCGGATCCATCTCGTGGGTCATCAACGTTGATGGAGTCGGAGAGCTCATCGAGTCGGTGTAGATCAACACTGCGCCGAGCTCCCCAACACCTGCGACTGTAGATCTGATCTCAGAACCGTCTCCGAGGTCCCCTTCATCGACGACTCACCACCCACTTCCTCGCTACTAGAGGAGGTAGATCAACAATGATGATCTGATCGCATCCATCGATCGGGTCGGTCTGAAGCTCATCGATTGTCTCTCCATCGCCAAATCGGCTCTAGACACTCTAGTCCAGCACCGACTACCCTCCGATCTAGATCTATCGGAGGCTGCTCAAGAAACTCCAGGGGTTACGGTCGTACCCTTCGGGTTCACCAATGTCACCGCCGTTTACTAAGATGCCCTAAGGGGCAAATTTGCTGACCAGGTTGGTGATGTCCATCATCTTGCTGACCAGATCGCCAACTAGCCTCTGCATGTCATCAACATGTTGCACGTCTTCTGCCGCCCCAGAGCGTCCCTCCAGACCATCCCATAGGAGAATCCGGACTTCGAGTCCCAGGGCTCTACGGAGACCATCGCCGAAATGACTACCGAACTACTTCTTCCCCATCCGTTCTGTGGTGGCACAATCTTCAACGTCAGCGTCGACAAACCCCCTCAGAACGGTGAAACCAAGGAGGAACGCGTCGCCCGTGAGAACCAGAACGTCAACCGTGCGCAGCGCTAAGCAAACAAGATTGCTCTCACGACGGTCAAGCAGCAACTTGACTCGCAAGGAAGGCCACTCCAACGCAACCTCGACAACAAGTTTGTCCGCGTTGATGGCCATGACGTCTACAAGACCCTAAGCGTCAATCTCGCAGTGGCCGCCAACGAGCTCGCCCGGCTCCCATAGACACCCGAGGTCACCAAGGTCACCGTCATGCTTAAAGCGGTACACTGTTAGGTCAATGAGATCCACCAGGATCAGAGACCTTCATACTCCACAACCTCGATTCGCCGATCAGCCACGACAAGAACCGATCGTCGCCAAAGTCGCTTCACCGACCAGCACCGTGACGATAGGCAACCTCCCCAGGGCGGAGCTAGGGGCAACCGCATCAAACATCACCGCCAACATGACCAGGAGGTCGACCAGGACATCTGAGTGCACCTCAATAATCTCTAAGATACACGATGACGTATTGATGAACGCCGCATCGGTCGCCATGAAGTACGCCGCCGCTAGGAGTACGAGCAAGAGTACGATAACTCAGACTCAGCTCTCGAGCGCTCAACTCCGGCAACATTGTAGAAGATGGCGCCACCAACCCCAAGGGGCCTCCAACATTCACAAGGGCGCTCCGAACACTTCAGTGGCCCCATGGTTTTAAAATCATAGTGGTCGAACCCTATGAAGAAAGGATGAACCCAACACAGTGGCTACAGGCTTACGCCAATGCTGTCTGTGCCGCTAGAGGAGACACCAGTGTCACGGCAAACTATCTTCCAGTCATGCTCACGCCAACCACCATGAACTGGTTCACGAGCCTTGCCCCAGACTCCATCGGATCCTAGGAAGAGCTGAAAAAAAATTTCACCGACAATTATATGGCTACGTGTACTCAGCCGGGCACCAAGCATGATCTCAACCGCATCAACCAGAAGTCATATGAGCTCCTCCGTAGCTACATCAGACGCTTTTTTGAGATGAGGAATTCTATTCCCAACATCTAGAAGCGAAGGTCATCACCGCACTCATCAGAGGACTCGATCACCGCGAGCTTCGCTATAAGTTCAACCGCAAGCGGCCCACAGGGATTGGCGAGATGATCACGACCGCCATCCAGTACGCCGACACCGAGGAAGCCGAGGTGCGCTTCAATGAGGATGCGGGCACTCATCACCCAACAAGCTACTACGACAAATGCCCCGACGACCGATGCCACAACGACCACCGTTATGACGACCACAGTTACCATCGAGATAGCGGCCATGATCAGCCAGAAGGACCCAAGTCCGGTCAAAATCGCTGCCACCGACCAGACCACATCATCGCCACCGTTAATGAACCTCGCGCCAAGCGCAACTACGACGATCAATAGAAGAAGATCCTCGATGGCCCGTGTCCTCTCCACAAGAACGCCAGACATAAGATGAAGGACTGCCTCGGCTTGGCTAAGGAGTTCTAGGACAAGAAGCTGGACGATGACACCAACGATGGAGCCGGAGGCCGCCACCGGAGGCCACCGACCACCTAGGGGCAATAACAATGCTTTCTAGGACCACAACAAGGTGGTCGCCACCATCTTTGGGGGCCTCGCCTCCACCAAGAGCAGAAGAGAATGGAAGCTCGCCGTCACTTTAGAAGACGCTGCCGCCAACCCTAGCTATCGCCCATGGTCCAAGGTCCCAATCACCTTCAGTAGGTCCAACCAATGGGCGGACTACACAGGGCGTTTTCCCCTCGTCTTCAACGCAACCATCTAGAAAGTGCTTTTTAGAAAAGTGCTCGTCGATGGTGAGAGCGCTCTGAATCTCCTCTTTGTCGGAGCTCTAAAGGAGTTGGGCCTTGGGATAGCAGATCTCACACCCTCAAACTCCTCCTTCTGGGGTGTGGTACCTGGCAAGGCATCAAAACCGCTTGGAGAGATCACCCTACCAGTACAGTTCGACACGGCAAGCAACTACCATGTCGAGCACATCAACTTTTACATCGCTGACTTCAACACCGCCTACCACACCATACTTGGTCAGCCAGCTCTGGCCAAGTTCATGGTTGTACCGCACTACGCTTATCTGGTGTTGAAGATGCCTTTGCCCGTAGGAGTCCTGACCTTGTGGGCCAACCTCTCCATCGCCTACGCCTACGAGACAGAGAGTCTCGCGCTCGCCGAAGCCACCGACCTCTCCATCTAGATGGCCAGTGTGGTCATCGACGTTAAGATAGTGCATGCCAATGACCTAGAGATCTCATTGCTGGAGCCTCCTCGTGCCTCCGCCAAGTCCAAGGAAACTAAGGAGGTCGGCCTGGGCCTCGATGACCCCTCCAAGACCATGAAGATTGGGGCTCACCTCGACCCCAAATAGGAAAGCCAGCTTGTCTCCTTCCTACATGCCAACACCGACATGTTTGCTTGGAAACCTGCAGACATGCCGGGGGTACCTCAGGAGAAGATTGAGCACTCTTTAAATGTCTCACCGACCACCAAACCGATCAAGCAGAAACTCCGTCGATTCACGCTAGACAAGGAGGCTATTAGGGTAGAAATAAAACGACTCCTAGTTGTCGAATTCATAAAAGAAGTGTATCATCCTGAGTGGTTAGCAAACCCTGTTCTCGCTCAAAAAAGAATAAAGAATCGAGAATGTGTATTGATTACACTGATCTTAACAAACACTACCCTAAAGACCCCTTCGGTCTGCCTCGTATAGATGAGGTTGTAGACTCCACCGCCAGCTACGAACTGCTCTCCTTCCTCGATTGTTACTCCGGCTATCACCAGATCTCCCTCAAGGAAGAAGACTAGATCAAGACGTCGTTCATCACACCCTTTGGTGCATACTGCTACACCACCATGTCCTTCAGACTCAAGAACACCGGGGCAACTTATCAAAGGGCCATCCAGATGTGCATCGATCAACAGATCGGCCGCAATGTCGAAGCTTACATCGACGATGTGGTCGTCAAGTCTAAGACCATCGATAATCTTATCGCTGACCTGAGGAAACGTTCGCCAACCTCAAAAGGTACCGATGGAAGCTAAACCCTTCAAAGTGCATCTTTGGAGTTCCATCCAGTATACTCCTAGGCTACATTGTCAGCGCACGTGGCATCGAGCCCAACCCCGACAAGGTCTCCTCCACCACCAACATGAAACTGCCAACATGCGTTAAGGATATACAGAAGCTTACAGGCTACATGGCTGCTTTAAGCCGCTTCATATCGCGCCTCGGTGAAAAAGGGCTACCGTTCTTCAAACTCCTCAAGGCCTCTGAGCGCTTTTCCTGGTCGGATGAGACAGACACAACTTTCAAATAGCTCAAGTTGTTCCTAACAAAGCCTCCGATCATGACGGCGCCACGTCCAGATGAAACTCTCCTAATCTACATCGCCGCTATGTCTCACGTCGTCAGCACAGCCATTGTGGTTGAACGCGAGGAGGTTGGGCATGCCTATAAGGTGCAACGTCTGGTATACTTCATCAGCAAGGTTCTTAACGAGCCCAAGACTCATTGTTCTCAGGTCCAGAAGCTACTATACGCCGTCCTAATTACGTCGCACAAGCTCCGCCACTACTTCAAGTATTACAAGATCGTTGTGGTCACCGAGTTCCCTCTAGGGGACATTCTCCGCAACAAAGAGGTCAATGGTCATATCATCAAGTGGGCTGTCGAGCTTGGCACTTACTCCATTAAATTTAGAAGCAGGCCTACCATCAAGTCTCAGGTGCTTGCTGCTTTCATCGCTGAGTGGACTAAGATTCAAGAGCCCATCACCGCTACTTGCCTCGAGCACTGGGTGGTGTACTTTGACGGTGCTCTCAACATCAACGGTGCTGGTGTAGGCATTCTGTTCATCACGCCAACCAAGGATAAGCTCCGATACGTTCTCCGAATATATTTTCCAGCCTCCAACAACATCATTGAATATGAAGCATGTCTCCATGGACTCCGTATAGCCATTGAGCTCGGCGTTAAATGCATCATGGTATATGGGGACTCCGCGCTGGTCATCAACCAGCTCAATAAAGACTGGTCCTGCTCTAATGAGAAGATGGATGCATACTACGTCAAAATCAGGAAGCTCGAAGGGAAATTCTACGGTATCAAGTACCACCATGTGGTACACGATCAAAATCAGCTCGCCGACCACCTATCCAAGTTAGGCTCCTCTCGCGTTGTGATTCTACCGGGGGTGTTCATTCAAGATCTTCTGGCGCCATCCATTAAGGAAGATAAGGAAATTTAGGAAGTTCCCCCCGCCGAGCAGCTGGTAGTTACAGTACCTTCGCCAGCCACTGATTGGAGGGAACAGTTCATCAAGTACCTCTCTAGCGCTGAAGTACCCGCCAATAAGACTGAAATCGAATGCCTAATCTATTGAAGCAAGCATTACGTGCTGGTGGACGGCAACTTGATGAGGAAAATGCCAAGGAAGGGATACTGCAAAAATGAATCACCCAAGAAGGAGTGAAGCTACTTCTCGAAATTCACTCTGGTTCCTGCGTCAACCACGTGGCCTCAAGAACCCTGGTTGGCAAAGCTTTCTGAGCTAGTTTTTACTGGCCCACGGCCATCTCTGATGCAGAAGACCTCGTCCGATGTTGTGAAGGATGCCAATTTTCACCAAGCAAATACACATGCCGGCACAAGAGCTGTAGACCATCCCAACTTTCTAGCCCTTTGCATGCTAGGGACTGGATATGATCGGGCCTTTCAAGCCAGCGCCAGGTGGATTTCAGTACGTATACGTCGCCATCGACAAGTTCTCCAAGTAGATCGGGTATAAACCGCTCATCTCGGCTACTACAAAGAAAGCAGTCGAGCTCTTCGAAGATATCATCCACACATTCGGTCTCTCGAACAACATCATCACCGACCTTAGAACTACGTTTATTGGCCATCACTTTTGGGACTTCTGCGAGGACCGATGCATCTCTGTCAAATACGTCTCTATTGCCCATCCTAGAGCTAACGGCCAGGTCAAACGAGCGAACGGCATGATCCTTGATGTCCTCAAAAAGAGGCTATATCAGAAAGAATAAAATCATCCGGGCAGATGGCTTAAGGAGCTACCAGCTGTGGTCTAGGGACTGCACACTCAAGCTAGTCGCAGCACCGGTGTGTCTCCATATTTCTTGGTCTACGGCTCAGAAGCCATACTACCAGCAGATATTGCCTTCCGAGCATCTAGGGTGGAAAATTATGATGAAGAGCAAGCTGTAGCTGTTCGGACAGAGGACGTCGACAGGGCCGAGGAAGAACGCCTAATCACCGGCGTCCGCACAACCAAGTATCTAGAAGGCTTGCGGAGGTACTACAACCACAACATCAAAGGTCGTTCATTTGCTGTCGGCGACCTCGTTCTCCGTAGAAAATAAAAAATCGAAGGGATGCACAAGCTCTCCTCCCCCTGGGAAGGGCCTTACATCATCAAAGAGGTTACTCGACCAGGGTCTTATCGCTTATGTGACTTAGACGGAATCAATGTCCCCAACTCATGGCACATCGAGCACCTTATATGTTTCTATCCTTGAAATGCTCCAGATATGTACTCTCCACTTTATGATAAATAAAGTTTTGGTCTCCATTATTTGTCTCCATTACGGTTTTTTCTCCATTACGGTCGACAAACTCTAAGCTACTCCTTAACGAACTCCAATATGAGATCACCATAACTGCTCCGTTAGTTTTCTCCAAATTGCTAACGTATTTTGCCAAACAAGTTCTCCAAATCGCTGAGCACGTTTCTCCAAATCACCAACGTATTTCATCGAACAAGTTCTCCAAATCGCCGAGCATATTTCTCCAAATCGCCAACGTATTTCGCCAAATAGGTTTCTCCGAATTGCCGAACACTTTTCTCCAAATCTCCAAGATATTTCACCGATCAGCGAGCAGCATACGTTCTGTTCTATTCTCTATGGAAAAGATCTAGTCTCTGATATCTCCCTAGACGTGCTACGGCTCTGCGCTCTGCGTTATGGGTGGTCGGCTGTGGTTCCTTGGTCATGCCTGTTCCTCCTACATGTGCATGGGCTCCGCACTCGACGTCATGGACTACGGGCTAGCCAAGGCCGAGAGCTCAGTAAAGAACTAACTGCTCGGACGCCACTTATACTACGTTTATCTCCAAGTTATTTCGCCAACCGCCGAGCAGCACATGTTCCGCTCTGCGCTCTATGGAGAAGACCCAGTCTCCGATCTCTCCTTACACGTGCTATGGGCTCTGCGCTCTACATTATTGGTGGTCGGCTGCGGTTCCTTGGTGATGCCTGTTCATGCTACACGTGCACGGGCTCCGCGCTCGACATTATGGACTATGGGCTAGCTAAGGCCAAAGAGTTTAGTAACGAACTAACTGCTCGGACACTACTTATACTACGTATAATTGCATGAGGGTTATTACTACAATGATTTTCACTACAAATACTGGCAAGCTGCATAAACATGCACTTTATAACATTTATAGAAATACATAAATGTTTTTTGCGCTCTCGCGCGCTCTAACTACCTTCTCTAGATGTTCCAGATAATACTCTCCGAGCAAATTATCAAGCTCCACCATCGTCGTCTGTCTCGCCGAATAGGTCTATGTCGTTGGGTCTCCGCGTCCTCCACCTCAACCTCTAGCTGTTGGGTCTCCACCTCGCCCATCCCTTTGGCAAGTGAGGCCCCTATTGCCTGAAGGTCAATGGATTGATAGTGGGACCGAACCACCGTAAGGGCATGAGTAATGGCGGTAACAACGACGTCGCGGTTAAAGCGCTTGAAGTTATCCCACGCCGCCTTGCACCTCTGGATGATAGTGTCTGAATGCGGTGGCCTGCTGTCAGGCTAAGGAGCCGCCTCTAGGTCGACACAGTCGAGCACCAGTTTAACTCCGGCGACTATGGTGTCAAACTTCTTCCATTAGGTCCTGGCTTCCTACACCAGCACATCAAACTATGCCCTGACCCTCCGATGGTAGTCTGCAAGCATTACAGGGTTCCATCAAGCAAGGAAACTACTTTAGCAGTAACTCCAACCAGGAAGTACTCATCGTTCAGCTCCTCGGCTAGTTTGTTTGCTCGCCCTGTCTCCTTCGTCTTCTCCTCTCGGAGTTGTTCGACAACTTGGCGTAGCTGGTCGAGCTCTACATCTTACTCTACAAGCACAATAGTCATCACCAAAGATATAGCTATTCAGCAATACAAAGCACATTCGCCTATATACCGTACTTGCTTTCTACTCGGATACGCTTCTGAGCTGCTCGGACTTCTGCTCTAGCTATGTGGAAGCACTCGCCAGTTGCTCGGACTTGCCACGCAACTGCTCGGATGCAGCTGTCAACTGCTCGGATAGGATGCCCTTCTAATACTCTAGGTCCCACGTGTTGGACTCAGCAAGGTCTCGCTCGCATTGGGCCCTCTAGATGCTTTTGTCCATAAGGTTCATCGTCTCCTTGAGTTTTTCATTTTCCCCGACGATGGGCTCCATCCTTTTGGTCTCCATAATTTGTCTCCATTACAGTTTTTTCTCCATTACGGTCGACGAACTCTAAGCTACTCCTTAACGAACTCTAATATGAGATCACCATAACTGCTCCGCCAATTTTCTCCAAATTGTCAACGTATTTCGCCGAACAAGTTCTCCAAATCGTCGAGCACGTTTCTCCAAATTGCCAACATATTTCACCAAATAGGGTTTCTCCAAATCGCCGAACACTTTTCTCCAAATCTCCAAGATATTTTGCCGATCAACGAGCAGCATACGTTCTGTTCTGTTCTCTATGGAAAAGATCCAGTCTCTGATCTCTCCCTAGACATGTTACGGGCTCTGTGCTCTGCATTATGGATGGTCGACTATGGTTCCTTGGTCATGCCTGTTCCTCCTACATGTGCATGAGCTCTGCGCTCGACGTCATGGACTACGGGCTAGCCAAGGTCGAGAGCTTAGTAAAGAACTAATTGCTTGGACGCCACTTATACTACGTTTATCTCCAAGTTATTTCGCCAACCGTTGAGCAGCACATGTTTCGCTTTGCGCTCTATGGAGAAGACCCAGTCTCCAATCTCTCCCTACACGTGCTACGGGCTCCGCGCTCTGCGTTATTGGTGGTCGGCTGTAGTTCCTTGGTGACGCCTATTCATGCTACACGTGCACATGCTCCACGCTCGATGTTATGGACTATGGGCTAGCTAAGGCCAAAGAGTTTAGTAACGAACTAACTACTCGGACGCTACTTATACTACGTATAATTGCGTTAGGGTTATTACTACAATGATTTTTCACTACAAATACCAGCAAGCTGCATAAACATGCACTTTATAACCTATTAGAAATACATAAATGTTTTATGCGCTCTTGCGCGCTCTAACTACCTTCTCTAGATGTTCCAGATAATACTCTTCAAGCAGATTATCGAGCTCTGCCATCGCCGTCCGTCTCGCCGAACAGGTCTATGTCGCCGGCTAGCTTTTTCACCACGTCCTCCACCTCATCCTCTAGCTGCTAGGTCTTCACCTCGCCCATCCCTTCGGCAAGTGAGGCCCCTATTGCCTAAAGGTCAATGGATTGATAGTGGGACCAAACCACCGCAAGGGCATGAGTAATGGCGGTAACAACAGAGTCACGATTGAAGCGCTTGAAGTTCTCCCACGTCGCCTTGCACCTCTAGATGATAGTGTCTGAACGTGGTGGCCTATCGTCGGGCTGAGGAGCCACCTCTAGGTCGACACAGTCGAGCACCGGTTTAACTTCGACGACTATGGCGTCGAACTTCTTCCTGCACCTGCACATCAAACTGTGCCCTGACCCTCCGATGGTAGTCTGCAAGCATTACGAGGTTCCATCAAGCAAGGAAACTACTTCAGCAGTAACTCCAACCAGGAAGTACTCATCGTTTAGCTCCTCGGCCAGTTTGTCTGCTTGCCCTGTCTCCTTCGTCTTCTCCTCTCAAAGTTGTTTGAAGCTTGGCGTAGCTGGCCAAGCTCTGCATCTTACTCTACAAGCACAACAGTCATCACCAAAGATATAGCTATTCAGCAATACAAAGCACATTCGCCTATATACCGTACTTGCTTTCTGCTTGGATACACTTCTGAGCTGCTCGGACTTCTGCTTTAGCTACGTGGAAGCACTCGCCAGCTGCTCGGACTTGCCACGCTACTGCTCGGACGCAGTCGCCAACTGCTCGGATAGGACGCCCTTCTGATACTCTAGGTCCCACGCGTTGGACTCAGCAAGGTCTCGCTCGCGCTGGGCCCTCTAGATGCTTTTGTCCATAAGGTTCATCGCCTCCTTGAGTTTTTCATTTTCCTCGACGATGGGCTCCATCCTTTTGATCAGCTGGTGGCGCTGCTCGACAGTCTGAGTTATCCCCTACAAGCGCACAATGGCAATGACGAACTCTGATCTCCAACGTCAAAGACGAGGATTCTAGATGCAGTACTAACCTTGATTTTCTTCATCACTCCGGCAAGGGAGGACTTCAGTCTCCTCATTTCCTGGGTGGTGTCCTCCTCCTCAATAACCACCACCTCGTCGCCACGTCTGCGGAGGATTCAGACGGCTTGGGGTCGAGACTCCTCGTGTTCAATCTTTTCCACCTCATCCTCCTCCGCCACGGCTGGAGGCACCACTAGGGGGTTCTGTGGCCAGACAGTGGGTCTGACCATGCTCTATGACACCTCAAGGGGCGTCGTCTGCTCCTCGAGCACGATCAGCTTTGCCGCCCCAGACTCAGGTGCGGCATCGACATCTCCCACATTCGCCGCTGAAGACCCGGCGGCTTCCGCCGTTGCCCCAAGCGCCGTCGCCGATCCGTCCGTCGTTGGTGCCAACTATTCACCGCCACCACGTTCACCAGTAACGGTGGTTGACTCCTCCGTAGACCACTAAGCACTCGGGGACTCTGGAATGGGGTCTACCGCCACCTCCTCCACTCCAAGATCAGCCTTCGGTTGCTCGACTGTCTGGTCGGGCGGGGTCGGATCCTCCGCACACCTTGCACTGCATCAGATCAGCTTGTTAGTCGCCAACAAAACTAAGGAACGACAGCAAAAAAAACTCCAAGGCAAGGATACTTACGGTTTGGTATGCCGGTACAATTTCTTGAACCGACGCTGCCTACCCGAGCCCCCAGCCGTGGCCTTGGGGTCGACGCCTGTGCCTTGGGGTGGAGGTCCCGCGGTCTCTACCATCAGCCTTTCCTCTACTCTGATGGATAAGTCTCTGTGTTGGCTGGTCTTTGTGGGCTGCATCTAGGAAAGTAGCATCTTAGCATCTAGGACTAGCATCTAGGACCATCTAGGACAGCATCTAGGACTAGCATCTAGGACAACATCTAGGACAACACCTTAGCATCTAGGACTAGCATCTTGGCATATGCTTGGCATCTTGGCATATGCTTGGCGGGCTAGCAGCCTATAAATATATATCCCCAACCCCTTAGGTTGGCATGGCATTTGTGTGAGAAATAAACTAGAAAATTGCCCCGACTCCTAGTGTCATCCTCTCTCGATGAGAGTAAGAATTCTGCTACTACCAAGAGTAAGAATTCAGCGACTAACAAGTGGTATCAGAGCCATACTATCCTGTAGCCTGAGCATCTCCAGCTCATCTCCTTTCCTAGCCGCGCAATAGCCCTAGCTAGGAGTAGCAGTAGCTCCGGCCGCACCTACTCACTCCTCTCCCTCTGCGCGTCTGAAGCAACCCTCTCCCCATGTAGCAGCCCCTCGGTAGCGCGTCATGTCCACAGGGTAGTCTCAGCGCTCAGTCACCTCGAGCACACGATGTCGGTAGGAGGCCGAACTTGCCACGGCAGAGGAACATGAGCGAGCGGCGGTAGAGGCCGCTTTGGCGGTGGCAAGGGCATCGAGGCTGGCAATGGCGGAGCTGGCAGCAGCCAGAGCAGAGGCGGAAGTAGCGACAACGGTGGATGCAGCGCGTGCAGCAGCATCAGAGGTTGAGGCTCTGCATGGCAGCATCAACAGCTCTGTTTCTGCTGACGATAGCGCCAACACGGACCTCGAGCTACTGGGGAGGGAGGCAGCGTGAGCGCGGGCGGCGTAGTAGGTAGCCGTGCACGCCCATGAGCGCGGTGGCAGCCCAGACAGGCACGGACGCGCCAGTGGCGCTCCTAGAGGAGGTGCGCATGGTGGTGGCGCCCCTGGAGGAGGCGCTCATGGCGGTGGCGCTCTTGGAGGAGGCGTGCATGGCGGTGGTGCTCCAGGAGGAGGCACGCATGGCAACGGTGGCGGACGAGTCGATGTAGAGCATGACCTTCATAGGCGGTGTGGCTCTCTCTCCCTGGATCGGTACTATGGTTACCACGGGCTCTAGGCTGTTGTTAGGGACGTCGGCCCCAACGGTGGGTGGCCTACCCTCACTAAGACCAACTACGTCGAGTGGGCTGTGGTGATGAGGGTAAAGCTCCAGGTGCAGCACATGTGGGAGCCAGTCCAATACGGCGACATCGACTATGACTAGGATTGACGGGCGTTGGATGCCCCCATCGCTGCAGTCCCATCTGAGATGTAGTTTTTGCTTACCAACAAGCGGACTGCCAAGGAGGCTTGGGACGCCATCGCTTAGGCACGCATCGGCAGCGACCATGCCCGCAAGTCCACACTATAGGCACTTTGCAAGGAGTGGGAGAACCTGGCCTTCAAGCTAGGTGAGGACATTGATGGCTTTGCTCTCTGTCTCAACACTCTGTTGCAGAAGATGGTGCAGTTCGGCGATGACACCTATGGTGAGGAGAGAGCTATCGAAAAGCTCTTCTGCTGCATCTCCGAGAAGTACAAGCAGATGGCTCGCTCGATCGAGTCCCTACTGGATCTCTCCACGATGTTGATCAAGGAGGCGATAGGTCGCCTCAAGGTTGTCGACAGCGATGAGCCACAGTCTCTCTTGGGGCCCATCACCACTAGTGGGAAGCTCCTTCTCACTTGGGAGCAATGGGCTACCTACCAAGGTGACCGAAAGAAGGGGGAGCCTTCTTCTGTGATAGGTGGCCGCAAGCATGGCAAGCAGCGCAAGGCGCATAGAGACGCCCAGGCCGGGCGCAAGGACATGCCGAGGGTGATGCCTGTAGAGGCACCTAGGGCGGCGCCACCGGCAAGCACAAGCTGGCACGAGATGACACCTGCCGCAACTGCGGCCACCTTGGCCATTGGGCCATGGACTGTTGATAGCCACGACGCACCCAGGCCCACATCGCATAGGCGGAGAAGGAGGAGCCGGCTCTGTTCATGGCACATGCAAGCATCGAGCTACCTCTAGCGGCACTGGCCACAGCAGCTCTCCTTCACCTTGACGAGCCAAAAGCACATGCCCTCCTCGGCGATGGCTCCGGCAACAAGACTGATGGGTGGTGCCTCGACACCAGCGCCACCCATCACATGACCAATCGATGGGAGTTCTTCACTGAGCTTGACTCTAGTGTCCGAGGCTCCATCAAGTTTGGGGATGCCTCCAGCGTGGAGATCAAGGGCGTCGGCTCCATCATCTTCACCACCGTGTCTGGTGAGCACATGCTGTTCATCAGAGTCTACTACATCCCCACGTTGAGGAACTCCATCATCACCTTGGGATAGCTAGATGAGAACAGTTCACGCGTGGTGGTTGAGGATGGAGTCATGAGGATTTGGGATCGCCATCGCCGCCTTCTCGCCAAGGTATCCAGAAGCACAAATCAACTCTACGTCCTTAATGTGCAGGTGGCACAACCCCTCTGTCTCACTGCTTGTTGGGATGATGAGGTGTAGTAGTGGCACGGGCGCTTTGGGCACGTTCACTTCGAGGCCCTAAAGCGGCTCAGTGCCATGGAGATGGTGCGAGGCCTACCATGCCTTGACCATGTGGAGCAGCTCTGCGACGTCTACGTGTTGACGAAGTAGAGGCGACTCCCCTTTCCCCAGCGGGCGAGCTTTCGAGCCAACGAGAGGCAAAAGCTTGTGCACGGGGACTTGTGTGGCCCGATGACACCGGCCACACCGAGAGGACGACGCTACTTCTTTCTACCTGTCGATGACCTCTCCCGCTACATGTGGGTGATGGTCCTCGATAGCAAGGGAGAGGTTGTAGACGCCATTGGGCGCTCGCAGGCTACTATGGAGGTGGAGTGCGGCCGCAAGCTACACGTACTATGCACTGACAACGGTGGCTGAATTCACATCGTACTACGCTGATGAGGGCATTTAGCGCCACTACTCCACGCCGTACAGCCCATAGCAGAATGGTGTCGTCGAGTGGTGCAACCAGATGGTTGTGGGGATGGCTTGGGCCCTTCTCAAGCAGAGGGGGATGCTGGCTGTCTTCTGGGGAGAGGCGGTGGTGTCGATCATCTACATCCTCAACCGCTCACCTACCAAGGCGCTTGACGGCAGGACGCCATACGAGGCTTGGCATGGGCGCAAGCCGGTAGTCTCCCACTTGCGGGTCTTTAGCTGCCTCGCGTTCGCCAAGGAGCTTGGCCACATCAGCAAGCTCGACGATAGGAGCACTCCGGGAGTGTTCATCGGCTACGCGGAGGGCTCGAAGGCCTACCGCATCCTCGACCCAAAGACACGGCGTGTGTGCACGGCATGCGACGTTGTGTTCGACAAAGGGCGAGGATGGGCATGGGACAAGGCGGTGGACGACAGCTCGGCTCTGACGTACGACGACTTCACTATCAAGTACGTCCACTTTGAGCAAGTTGGGAGAGTAGGTAGCTCTTCTTCGATGAGTGTATCTACCCTAGTCCTCGAGCCTCCACTGACCCCAGCGCCTGCTACTCTGATAGCACCACGCTCTCTAGCCAGGACCTTGGCTGCGATGAGTTCTTCATCGGCTCCACCACAGTCAGCACCGCCACGCACTCCAGCACCGACAGACACCTCTCTAGGCACGTCTACTCCAACACCAGCTCGTGTCGAGCATAGCCTGGTTGAGCTCGCTACTCCACTCTCTCACAACAAGGAGCACATCGACGCGTACCATGATGGCGAGCCGTTGTGGTACCGTACGATGGAGAACTTGCTCAGCGACCAGCTAGTGTCGGGACTGGTGCCTCACGACCTAGAGGCGCGTTTGCACCTTGCGTGTGATGATAGCGAGCCTCAGTCATTTGCAGAGGCCGAGAGATAGGCGGCATGGCGCGCCGTGATGCAATTGGAGATGGATGTAGTTGAGAAGAACCACACATAGGAGCTTGCTGACCTTCCTCATGGTCACCGTGTGATCACCCTTAAGTGGGTGTACAAGCTGAAGAGGGATGAAGCCAGTGCCATCGTCAAGCACAAGGCTCGCTTGGTGGCACGAGGTTTCATGCAGCAGGAGGGGGTCGACTTTGACGACGCCTTTGCTCCCGTGGCACAGATGGAGTCCATGCGACTCCTTGTGCTAGCTGCCTAGCAGGGCTGGCGTGTTCATCACATGGACGTCAAGTCGGTGTTCCTTAACGGCGACTTGAAGGAGGAGGTCTACGTGCACCAGCCACCGGGATTTGCGATCCCCAGCAAGGAGGGCAAGGTGCTCCGCCTATGCAAGGCCCTCTATTACTTGCGGTAGGCACCGAGGGCGTGGAATGTCAAGTTGGATTCCATGCTAAAGGGGATGGGCTTTGAGCAAAGCCTGCATGAGGTGGCCATCTATCGACGTGGCAGTGGAGGAAATGCTCTGCTGGTGGGTGTCTACGTCGATGACTTGGTGATCACCGGCACCAAGGATGAGGAGGTGGCGGCATTCAAGGAAGAGATGAAGGCCACCTTCTAGATGAGTGACCTGGGACTTCTCTCCTTCTACCTAGGAATCGAGGTGCACCAGGATGACTCTGGGATCACACTTCGATAGACCGCCTACGCCAAGCGCGTTATTGAGCTAGCTGGGCTCACTGACTGCAACCCAGCTCTCACTCCGATGGAGGAGAGGCTAAAGCTAAGCCACGATAGCACGACGGAGGAGGTGGACACTACGCAATACCAGCATCTTGTGGGGAGCCTTCGCTACCTCGCCCACACATGGCTGGACTTGGCATTCTCCGTCGGCTATGTTAGTCGGTTCATGCAGCGACCAATGATGGAGCACCAGCAGGCTATGAAGAGGATCATCTGCTACATTGTGGGGACTCTCGACCACAACCTCTACTACCCTAGGTGCCCTAGGGCGGCACACTTTGTTGGGTACAGCGACAGCGACCACGTCGGTGACATCGACACCAGCAAGAGCACGAGCGGGATCCTCTTCCTCCTCGGCAAGTGCCTCGTTAGCTGGCAGTCGGTCAAGCAGTAGGTGGTGGCCCTGTCCAGCTACGAGGCCAAGTACATAGCGGCCTCCACCGCTTTGACTCAGGCACTCTGGCTTGCTCGACTGCTTGGTGATCTCCTCGGCAGAGACACTAGAGTGGTGGAGCTTAGGATGGACAGCAAGTCCGCTCTAGCCCTAGCAAAGAACCCCGTCTTCCATGAATGGAGTAAGCACCTCTGGGTGAGGTACCACTTCATCCGAGGCTGTTTGGAGGAAGGGAGCATCAAGGCGAGCTACATCAACACCAAGGACTAGCTTGCGGACCTGCTTACCAAGCCTCTTGGGAGGATCAAGTTCCTTGAGCTCTGCTCCAGGACCGGGATGGTTCAACTTTCCCACAAGACGACGCACAAGACTTAGGGGGAGAATGATGGATAAATCTCTATGTTGGCTGGTCTTTGTGGGGCTATAGCTAGGACAATAGTATCTTAGCATCTAGGACAGCATCTAGGACTAGCATCTAGGACCATCTAGGACAACATCTAGGACTAGCATCTAGGACAGCATCTAGGACAACACCTTAGCATCTAGGACTAGCATCTTGGTATATGCTTGGCTGGCTAGCAGCCTATAAATATGTATCCCCAACCCCTCAGGTTGGCATGACATTTGTGTGAGAAATAAACTAGAAAATTGCCCCAACTCTTAGTGTCATCCTCTCTCGATGAGAGTAAGAATTCTGCTACTACCAAGAGTAAGAATTCAGCGACTAACATCCTCTGCTCGCCGCTTTGGGGCTCCCCTCACCTACTGCTTAGGAACTTCCTCCGCCCACCGCTCCGGAGCTCCCCTCGCCTACTGCTCGGGGACTTTCTCCGCCTACCGCTCCTAGGCTCCCCTCGCCTGCTGCTTGGGGACTTCCTCCGCCTACCGCTCCGGGGCTCCCCTTGCCTACTGCTCGGGGACTCCCATCGCCTATTGTTGGGGAACCTCCTCCCCTCCCATCGACTGTTCCTCCATGCACGTGCTGCGCGGAGGCGCCTTTGTGCTCAGTGGAGGAGCAACTGGAACTTCGTCATCATCTGACCACTCGAATACCGTGGTCCTTCGTGTTCGAGTGGTCTGGTCGCCACCAAGCGAGATGCCGCCCGGCTGGAGGGGAGCGGCACCTGCCATCTTTCTCTTCTTTTGGGCCGGCTCATCTACCGCTGCCCTCTTCCCTTGGATTTTCTTCAACATCGGGGATGGACTCTCTGACAAGATGCTGACGGTTTCCTCCCTTCGGCCAATCGCTCCTCGGCACGCTCAAGAAGTACACCACTCTTTCCTATAAATGGATCTTCGCATGAGTAAATCAATCAACCGCTCGGCAATGACAAAAGATAAAAAAGCATCAGGAACGTACAACTGAGATATTTACCTGAGGAGGCAGATTTTTGCAGTGAAAGGGTTTTGTTTGCCCTGACAAGTTGAATGAGGCAAGTGGAGTGAACAACTCTGCGGCCCGCTCCTACACAACATCCCTCGACAGCATCTTCGACCTCTCCCGGGTACCGTCGGTCTCCCCCTTGAACTCAAAGGCAGGGTGGGCCCTCTCCTTGCAGGGCTGGATACGACGCACTATAAAGCTTGCCGCCACTAATCCACTGTTGGTCTTCATGCCCTTTATTAAGCCAAGGAGCTCCCTCACTTGCTCCATATCAGCACTGTTTGGTGTCACCGACCAGCTCTTCTGGCTCTTCGGTATGTGGTCGGCGTTGTAGTGGATTGCAGGGTGGCTCTACTTCATGTAAAATCACCTAGTGTTTCACCCCTTCAGCGATGTGCTTAGCGGAACAGTAAGGTATTGCCCTGCCATTCCATCGCGTAGCTAAAGATACACTCCGCCGACCACCTTGGAACCACCGCCGCCTCTCTTCTTCAGCCAGAATAGGTGACGGAAGAGATTGAAGTGTGGAAGGATTCCGAGATACTCCTCATAGAAATAGATGAAGATATATATATGTGCAATATGATATTTGGGGGTGGAGGTTGCACAGACTAACAGCCCAGAGCTCCAACAGATCCCTCAAGAATGGTTGAACAGGAAATCCCAACCCCCACTAGAAATAGTCCTCAAATACCACCACTTTGTCGGTATGAGGCATGGGGAAGGGCTCACCGAGGGCCGGCTGCCATCCGGCGGTGATGCGGTCAGGCAGAACGCCTGCCTCCACCAATCTATTGAGCTCTGCCTCTCCTGTTCGTGATGGCACCCACTCTTCGTCATGCCAGATTTTGGCGCTCGCCTTCTAGGGGCTCGTCTTCTTTGGTTTCGCGGCTCCCTTCTTCGGCGCCATCTCTTAGATCTGGCTAGGGTTTGGCAGCAGAAGCAGGAGTAGATGTGAATCTGGAAGTGCGATGGTTGAGGAGGAAGACAAAATGGTAAATGGGCAAAGGTATGAGAGCGGGGTGCGGCGGCGCAGTTATAAAGCACTCCCCCCTCCTTTTCACATTCGAGGGTTTTTGGGAAACCGTTCCCACGATTTGCGTTTCTCTGAATTCCTTGCAACTGAAGGTGGGCCGTTATCTGAGCCTTCGTGCAGCCCCAGCCCGTATCGCTGATTTATCTCCGCAATTTGTTACGGCTCGCCGAATATTCACCGACATCTCCGTCAACCATTACGGCTCAGTAATTACTACTGTACAGACGTTACTTCGGTGTTTTCTCCGCGATTCTGTTTTCTCCAAGTTGACTGATGTTTCTGACCCTGGCACCATGTCACCTACTGTCAGGCTCGGGGACTAAGTGGGCACACTTCACCTTGCGGTGAATGTGCTTTTCGGGGCTACGCCCGGGGACTGGCTGCCTGCTCAACTGATCTTCTACTTTGGACCCTGGCACCACATGACCATGTCACCTGCTGTTAGGCTCGGGGAATAAGTGAGCACACTTCACCTTGCGGTGAATGTGCTTTTCGGGGCTACGCCCGGGGACTGGCTGCCTACTCGGCTAGTCTTCTACTTTGGACCCTAGCACCACATGACTATGTCATCTACTGTCAGGCTTGGGGACTAAGTGGGCACACTTCACCTCACGGTGAATGTGTTTTGCTTTATTCTGGAAGACTCCGCGCCTCTTGAAGCTGAAGAAGACTATTTCCTTTTCTCGTGATCGGACTCTAAGTAGGCACACTTGATCCACTGTGAAGAAATTTTCAATTATGAACTTGAGCTCCTTACACCCTTATGGCAAGCCGTACTTGGTTTACACTGCTCGGTGACGGTTCACGCTGCTCGGTAATGGCTCGACAACTGCTCGGCAACTCATCACGATGGTCGGACCATGAGTTTGACTGCTCGGCTTTGTTCGCACCTGCTCAAACAAGCTCAAGATGGCGTTGCACAACGGATATAAGGCGTTCGGGGACTAACTGTGGGGGGTACGACCCCGGATATCCATGGCATACCACATGGGCTACGCCCCAGGGGCGGCCCAACCCACAAGACGAAGCCTTGTGGGGCACGGCTCTGCTCGACGGCTCCCGTAAGACACCGGGAACATATCCTGAAGATACTACGAGATCTATTAGGATATGTATGATCCCAAGATTCCTGTAATCTGTTATTATTTTTCGGTTATCTCTCAGATCTAACCGACTTGTAACCCTGTCCCCTGAACTATATAAGGAGGGCAGGGACCCCCTCCAAACATATGTAATATCATACGATAGCTAATACAAACCAACAGACCACAGGAGTAGGGTATTACGTCATACTGACGGCCTGAACCTGTCTAACTCATGTGTCTCTGTTGCCTTCTTGTTCTTGATCACACGCTTCTTTGCCGATCAATCTACCTTCGTGGGATACCCCTCGGAGGACTGCCGACGATATTCTGTCGACAATTAGGTAAATGCGATGAGTGTGATAATAGGAGCTCACAATGGCATTTTTCTTAGCATTCCTTCGACATTTTGCTAATCTCACCTCCTAGAGATGAATTTCGTGCTGGCTGATTGTTTCATCATCTATATTTTGTTGCTCAGTTTTTAACTACAGTTTTATATCTCATGGTCTTCCTTGTGATTGAGGTGGTATATTAACTTATTTATATGCACTCAACTTGTTCCTGGGGTCTGATCAGCCATGTTCAAGAAACCTGTTGATGTGAAAACCATACAGCGCTTGTCTGGGGCGGACAAAAAGAAGCTAAGAAGAACTGCCAAGGAAAGGTTTCCACAGGCTTATGATGCTGATCTCGATGCCATCCTTCCTCCCAAGGTGATGACTTGTTTTGTTTTATTTACACCATCAGTGTCTGATAGAAGAATATGTAATTCACATGTTAACTAGGTTTCATATCTAGCCTTCCTTAACTTCCATGGACTAAAGAATTTGTTGTTGATGTTAGTGTAGTATGGGACGATAACATGTAAGGCTACGCTAACGAAATTACAGGCATGCTTTGGATCCCTTGCTCGCCCTCACCTTGCCTAACAGAGTAAGAAGTTGAAACAGTGGACGGTGTTTGGTTCTCTCGCTAGCTGCCTTGTTATTTATGAAAGCGAGGATTTTCCTCGCTTGCTCTGGAGAGCCAATTCAGCTCACCACCTTCCTCAGCAAGGCGAGGCGAGCGGCAGGGCAAGGCAATCAAGCAGGCCCTACATATCATCATTATATGACTCCCTCGGTTCCTTTTTGTTAGTCTTTTCATCTTAGGCGCGTATTGAGGAGCTTCAAATTTAAGGGGACGACAAGCAAAAAAGACTGCATTAGCCGTACTCTTCCACTGACTCTGTCACTTTGTGCATTCGTGGAGAAAATACACTAGCTTTATGCTATCCAGTATTGGTTGAAGCCTTTTGAATTCCCAATCCTCTCTCACATGGGGGGCATTTACATATTTACCATTATTACATATGACATCTTACACTGTGTCACTGACATGGTACTTTTTATACCACTCACATCATAATAATGGTAAATATGTAAATAATCCCTCACATGGTGGGTATAGGAAGTGGAGAGACAAGCCATTGGTGACGTAGGCAATTGATTGGCAGGCATGCGCCATTACGCGGGCAGTAAAGAAGCAAGGGTAAAATAGGAAGGAAGTAGTTAAAGATTCCCTTCAAACCTTACATGCCTATAAAATGAAAAAACTCTCTAATCCTAAGATGCCTAACATAAAGAAACGGAGGAGTACATGTTAGACGTTATATTGTTTGGGTTGTCACCATCAACTTGGCATACATTGTGTGGTAGAGCTCTGGTCTTAGTGAAGGAATAGTAGCCTACTTGTTCATGTATGCTTGTGAAATTTCAACTCGTAACATTTACTTTTTCTTTATCATATTCCTTCTCATTCCTATTGTCATGTACGGGCGCCAGTACGTGAGGCGCCATAGGGCCCGCGACATCCGTCGCGCGGTAGAGCGCGCTGCGCGCGCGGGAGTCCAGCCGGGCGACGCTGGTGCCCAGCCTGCGGCCTCTGGCTGAGCAGAGGAGTCTGCAAGGAAGACGCGTGACTAAGAATAGAAAGATTGAGTCGGTTATGGCTAAGAATAGGAAGAGTCCAAGTTGGTTAGGAATTGTAGCTTTTAGTCGGTTAGCATCCAAGCTTATTTAAGCATGTACGTGAACTCACGAAAGGATAAGTAATATCAGATTTCTCAAATATATCTCTCTCCTAAAATCTCTTAAGCCTACGGCAGGGGACTCACCATCGCCGGAGAAGACGGCCGATGGCTACGAACTCCGTAGCCGAGGTCCTGCTACCCTAGGGCTCGACACCCTTGACAACCTGGTATCACGGTCACGATCCTCTTCTTCCCGCTCCGCTGATCCACCTACAGCCGCACCAGCCCTAGCCGCTGCGCCTGAGCCATCTGCACCCGCTACCTCATCTCTAGCCGCTGCGCCGCCAACCCTCATGGCGGAACCATCCAACGCTGACCTCGCCAAGCTGATCGCGAGCCTCTCCAGCACGATCACCTCCCTACAGGATGACATCGCGACGCTGAAGAAGGACAAGGAGAAGTCCCCCTCGTCGTCGGGCATGGGACCGGGCGGTGATGGACAGCACCACAACGACCGGCCGCCGTGATTTCAAAAGCTGGATTTTCCACGCTACGATGGCAAAACCGATCCGCTGATCTTCGTCAATCGATGCGAGTCGTACTTCCATCAGCAACGCATCATGGAGGAGGAGAAAGTCTAGATGGCTTCGTATAATCTGGAGGACGTCGCCCAATTATGGTACATCCAAGTCCAGGCGGACGAGGGCACTCCTCGGTGGAGCCGCTTCAAGGACATCCTCCACCTGCGCTTTGGGCCGCCCCTGCGCTCAGCGCCACTGTTCGAGCTCTCTGAGTGCAGGCGCACGGGCTCCGTTGAAGAGTACCAGAATCGCTTCCAGGCCCTTCTTCCACGCGTCGGGCCACTGGATGAAGTCCAGCATGTACAGCTCTTCATGGGAGGACTCCTACCGCCGCTGAGCCACGCGGTGCGGATTCATAACCCGCAGTCGCTCGCGGCCGCCATGAGCCTGGCACGCCAAGTGGAGTTGATGGAGCTCGATAGGCTGACACCGGCCCCTGCCTAGGCTGCTCCACACGGCCTGCTGCCAGCACCAGCCCCACGACCGGCCCTAGCCCTGCCCGCCCCTGCTGACAAGACTGCGCAACCACCGGGCCGTACAGAAGGGGCCCCAGTGAAACGACTCTCGGTGGCGGAACAGGATGAACGACGCCGCCTTGGGCTGTGTTTCAACTGCGACGAGAAGTACTTCCGGGGTCACAACCGTGTCTGCCGGCGCCTCTTCTTCATCGGGGGAGTCGAGTATGCCGACGCCGACAAGGAGGACACCGATCCGGCACTGGAGGCCCCGGTTTTCTCCCTGCATGCGGTGGTAGGTTTACCGGGCTGCGACACGATGCAAGTCCATGCCGCGGTAGGAGCCACTACTTTCGTCGCGCTGCTCGACATAGGCTCCACCCACAACTTCATCGGCGAAGATGCAGCGCGCCGCTTTGGGCTGTCCGTTCGATCACAGCCCCGGCTCACGGCTCGGGTGGCTAACGGCGAGCGGATCGCCTACCCAGGGGTCCTCTGCGACGCCTCCATCACCATCGACGGCGTGACGTTCCAAGTCGACCTTTACGTCATGCCGTTGGCGGGCTTCGACCTCGTCCTCGGGACACAGTGGCTCGCCACCTTGGGTCCCGTCGTTTGGGACATCGCGGCACGAACCCTGCAGTTCCAGCACCAGGGGTGTTCTGTCTGTTGGTCTAGTGTCCCGGCAACCGCGCCTCCGTCCTTAGGCGCCACGACGGCGAGTCCCATGATCGCCACCGACGCCACGGCCGCTGGGGAGCCCCTGCTGGAAGCGCTCCTGGGGGCTTTTGGGGTAGCCTTTGACGAGCCCCAGGGCCTCCCTCCGAGGCGTGCCCACGACCACCGCATCACCCTCAAGCCAGGCACGACACCAGTGGCGGTCTGGCCCTATCGGTACCCTGCGGCGCACAAAGACGAGTTGGAACGTCAATGTGCGTCGATGCTGGAGCAGGGCATCGTCCGCCGCAGCGATTCGGCGTTCTCCTCACCGGTCCTCCTCGTCAAGAAGCCGGATGGATCATGGCGTTTCTGCGTCAACTACCATGCCTTGAACACGCTCACCATCAAGGACACGTTCCCGATCCCCGTCGTCGACGAGCTCCTCGACGAGCTACACGGCGCCCACTTCTTCTCCAAGCTCGACTTGCGGTCGGGGTGCCATCAGGTGCGGTTGCGGGCTGAAGATGTGCACATGACGGCGTTCCGCACCCATGATGGCCTGTACGAGTTTCTGGTGATGCCATTTGGGCTTTGCAATGCCCCGGCAACGTTTCAGGCATTGATGAATGACGTCCTGCGGTCGTTTCTTCGCCGTTTCGTCCTTGTGTTTTTTGACGATATTTTGATATACAGTGCGACATGGGCAGACCACCTGCGGCACCTCCGCGCCGTTCTTTCTGAGCTTCATCGCCACCAGCTCTTCCTCAACCGCAAAAAGTGTGCGTTCGGCGCGGCGTCGGTCTCCTACCTCGGCCACACCATCTCCAAGGACGGCGTCGCCATGGATCCGGCCAAGGTGCAGGCCATCCGCGACTGGCCCACTCCGCGCTCGGTGCGTGCGGTGCGTGGGTTCCTCGGCTTGGCGGGTTATTACCGCAAGTTCGTCCACAACTATGGCACGGTGGCCGCCCCGCTCACCGCCCTCCTCAAAAAGGACGGTTTCGCCTGGACCGAGGCAGCTACCGCGGCGTTCGAAGCTCTCAAAGACGCGGTCACCTCGGCCCCTGTTCTTGCCATGCCGGACTTCTCCAAGCTATTCGTCGTCGAGTGCGACGCCTCGTCCCATGGTTTTGGGGCGGTGCTGGTCCAGGCCGGACACCCAATCACATTCTTCAGCCGGGCCATCGCTCCTCGCCACCGTGCACTGGCCGCCTACGAGCGTGAGCTCATTGGCCTTGTCCATGCGGTCCGACACTGGCGACCGTACCTGTGGGGGCGCTCCTTCCTCGTCAAGACGGATCATTATAGCCTCAAGTATCTGCTTGATCAGCGGTTGGCGACGATTCCGCAGCACCATTGGGTGGGCAAGCTCTTGGGCTTCGACTTTACCGTCGAATATAAGCTCGGGACGACGAACATGGTGGCAGACGCTCTCTCCCGCCGCGACACTCCGGAGGAGGGCGCCATTCTGGCTCTCTCAGCGCCCCGGTTTGACTTCGTCGACCGTCTTCGCCATGGACAGCTCGTGGAACCGGCCATCGTCGCCATCCGGGATGACGTGCTAGCTGGCATACGCACAGCCCCTTGGGCTATCGTCGACGGCATGCTGCAGTACGCGGGACGCTTGTACATTCCGCCGGCCTCCCCGTTGCTACATGAGATCTTGGAGGCCGTCCATGCTGAGGGCCATGAGGGAGTACAGCGCACGCTGCATCAACTACGCCGGGACTTCCATTTTCCTAATATGAAACAAGTTGTGCAGGAGTTTGTCAGGGGGTGCGCCACTTGTCAGCGCTATAAGTCTGAGCATTTGCACCCGGCGGGGCTGCTGCTTCCTCTGCCTGTGCCGCAGGGGGTCTGGACGGATGTGTCGCTTGATTTCATT
The DNA here is from genome assembly GCF_019320115.1 of Miscanthus floridulus. NCBI lineage: Eukaryota > Viridiplantae > Streptophyta > Magnoliopsida > Poales > Poaceae > Miscanthus > Miscanthus floridulus. The sequence continues at coordinate 80,183,748 of NC_089586.1, forward strand.
GAAGCACTTCCTCGAGTTCGCGGCAAGTCGATCATCCTGACCGTGGTGGATCGATTCAGCAAGTACGGCCACTTCATCGCGCTGTCCCACCCCTACTCGGCTGAGTCCGTGGCACAGGCCTTCTTCGCCGACATCGTCCGTCTACATGGGGTGCCGCAGTCTTTGGTGTCCGACCGCGATCCAGTCTTCACCTCCAAGTTCTGGCACGAGCTGATGCGGTTGATGGGCACCAAGCTGCACATGACATCGGCGTTCCACCCACAGTCCGACGGGCAGTCCGAGGCGGCCAACCGTGTCATCACCATGTACCTGCGCTGCCTCACTGGCGATCGGCCGCACCAATGGCTTCAGTGGCTTCCGTGGGCGGAGTACGTCTTCAACACCGCCTACCAAAGCTCTCTCCAGGACACCCCGTTCCGGGTTGTCTACGGGCGTGACCCTCCGTCGATCCGGTCCTATGAGCCGGGGGACACTAGGGTGGCGGCTGTTGCCCGCACCATCACTGACCGTGACGAGTTCTTAGCGGATGTGCGTCATCGCCTTGAATAGGCGCAGCAGGTCCAGAAGCATCACTACGACCGGACGCACCGCGACGTCTCATACGCGGTGGGCGATTGGGTCCTTCTTCGCCTCCGACACCGCCCGGTCGCCTCCCTGCCCGACTCTAGCACCGGCAAGCTGAAGCCCAGATACTACGGGCCATATCGCATCACCGAGATCATCAACAATGTCGCCGTTCGCCTCGACTTGCCGGCCGGAGCTCGCATTCACGATGTGTTCCATGTTGGTGTCCTCAAGAAGTTTCACGGGCCTCCACCAACGGCTCCTCCACCACTACCGGCCCTCCACCATGGTGCCGTGACTCCAGAGCCTGCGCGTGCTGTCCGGACCCGCTTGGGCCGTGGTGTACGCCAAGTCTTGATCCAGTGGAAAGGTGAGACGGCTGCCTCCGCGACATGGGAAGATGTTGATGCGTTCCTCACCAAGTTTCCAACATTCCAGCTCGAGGACGAGCTGCCTCTCGAGGGGGGGAGAGATGTCATGTACGGGCGCCAGTACGTGAGGCGCCATAGGGCCCGCGACGTCCGTCGCGCGGCAGAGCGCGCTGCGCGCGCGGGAGTCCGGCCGGGCGACGCTGGTGCCCAGCCTGCGGCCTCTGGCTGAGCAGAGGAGTCCGCAAGGAAGACGCGTGACTAAGAATAGAAAGATTGAGTCGGTTATGGCTAAGAATAGGAAGAGTCCAAGTTGGTTAGGAATTGTAGCTTTTAGTCGGTTAGCATCCAAGCTTATTTAAGCATGTACGTGAACTCAGGAAAGGATAAGTAATATCAGATTTCTCAAATATATCTCTCTCCTAAAATCTCTCAAGCCTGCGGCAGGGGACTCACCCTCGCCGGAGAAGACGGCCGACGGCTACGAACTTCGTAGCCGAGGTCCTGCTACCCTAGGGCTCGACGCCCTTGACACCTATATTTATCAGTTGTACCACGGAAGGAACTTATAGTAATTCTACACATAGTTCTGTACCATTTTTATCTTTATGTATATGTTTGATGAATTTGTTGTAATACTTGCTCTGATGTGCTTTTGTATAGGTTGAGATAACAGTTGCTAAGTACCCGAATCATGCTCTTGTATATGGCATAGAGGGAGAGTTCCCAATGATTTTCAACACTGATGCAAGAGGCCATGAACTGTCTCCAACAGGTTCCTCTTTTCATCTCCACCATATTGGCATTTCTCTTTTCATCTATTAAATCCAACTTTGGTTACTTGTGCTACAGTACTTTCTTGTTATTGTACTACTGTTTTTGAGATTTATTTGTTTCTGGTTGAGTATGCACATAAAAGAAAGGGAACAGAGAACAAACAGAAGCCTCCGCTTCCTGTTATCGAGTGCAATCATCATTAGTTTGATTTCTAATTATCAAATCAGGTGCTTGATTTACTGTAATTTTGTTATGCTCTACTCTTATTTTGTATGTATAACTTATTGGTTTGGTTCTGTATATTGAAAATAAGTTAACTACTTAAACCTAGATTAGCAGATGGTAACCATGAATTATCGAAGTTACTGTCCATAATAGTATAAGGCATCGCTTCCATTAGACATTGCCTGAGTTTATAGAGTTAAGATTTTGTCTACAAAATCGTTGCCTTCTGACTGTTATATAGGTTTTTCACTTACTAATCAACAGTTGTTGCGCATTGGAAATGAATTGAGTATGGTTTATCTACTGCAAATGTTGCAGTTTATGCGCTTTGGAAGGTCCCCCATCTGTTGCCAGCTTTTACGCTTAACGGTGGTGAGGTTTCACGTTTCGTGATTGGTGGTGCTGATCTGATGTTTCCTGGTATCAGCATACCTCCAAAAGGGTTTCCATCTTTTGAAGCTGGCCAACCATGGGCTGTAAAAGTTCCTGGTAACCCTGCTCCAATTGCGGTAAGTTTTTCATATTTTCTTGTAACTGATTTTGCCCAGAGTTTTTAACTGGTAGAGCTTTATCAGTATGTTCAAATCTGCCCTTTTTACCATTATGCATTACACAGGTTGGGAGCACAACTATGAGTGGTACTGAAGCATTGAAGGCAGGGCTACTTGGCAAGGCTTTAAAGATTTTACATTACTACTGTGATATGTTATGGCAAGTGCACACTGACCAGGGATGGTACACAAACGACTTTAGCCATTTCTCAGGAGATTAACTTGTCTAATACTATTTGCAGGGATTCGGCTGATGGTCGCTATGTCCCCAATGAAGGATTTTTTGATGACATTGTTGTTGAAGATCCTAATTCTGTTTCAATATCTCAGTCTCCTGATTCTGCTGAAGAACCTGAAGGCACGAATGATGGTAGTGTTTTGGCTGAAAATGCAGGAGTTGATATTTCAGACAATCATGGTGCTGATCCTGGCATCCAGAGTGAAGCCGTGGAAGAGATAACTGATGCTGTTAACGAACTAAAACTGCCTAAAGATAAAACCACTGAACAGGCACCTGTTGAAATGGAACATCATAATTTGACAACTGAGGAAATTGATTCTCTCTTGGACAAATGCCTTCTGCAAGCGCTATACACAAGCATAAAAGAAAAAGATCTTCCAATGCCAGGAAGTACACTATGGTAAATTTTTTGCTCCAGATCACACATCTTGGTTACCTCTGCTTTAACACATTCTTTCACATTTATGTTTATTCTATTTATTTAAGTTATTGCAATCTAGCAGCTGCTGTATGGTGCACACTCATATATCTAACTTTCATTGGGTTCATCTTTTTTCTCCATGACATATTTTAGGCCTTTGATTACATACATGGAAACATGTTCTGCTCCGCAATAAATGGCATTTATGTTTCTTTCTTTGTTTGCCTGTTGTACTATTAAGCTGTAGCACTACTTATTTTTTCCTTTTTGCCCGACTAATCAAGCATTCTTATTAAAATATTTGGATTACTAGCCTGGCTGATTTTAACGAAATATTCAAATGTTCAACAACTTATAGCTCGCATGTTCTGCCTTTTTTCGTGACTTGGGCTTAAGTCCATTGTCTGTATATTGTTCTGTGCAGGGCAAATCACATACTACCCTGCAGACCTCCTGGTGTTACTCTTGATATCAGAAAGTCATCACACAAAAAGTAGTCAAAGTGGTTACAATCAAAATCTTCATCTGGCCTTGTAAGACTGCTATGTTTTCATATGCATAATTTATGATATATTTGAGTTGGTCCAGTTGTTCTGGACTACATGTAGCAGTTTTTTGTCTTAATTTTTTCTAAGCATTTCAAAGAAGTTCATCCATGTATCCATAAAACTACAAAATTGAAAGGGGGACACATAAACTGCCCATGCCTTCATTACTTGCATGTCACTATTTTATTAGTGTGTGTATATATATATATATGTGTGTGTGTGTGTGTGTGTGTGTGTGCGTGTGTGTGTGTGTGTGCCCGTTCGCTTGTCTTAAATTTGGCTTGTTCGGCTTGTTTTTTCAGCCGGAACAGTGTTTTTCTCTCACAACAATTCAGTCGGAACAGTGTTTTTCAGCCAGTTTCAGCCAAAATTCAGACCAGCGAACGGGGTGACATGATAATCCAACGAGATGGTTCAGGGACTAATCTAATGATTTAGAAATTGTATTGAATCTTATGGCCCAATTTCAAAAATGAAAAAAAAATCAGAATAATGTTTCGCATTCCTTTACTCAAATGTCTGAACAAGGCCCCCCGCTGTGTGTTTTGCAGATTTCAGCAAAGGAGGACAAATATAAGAAGGAATTTATGTTGCTTGCTATCAATCGTAAGCATCCAGACTACATGGCCTTTAGACCGGAAAAGAGGGTACAGGAGCTTGTTGAACACGAAAAGGATGTTGCTGAAAGTAGTGTCACTAAGCAATTGGAGGTTGCAGAGATTTATAAGCCAAGTTCTCATGTTAAACCCATATTTGTGGCTGTCGAAGCTGACATGGAGGAGTATTACAGTGCACCAGAGGCTTCAGATATAGTCTTCAGGTTTGTCTCACTCGCTGTAACTACTTTGTTGGACAAAGTGGCTGATTCTTTTGTGGTAAATAGCTAGTCCTATGTTTGTGAAGTGTAAGGTGTCCATTTTATTCACATTCATATAATTTTGTTTTCTTCTGTGAATTAGGTATGTCAAAAAGGAAAATTTGGTTAAACCTACAGACAAGGCCAAGGTGATTCTTGATGTTACATTATGTGATGCATTGTACAAAGGGGCGATCAAAAAGGGCTCGGCATATCCAACTGAAATCCACAAGAAAGACTTGGGTTCAACATTTTTAAACCGCATGCAAGTTCACCATAAAGTATCAAGAGGAACTTAGGAGATCATACGCAAGGGTGCCATAAGAACTATTCAGATCATGACAGAAAGAAGACAGGGTAATAAGAAGATGACTCGGCTTTCTGGGCTCGAGTGTTTCCTGATGGATCCTGATTCATTGGCTTCTGAACTCCAGAAAAAATTTGCCTGCAGCACCACCACAGCAGAGCTTCCAGGTAACTGGCCTACATCCCTTGTTCATCTTCTGTTCTTGAGCAGACTAGTTATGGTGTGAAGGAAATACCGAAATACATTACATCTACACGACCATTTCAGGTAAGAAAGGGCAGCACGAGGTCTTGGTACAAGGTGGAGTGATTGATGACCTTGCAAAACACCTTGTCGACCACTACGGTGTTCCAAAAAGATACATCGAGGTTTATGACAAAACAAAGAGGTAGGAAGGGGAGCTGATCAGCTGGAGGGCCTTTTAGGTGTTGGAGCGCTTGAATGGTCCAAGGATCTTCAGCTTTGTGCAAAATACGAAATGATCCCAGGATTGTCATTATTATGACAGTGTTGAACTGTGAGTTATATATTTGTTTTCGTTCCTGCCCTTTATTGGTGGAAAATGCTATTGTGCTTCCTGAAGAAACGATGGTTACAGGACAATGAGGTTTCCTCATGTAACCCCCATGCTTTTTGTACGATGACACTTAGTAGTTCGTGCGACTGATCCATGATATGGTAGCGTCCTTAGTAATTCTCATGTTGTATGGTTTTGTAATGTACAGTACCCGCAAACCATTCCCGCCATAGAACTGCAGTTCAGCCAAATTGCTGACTAGATCAGACACCCATATTAAGGATACGAACACTAAAGGCACAGCCCCAGAGCTTAAGGGTACTTGAGACGAACTGGCACAGCCCAGAGCTTAAGGGTACTTGAGCTCACGAACTGGGACAACTGCTGCTTGCTGCCGATAGACAAACCAAAGAGAATCTGGTCATCCATATATATCACTTAAGCAGTGTTGTTATTTACATTTAAATGAGATCAAAATTCTGAAATGTTTAGCACGGAAATAATACACATATATTAACAGAAATGCTATACAACACACGGTCTGGAATTGAGCAATGTCATGAACCGCACCACTACCGCAGTGCATAGTAACAGAACTACATAAGCAAAACGGCGAAAGCATACAGTTGAATATCAAAGATACTAGAGCTGTGTTTGGTCAAGCTTCTAAAAAAATGCTTCTGCTGTTAAAAAACCAGAAAGCAACTCCAAACAGGTGAAATCTGAAACTACTTTCTTAGAAATAGCTGAATAGCTGTTTTCGGGTACTATGATTTTAAAAAGCGCCTTGAACCTTATTTTTGGTTTTGTACTTTTTGAAATATGTGAAAATAAAGAGCTGCTTCATAGCTGTTTCAAGCAAGATAGAGGAGGTACGTTTTATACTTGTTTTAACCAAACAGCTTTTCTGCTGCACAGCTCACAACAGTTTTTTTACAACTCACAGCCAAACCAAACAGACCCTAACAAAGTGAATGGGAGGGCAAACTCAGCAAAACTGGGGTATCTGTCCTCTATAAATGCACGCACACATGCACTGTTTACCACTAACTAGACTTCTTGCCCACACTTCGCTTCCTCTTTGACCTGTGTGCTGAAAAGTTCTCCTCACTGCTTCTCAATCTCCGGCTCCATGAATCAGAGCTCAAATCTCCACTGCCTGATTCTTGGGTACCCTCTTCAGTACCACTGTGCCGCCTGTTTCCACTGTGACACTTCCTTCTCCTGTCATCCTTTGTACTTCTACTTGACCTCTGATGCCGAGCTTCACTGTCTGGATGAGCATCATCCTTCCTTCCCAACCTAGTGCCTTTACAGCTTGAACTCTGATATCTATCTACATCCGAATCAACATCGCTATTTGTGGCTACCCAACGATCATTCGAGTCATGGTGATCATGCTTTCGAGATTTCCCTCTTCCGCCATCTTTCTCATCATGATAATAATCTTCAATGTCACGTCTCGAGCGTCTTTTAGTGTTGTGCTCCTTTCCTGTTGGTTTTTTACCTGTAGAGTGGTGTCTTTCAAGATTGTAGTACTCCGACGATCCCCTCCTGCTCCTTTTGGCATCATCATACTCGTACCTGCTAGTGGACTTCTCACCTGAAGGACCCTTCCTGATGTCTGTATCAGTGAAGTCTGAAGGCCAATCAGAATATCCAGGCTCCAAACTTCCATGCCTATCAGAACAGTGCTTCCTAGGCCTAGTTTTTTCATCTTTTTTCTCTCCATTAATAACATGATCACTTCTATGCCTTTCTTCATGCTTGTGCCTATGGGACTCACTGCCATTTCCCATGGGTGAAAATTGCCTGCCATTTGTATCTTCAACATCTTGCCTTCGGCGCTTATCTACTGCTGAAGAATCTCTTCTATGTCGTTTGTACTCATAATCCATGCTGTGGCTACTACGTTCTTGCTTAGAGTGTGAATAATCTTGAGAGTGTCGTGTATGCACATCTTCGTCCCTAGATCCTCTTGAAACATATCTGTTGAACCAAAATCAAAATATTAAGCATAGTCCATAGGTCTGTTGAACCAAAATCTAAATATTAAGCATAGTCCATAGGTATAATGGAAGCTGACAGGTAAAATGATTAACTCGTAATTTAGTATGTACCTATCGCTGGAAATTTTCAGTTTCTTCCTATCAGAGCCCTCTGAACTTTTAAAATTGGGGGTATCACTCTCCTTTTCATACATAGTATCAACTGAGGGACCAAAAAGAGCAGTCATCTTCCTAATCCAGTATCTAGGAGGAGGATTGTCCCAATCAGCCCACTCATAATCTCCTCCAGGATTGTGAAAGCAGTGAATAAAATTACACGCAGCTCCATGTGAACATGTCTGAAAGAGGACGACAAAAAATGCAGACTATATTAGCAGTTCTGAGCCTATTTCTCAAATTTTAGAGAGTATTCTCCTCTAACAAATATCAACACTTCAAACAAACTTCATATCTGTCATGAAATCAGACTAAATTGATTAAGGAGACAAAGCTACAAGCAAAGTACCTTGTATCTTGACCTCATGTAGTCACCGCATATGGCAGCCCTCCATCTTGTCACAGCAACAAATTCACATGTTATCTAAACGCACAGGAAAAAATCCAGGTTCAGGTTATGCAAACAGTAGCATGTGTATTAATTTAACACAACAGACAACAGTATCTAAGGGTGCAGGATTCTGTGACTTAAGCAAGGATTAGTGAATAATGCTATTAACCTAGGGAAAAGTCCAAATTACTCACCCCATGTAAGCCATGTCCAAATTACACCCTCCCACACAACCAAAAAAATACAATTGGTCCAATCTACCCCTTAAAAAGATCTGAATTTTTTTTGTTTCTCCATGTACAAGCTGACTTATAAGTTATTCCCTCTGTTCCATATTATAAGGCGTTTTGGCTTTTCAATCACAATTCTATCATATTTAGATATAGTGTATATCTAAATGCATAGCAAAAGCTATGTATATAGAAAAGCTAAAACGTCTTATAATTTGGAAAGGAGGAGTATGGGGTGATACCAGACGTAACATTTTTAACATAACTTATGCCCGTTCCCCATTATCACCGCACAAAATTTTAACTTAAAACTCAACTTAGTACACAAATTTTATAAAGGGGTAAAAATAGTTTAGGGGTTTTATCCAGCCGGACAAATTTGGGGGTAGTAATTTGTACTTTCTCCCTTAAGCTACAACAATTATCCTCACACAATACTTGAGGAATGAAACAAAGTAATTACCTGCTTTCCAGCAAAATAGCGTCCATTCATGCTGCTGTAGGCAAGAAGAGCTGAATCCAACGATTTATAGTGCACATAAACATTTCCTCGAAGATGGAAAGATCCATTTCTACATACCTACCATATTAACTGGAATCATTTCGATAATTCTATCGGATGAAAAAATGTACATAAGCCTAAATTTATGAAAATTGCAAAACACTGTTTCAGCTCCCACAGGGAACCATCATTTAGAGGTGCCTATCTGATTCGCAGCGCTAAACTGTGAGTGGCTACTACTCTACAGCCCTTTTATTTCAAATTTGTGTCAAAATTTAACTTAGCCCATAGTAACCAGTGGGAGTAGGATCGTGGTGTGCATTCTTCTAAAGAGGTCTAAGTCAATCATATATGTGAACAGCAAGGTGAGGTTAAAATGCTTAGCTAAGACTAAGGTTGCGTTTGGATTCTTTATCAGGGACTGTTTAGCCTTGCTGAGAAAGAATGCAGAGCAGGGACATGCATTTGGATAGTTGGTAAGCCAATCTTGAGGTCCGTGCTAGCAAGGTAAGGCAAACTAGCTAGGGAACAAATCCCCTAAGTCTTCAGAAGTTTGGACATATTCTAGTATGCAATGGCAGTGAACTACTAAAGTGAACTAGTCCCCTCATGTAGAGCTTAAGAAATACCGATTAACCATGATCAATTTAATTGTAAACTAATTCTCCAACTCTCACTCACTAAGGCAACCACGACCCTAAGAAGATATCATAATCCTTCTAGAATTTAGAGCAACAATCATGCGAAGTAAACAAACTGAATATAATGAATACAACAGTAAGTGAAGCATTGGCTTAGGGAATCATGTTGTCTCAGGACAAAAGGAGGCACAAAGAACCTTGAAGTTCGCAAGTTCACCAAATTTCAGAAATTCTGTATGTACATCTTCATAAAATTCTTCATAGCTTTGTTCAATCTCTTCATCTGTGAACTGGAAAATGTTAAAGAATAACTTATTAGTCTGTGTTCAAACTATTGAAGAAAACAAACATCTTATTGCAATTTCCATTATCACTAAGAGTAGGAACAGGAAATAAAAAAGGGGAAAGAGAGAACCAAAAGTAGAGTCTATTTAGCTCTAGTTCACAAACAGAACTCTTCTTTGCACAGAAGGATTAAAATAGATTCACCTGTCACCCTAATGGTCATCAAAGACGTCCAATAAAAGAAATACTCCTCAATGGTTCAACATTCCCGGATACTATCAAAATTGTCAAGGATCTACTTAATAAATGATACCCAAGACATGTACCAGTTTTCAAATATTGGACACATTTCTAATAGCTATAGAAAAAACATCAAAAAGCTCAGCAACATCAGCAAGACCATGATAATTTAGGATACATGAGCAGATCAAAGTTCAAGACGTCCTCAATCAAGTGAAATCAACTGGCCTGATCACTGTATGCCTCAAGTCGAAGTTCTGAAGATAACACGAAAGAACATACAATCTGTCGAAGTCTGAGAGTAGCCATGGAAAACTTGGGTCTTGGAACAAGAGTTATCTTGAGCAGTAGATAAAATTTTCAAATGGTTCCAAGCAGTCAGTTATTTATACTCATGGCTGCTTATAAAGGCTTACAAGCTTAAAGTGGAATACTTGTTATTTTGACATGAGCTTGATTTAAGTATTGAACTATCACAACTTAAAATGGCACTGCCCATGAAACCAAAATTGAGCATCCTTAAACGTAAAAAAAATAGTAGTTTAAGGATACAAAGTTATTCATTAGAGAATTTCCTCTAACAAACCTCAAGCCCTTCATCTTGCTCCAAAGCAAGGCCTGGACCGTTATACATGTTTTTCATTAGTAATGTGCTTGATTTATCAGGGTAAAAATGAACCCTGCTGCAGCGCACTCCAAAGCGACAAGCCCCTGTCTTGAGGTGAAATGGACAATGGGCCTTATCCTATAGAAATAAAAGAGGAAAAACCAGAATGTCAAGTAGAGAACAAGTTGTATTTTCTTTCTGTTGTAACAGAATAAATATACAGGACATTTCTGTCCTAATAGAAAGAGAAGAATGGAGCATGCCTGCTCTGTTCCAAAATTCGGTGTCTCTTGAGCAACTTTGTCAAGTACTTCTTGAGCAGACAAAGAAGGTTCTCTCCTCTGAGCAGCAAAAGCAACAGACTGTGGTGGGAGCGGATTTGATGTAGGTCTATCTTCCTGCAAGACATTTAGAGTAACCTTTATCGGCAGTATGTCAAAAAAATTGACCTGTAAGCAGCCATAAGGAACAGAACCAATAGAAACTTATAACGTATAGTATTGTGACCTCTTGAACTGGCAGTGTTTCCTTGGACCCCTTTGGTACTTTAACCTTTTTCTTCTTCACAATGATCTCATTTCCTTTCCATATAATTTCTGCTGGACCATCTTCAACATATTCCCATTCACTATCTTCTTCTGACTGGTTCCCTTGGTCATCTTTAGGCTGCAAGAGGGAAGTTAAATTTGTAATCAGATCACTATGTTAGAATGTGTATACAACTTATTTTTCAAAATATGCACTAGTGAATTCAAGACGTGCTGACGGAAAAAGGATTCAACAGATGGATTAAGCTACCAAAAACATATATACATCCAAATGCAGAATAAGAGTCTGCCAGCTTAAAACTACAAAGGTGATTGGCACTTGCCTCTGACGATGACTACAGAAACTGACATCCTACTCAGTAACAATTATTAGCCCAGCACGCTCATCCCAGCAGCAGAAAAGGGATGCGTCGATTGTGAAATGGCTAAACACAATATCTCAGTAGGAGCTAAGAAATTATGGAAAGGGCGGGGAGAGATAACCTCCTTCCGAGCGGAAGCCTCTGCGGCCCTGGCCTCCTCTTCCGCCGCAGCAGCCGCAGCCTTCTCTGCGGCGCGGGCGGCGGCGGCCTCGAGCCACCGGCGCTCGGCGTCCTCGAAGGCGCGGCGCGCACGCTCGGACTCCTCAGCCGCCTCGGCCTCCTGGATCTCGAGGAGGCGGCGCTCCTCCTCGGGGTCGGCCGCGGGCGCCTCCGCCTCGGCCGCAGCGCGCGCGCGCGCCGCAGCCTGCCTCCGCGCCCTCCGGCGGCGCTCCTTCTTCCGCTCCCTCCGCTTCTCCCTCCTTGTCGGCGCCGTTGCCGCCTCCGGGGCACCGGCGGCGGCGGCGGCGCCACCGCCCGCGGCTAAGGCCGACGACATGGCGAGCTCCTCGATTCGCTGTCGCCGGTAGTGCGCGATCGCAGCGGCCCGGCGGAATTGCGTCGGGACTCGGGGTTCGTGTACAAGTGGGCCTGGGCTTCTCGTCTTTCTTCATCTTGGTCTGTTTTTTCTTTGAGAACAGGTGGGCCTGTGTTTGCCAAACGGAGAGGTTGGAGCCCGTTGGGCCCTGTAGAAATGGGATTCATTGATGGCAACATGGGCTGGCCTCTGTTCATTAGAGCATCGTGATTCGATCCCCTCAATCAAGTCAACAACGCTGCATCTGTTAAAAAAAAAAACTGCATCTTGAAGCTGCTGCAGCTTTTCACCTCTCAAAAAACGCTGTAGGTGCTGCAGCCAACAACCCAAAAACCTCTCAAAAAAGTGCAATGAACATCCACTAACATGCTGCTTAAATGCAGTGCCGGTCCGTGGATTTTAAGAGCCTCTGAATATTTCGTCGCAATGGCCCTCTTATCATATATAAAATTTTGTAAAATAAAAGTAAATTCAATAACATATTTTTAATTTAACATGTCTGATAATTATCGAGGAACAATGTAGATTAAGCAATATATTTGTAGATGTATGATAATTATCGAGGAACAATATAGATTAAAAAAGCAATATATTCATTTTCTTTTCTCACCCATGACAAATGTTTCTTAGGTAACATTTTAAAATTCTAACACCTAAATTAGAAGAAAAATATGACTATATGGGTACAAAGTACTAGAAGTCTAGAATACTATACAAATAATTAATTTGGATTAAAAATAAAAAGGAAAAAATACCTTGGGCCTAAACAACTAATCGGTGATCGCAATTCGTAAGAAGCCAAGAATCAAGATGTTGTCGTCGTGGAGCCCTGCCTGGTCGCCGTTCTCGTGCGCCATGTCCGTGTCTCCGGTAGTCTAGCTCTTCGCGGCGGCGCGGCTCGCCAGCTCCGCGTGTGTATGGCGCACGTCGCGAACTCACGATCAGAGTGTGCTGTGTGCAGCGTGACTCCTCGCCTACTCTCTACCCGAGGGCCGTGTGTAAAAGAAACTAGTAAAGAAATGTTGATGTTATCTTTTTGGGCCGTCTGACCAGTTCTATGTCTCTCTTCTCATTAGTTTGCTAATGCTTAATAGACTATAGGATCTGGAGGTTTGTATACTAGGCTTGGACCCTTCTTTCGCTTGAGCCCTCAGCCGTCGCACCTCGTACCCTAACCCCTAGGCCGGCACTGCTTAAATGGCACGAGTATGTCGTGTGGTTCATCATTAGCACTGATGATGATCAATTCAAGAGTGCGAGTATCCATGCGCGTTGGGGTTGTTTTGGTGGCGTGGCTCTGCAGCTGACTTCTGGTGCCTCGCTTGCCGTTGGGCTGCATCTCTGCCCGTCGCGTGCTTGCCCGTGCGAAGCGGGAGTGATGGCGCGTCGTTTTCCGCAGTTTGCCTCCCCGCCACGCCTGCTGCACCTGCACCAACCGACTCCTGGAAAAGAAAACCATGCACCCAGTCACCTAGACACAGTAAACAAATTAAAAAGGTTTGATTTGTCACATATATCTATAATTATATTTTTTTCAGTACTAGCAGAACCGGATAAACGCCAATTGAGTGAAGTGGCGCGTACAAACTGTTGTAGTATTATATTCTGAACAGTAGAAAGTGAAGGTGTAAATCTTTATTGATGAACAGTACATATATATACATGCCCACGATGGGGCAGTTCCAGTGAACGTGGGAGAGCCCCGCTCCCACGTCCTGTCCGTACGACGTCTTTTCAGTAGTCACGGTAACTGCAATTAGTAGTTGCTAATTGCCCACTAATTGATTATTAGGAATATTAGAATATTCTTAACACTCCCCCATAATCAATTATCTTCTGGAGCTCCAATGTTCATCATAATTATTAATATTATTAATTCTTAGAAAACCCTGTGGGAAAAACTTAGGAACACATTGATATATCAGGATACCATGATAATCATATAGCAATGTCTTAATATATCATCTCCTAAAAAACTCCAGTGGGGAAAAACTAGATGATATGACATACATAATGCTGATACTGCCTCGTTAAAAACTTTATATGAGAAACCCTTTCAAGGTAAAACTCATACAAAGAAAAGAGTATAATACGATGTGAAATGGATTAAGTATCGAGAGATACTCCCCCTGATTTCTGCAAGTCTCTAAGTCTAACCATACCAATTCCTTCAATGCATTTATGAAACGTAGAATATGGTAGGGACTTTGTGAATAGATCGGCAAGATTATCACATGATTTAGTTTGCAGAATCTCAATTTCCCCATTCTTTTGCAACTCATGGGGATAAAATAATTTGGGGGTGATATGTTTCGTCAAGTTACTCTTGATGTAACCTGATTCCATTTGCACAACACAAGCAGCATTATCTTCAAAGATAATTGTTGGTGCATCAAGTGCACCAATTCCACATGATTTCAATATGTGGTCTACCATTCTGCGAAGCCATACACACTCTCGTGAGGCTTCATATAATGCAATAATCTCAGAATGGTTGGTGGATGTAGACACTAAAGTTTGCTTGGATGATTTCCAAGAAATTGATGTTCCACCATTTAAAAATACAAAACCAGTTTGGGATTTGCCATTATGGGGATCAGATAAATAGCCAGCATCTGTATAACCCAATAAATTTTGATCTTGATTCTTTCTATAGAATAATCCAAGATCTCTTGTGCCATTGAGATATCTAAAAAGAGTTTTAACTCCAACCCAATGACGCTTGGTAGGAGCGGCACTATGTCTTGCTAATAAATTAACTGCAAAAGCAATATCTGGCCGGGTACTATTAGCAAGATACATCAGTGCACCAATGGCACTTAGATAAGAAAGCTCGGGTCCTAAAATCTTTTCACCTTCCTCCCTTGGTCTGAAAGGATCTTTCTCAACTTCCAAAGATCTAACAACCATGGGGGTTTTACATGGGTAAGCTTTATCCATATTGAATTTCTCCAACATTTTCTGGATATAGGTAGCTTGATATACAAAAATCCCAGCCAAAAAATGCTCAAGTTGCAAACCTAAGCAAAACTTGGTTTGACCCAAGTCTTTCATTTCAAACTCCGCCTTCAAATGATGACGTGCCTCATTAATGTCATGTTCGTTACCAATGATATTTATATCATCAACGTATACAGACACAATGCAAAAACCCGTTACGGATTTCTTAATGAAGACACACGGGCAATCATCATTATTTGTGTATCCCTTATGTTTAAAGAATTCACTTAACCGATTGTACCACATTCGGCCCGATTGTTTTAAGCCATATAACAACTTCTGTAACTTAACACAAAACATGTTGCGATTTGCCTCAGGATTTGGTATACTAATTCCGTCAGGAACTTTCATGTATATCTTAGAATCCAATGACCCATATAAATATGCGGTCACCACGTCCATCAACTGCATAGACAGACGATTTTGTACTGCCAAAGATACTAAATATCGGAAAGTTATGCCACTCATGACTGGAGAATAAGTTTCGTTGAAATCAACGCCAGGCCTTTGCGTGAAGCCTTGTGCTACTAGCCTTGCTTTATATCTCACCACTTCATTGTTTTCATTCCGTTTTCGGACGAAAACCCATTTATATCCAACAGGATGGACACCAGGAGGTGTTGGCAATACAGCCGAAAACACTTCCCGTTTTGTGAGCGAGGCTATCTCAGTTTCTATTGCATCCTTCCACTTATTCCAGTCCGAGCGCTTCTTGCACTCTACCATGGATTTTGGATCTGGATCACTTTGAAGGGTTTCAGCAATTTGTTCAGAGAAAAAGATGTCGACAGTTGTAGCATTTCGATCATAAGACTCTCCAGTCCCTATATAATTAATAGCAATTTCATCAACCCTTAATAGATCATCATGATTTCCCAAAACAATAGATCTAGGGCCTTCCGATGTCCCAGCCTCAGTATTTATGCGCATGACTGGGCTAGGAATCAAATCAAATCTTTCTAGAAGATATTGATTAGTAACAAGGTGATTCACATCAACAGATAGTTGATCTTCGTTTACCACTTTCTTTTGTTTCTTATCTTGCACCTTGGAATTGCCTCTCTCCCTCTTGCTTCCAAGAGGGATAATTTGAGTGGTTTTATTTGGTACCTCCACTCTTTCTGGCACATTCCTTGCAGGATAGAAAGATTTAACAACACCTTTATAGTTGGTAAACGCATCTGGCAGATTATTTGCAATGTTTTGCAAATCTATAAGTCTCTGAACTTGATGTTCAGTTTCCATAGTACGTGGATCAGAATAGGAAATGCCTTCCGCATTCCAATTAATTTCCCAACATTCATTTTTATGGTACAAATCTCCCCCTAATGCCGGAAAATGATCCTCGTTGAAAATACAATCAGCGAACCGAGCCGTAAATAGATCCCCGGTGAGAGGTTCTATATACTTAATGATCGACGGAGATGTAAATCCCACATAGATCCCCAATTTTCTGTGTGGCCCCATAGAGGTACGCTGAGGTGGTGAGATGGGTACATAAACAGCACACCCAAACTTACGCAAATGGGAAATACTTGGTGGATTTCCACGTACTAATTGCAAGGGGGAATTCTCATGATATGCAGTCGGTCGTAGTTGGATTAATTCAGCAGCGTGCAGAACTGCATGACCCCAACACGAAGTAGGCAACTTACAATTCATCAACATTGGTCTAGCAATGAGTTTAATTCTCTTTATCAATGATTCAGCCAAACCATTTTGAGTATTGTACATAAGGTACAGAATGTTGAACCTCAATTCCCGTTGCCATACAATAATCATTAAAGGCATGGGATGAAAATTCAGCAGCATTGTCCATTCGAATTGATTGAATTCGATGTTCAGGATAATGCGCTTTCAACTTTATTAGTTGGGACAATATTTTGGCAAAAGCATGGTTGCGTGTCGATAATAATGACACATGAGACCATCTTGTAGATGCATCTATCAGAACCATGAAATACCTAAAAGGTCCACATATTGACTGAATTGGACCACAAATATCTCCTTGGATTCTCTCAAGGAATTTTAGTGGTTCAGCTCTGATTTTAAGAGTTGATGGCCTTAAAATCAATTTTCCTGATGCACATGCAGTGCATATAAAATCCGAAGATTGTGGGAACTTTGCTTTATGCAAATTATGACCAAATGAATTGTAGATAATTTTTCTCATCATCCCTATTCCAGGATGACCTAGTCTATCATGCCATGTCTAGAGTGAATTAACATTTTGAAAAATTACCTTATATGCAACATTAGATATAGGTTTTATGTATGTATAGTACAATCCAGATTCGAGGGAGGGAATTTTCTCACAAACTTGTTTGTTAGATCCAGTAAGTCTAGTGAAGAAAATGAATTCTTCTTTGTTATCTACATGTGTTTCAACATGAAGATCATTCTTACGGATATCTTTATAGCTTAACAAGGTACGAGTTGATTCTGGATACAATAATGCATCCTCTATCGTTAATTGCGTACCCATAGGGAGAATAATAGTGGCTCTACCCGAACCAACTATTAGAGCATCACGTCCAGCGATGGTCATAACATTTCCTTCTCTTTTCCTAAGAGTCTGGAAATATTTCATCTCCCTAAGAATAGTGTTTGTGGTTCCACTATCTACAAGACATAATTCCTCCTCAGGATTGACATCAGAAGACATCTATAGTAAAATAAGAATGCAATTAAAATTTCTTATTGAACATATAGAATCACATACATAAATACAATGTATTACAATACCAACATATGAGTATGACATTACAATACATATTTATTCTCACAATACTCCCATCACTAACAAGTATGTACAACTCAAAGAACATAGAGTTTGCACAACTTAAATTATTACAACACTTGACTTGCTTAACATAATAATTAAACAGATATCAACTACGGATCGAGATCTTCAGTTGAAGTCTTCATACATGTCATTTGAGTTGAACTCCACGATCATGTCTTCTGTTCCTGGAAGCCTCTCATCCTTGTGAGCATTGTTGTTCTTTGGTTCCTCAAGAACCTTGCTTGAACAACCCACTTCCTTTATAGCCTCAGAAGCAAGATTGAAATGAGCTTCATATCTTGTCTCTTTATCTTTGCCTTGCTTTGCTTCCTTTAAGGACTTTTGGTAAAGTGCAACCAAGTGCTTAGGAGTACGACAATCCTTTGCAAAATGATTGAAAGTACCACATCGATGACATTTAGTGTCATTTTTGGACTTAGACTCGCCATTTTGCTTGTTTTTAGCATTTGGCTTTTGCTTTTTGTTGAACTTGCGCTTACCGGGCTTGTTCTTTGGATCATCAGAAGAAGATCCTTTGAACCTTTTATTATTCTTAACTTTTTTCTGTACATTATGAACTTCAGGAAGAGGCGCTGCACCAGTGGGGTGCTTGTGATGATTCTTCATAAGAAGCTCATCATGTTTCTCAGCCTGAGTTAATGTATGAATAAGTTGAGAATACACAGTGTAATTACTAGCCCGATATTGCTGCTGCAAGACTCGGTCAGCGGGAAGCATGGTAGATAGAGTCTTCTCTATCTTATCAGCATCCGTTGGCTCTTTCTCACAGAATTTCAACTTTGAGCAAATTTTATGAACGGCATGATTATAATCAGCAACGGACTTAAAGTCCTGCAAACGCAAGTGGTTCCACTCATGATTAGCCTCAGGCCAGATGAGTATTTTTTGCTGATCATAACGCTCCTTAAGAGCAAGCCACAAAGTACGGGGATTCTCTTCCAGGAGGTACTCTTGTTTGAGATCCTTATGGATATAATACCTTAAAATCATTAAGGCCCCGAACTTCTTTTGCTCATCAAGCACCTCCCCCTCAATGGGTTCATTTATATGTGCCAAAAGTCCACGAGATGCAAAGTTTATTTTGATATCCGAAGCCCAAGTAGGGTAATTGTGGCCATCTAAGGCAAGTTCATCGAACTCCCTAGCTAAGGCTATAGCCTACAAAGTAGGACCATTTGATTCATTATACTTACACGTGGTAAATTAAAATTCAAATGGTAAAGCAATGTTGTAATAAATGCAAATTAATTTAAATGACATAACTCATCATGATTAATACAATCCAAGGTAGACAAATAAACATGTAAACCCCAATTATAACTCTCATCAATTGACTATATATGGTTAGATAATCTCAAATGCCAAAGGACATAGAGTAGATCTTAATAGTAGGCAAATACTTTGCTGCCTAAGCACGGTCTCAAGGCTGAATAATTCATTTTTGAATTAGACGCAGCCAATGCTTAAGTCTCTACTACACCATGTATAGTATAAATTAATGATTAAACAATGGTAATCACTACAATAGTGTAAGCCATAAATTTTCTTTAGTCGTAATCTTTTATTTTGAGAACAAAACATTATATAGGTAATCATCTAGTCCAATGGACATCATGTAGACCTTTAGTAATAGGTGAATAAATCACAGCCTGGCACGGTCTCTGGGCAAAATAATCCAAAAGGATTAAATGCAGCCTTTGCCTGGACTCTATTACCTAATGCTTTCATCTCAAAATAATAGAGATATGCATAAATTAATTGCCACAAGTCATCAGTAATAATAAACTAATGAGAACAGTGTTAAGATGGAGTTTGTGATTTAAAAATTCGCAATAATAAAATAAGTATGAAAGTGCAAAATAATAACACGAACATACTTGCATTCTATATTAGAATTCGAAATTGCATAGGTACAATGTAAACAAACACATTTGTACATTCACATAAACATCAGATGTCTAATCTCACAAGAGCATAGACACTAATACTAATGAACAGCAGTAATTAACAAAGTCTAAACACAAGGATTAAAGACTAAAACTGCTGAAATTCATAAATTCGGAAATAAAACATATAAATGATAAATGGCTTCTGGCCCACGAGCACTGGCTGGCCCGCGAGGCCACTGCAGCCGGCCCAGCAAGGACCAGCAGTACAGCCGGCGCTGAGGCAGGCCAACCTGGGCCTGGGCTACCGAAGTGGCACAGGTGCGCCTCCCCACCGGCCTCCCCCTGGCTCGTATAAAAGGTGGGCAGTTAGGGTTCAAACCCTAACTGCCACCATTACCCAGCCACGGTGGTGGTGGCCGCCGCCGTCGCCGCGCCGGAAGCCGTGCCGCCGTCGCGCGCTCAAGAGCCGGTCCGCCGGCGCCTGTAGTCGCTCCGTCGCCGCTCTGGTCCGCAGCGCACGCGCGCACGCTGATCGCGCCCTCCTCCTCTCCCTCCGTCGCGCCCTCTGCAGCCGGTGACGAGCACCGGCGCAGATCGGGGAGGAGCCCGCACGTCGGCCCCAACTCAGTCGATGGCGACCAAGACAGAAGCCAGCGGCTCCCCCTCCCCCTCCCCCTCCGGTAGAAGTTCAAGCAAAAGGAGGGGCGCGCCCCCCCGAGGAGGAGGAAGCGCCACCATCGCTGTTCGCGCGTGGACTAGCGTGCCCGTTCTCCAGCGCCGGGACGCGTCCGTTCGCGCGAGGACTCGCCTGCGCGCGTGCGGACGGGCCATGCGGCACGGAGATCCAGGTCCGACGCCTGGTCGGGCTCACCGCCTGGTCGGCGATGTTCACTGCCGGAGGAGTGGACGGAGGTGGTGGAGGCGGAGCCTGCAGGGCTGGATCTACGATCTCGCCGGCCTCCCTGGAGAAGAGTCGGAGCGGTGCCGCGGACCTGCGCGCAGCGAGGGTCACGCGAACCCGTGGCGTCGTCGGAGACGGAGTCGCGGCTGCAGCGGTTCCGTTGGCCAACGGGGTCGCAGCTGCGGTAGCCGACCCTGTCGCCGGTGGAGGTGAAGCCGCTAGAGCCGAAGACGATGGGCCCGCTCCGGTCGAGGAAGAAGGTCCGGCGACTGGTGGCATGGCGGCGAGCGCCACTGGTACCCAGTCGGAGGATCCCGGCGCCATGTTCGGCCATGGTAGGTGGTATGGAGCCACGGCATGGCCCGAACTCCAGGACGCAGGGACTGTAACCGCTGCTTGGGTCGGCGCCACGGGAGCAGATGCTCCGTGACGACCACGGCGTCGGCGACGAGCATGGCCCTCCCTGGCTCCCCCACGCTCCTCCCCAAGGAGATTGCGCATGGCGTTGAGGAGGGAATCACGGATGTCGTCGTCATCGAAGGGGACTCCAATGCGGCGCGCGCGGTAGTACACCATGAAGACGAGGCGCAGAACGAGCGCCGCAGAAGGTACGTAGGGCATTGGTGGCATCGTGTACCTTAAATCGATCCAGCGATCTCCTGTCTTCACGAAGTCCTTCAGGCACTGTTCCCGGTCTTCTCGCTCAGCGGTAGAACGCTGATAACGTGTTGTAGTATTATATTCTGAACAGTAGGAAGTGAAGGTGTAAATCTTTATTGATGAACAGTACACATATATATACATGCCCACGATGGGGCAGTTCCAGTGAACGTGGGAGAGCCCCGCTCCCACGTCCTGTCCGTACGACGTCTTTTCAGTAGTCACGGTAACTGCAATTAGTAGTTGCTAATTGCCCAGGAATATTAGAATATTCTTAACACAAACGTCTCGCGGCTGGCTTGTTCGCCAACTCGGCAGCTCGCCACGTTCTTCTCCTCCCAACCTCCTCCCCACTCTTCTTGCCCAGTACTTGCAGGTTCCAACTTCCAACCCAGCCAGCTCGTCTCCTCCAGTCCTCCTCCCCTCCAAGCCCACCCCCACCCCCACCCGATCCCCGCTGCCCCGCCCCGGGCGCCGCCGCTTCTCGCATTCGCGGCAGTCCCTCTCGCCGCCCCTTCCCGGCGCCTTGTGATCCGTGCTGCTCGTGCCCCACGCGAAACCTGCCGCCTCCCCTGTTGCCGCGACCCCACTTCACTCCCTCGCCGCCCTGATCTCAGCTCCTCCGTTCGTGTCCCGACCGTGATCCGTCCGCGTCCGCTCCATGCCCAGCAGCGTTGAATCCGTCCCCTAAATGCCGCTGCCTCCAAATAGTTCCCCGCGTGCTGCTGGTTCTTGCGGATTGCGCTGTCAGGTCGACATAGTGGGGAGGGTGCAGAGTATCCTCCGTTTTTTTTTCTCTCTCTCGCTCGCTCGCTCCTAAAGATTTAGAGAGCAGTTAGGTAGAGTATATTCGATTCTCCCTGATATTGTTTTGTTTATTTCACACTACGAAGTCTATGCGCTCGAGAGAAAAAATCATTGGTAGTGACGGCATCAGTTCTTGTGACGTTTAGTGACACCCTCACTAGTGCTTATTCGTGTTTACTCGACCTTGTCCTTTCCCTTAAGCGTGCTGGTATCAATTGATAAACTTGCGGTTGTTGTAATTTGGGGGAGATCAGGAGTTAATCTTGCCTTCTTAGTTCTTACCCTTGCTCTGCCCGTAGTGTCTGCCGTTTGGTTGATTGGAACTCCCAAGTGTTCGTCGGTCACATTTGTGTAGCTTTACCTCACTAGGATAAATAAGGTTTCCCCGAAGTTCTTAGACCAGTTGGGGCCAAAAGGTAGATTGTGTGCTGGCTGTTTGCCGGTAGGGCATTGTGATTTCGCGATGTCTTGCACCTCTCCAGATCCACCAGAATACTGCTCAGCCGAGTCGCCTGAGCTCAAGCTGTACCAGGCCTTCATCTTCTCGGTGCCTGTCTTCTTTACATTCGTCTTGCTGCTCTTCTTCTACCTCTTCTACCTGAGGCGGCGCAGGGCCAATTGGCAGTCCTTGCGGATGAGGACAAATAATTTGATACGAGGCGATAATACCAGAGTAAGTCAGCCCTCTTGTTCTTCTGATAAGTTAGTTGGTTTCTCCAAGTTTGTTGGTATGCTCAGGGTCTTAAACATTCTTCTATCTGTTTTGTGTTCGAAATCTGCATTTGTAGCTGGAGTGTGGTTTAAAGAAGGAGATGCGGGAAATGTTGCCAGTGGTTATCTTCAAAGAGAGTTTCTTGATCAGGGAGACACAGTCAGTGATTTACTTCTAAACTCTTGATCTAGTATTAATGATATAATAGCTTTGTTGTCCAGTTTCTGATTCTTTTACCTATCAAACAACTCAAGAGTCAACTTGGTAATGGATGGTAGCAGTCTAGTTCTGGCTACTAGATAGAGAAAAAAATATTTATATGCATATCCCTGTCTCTTTGCATAAGGAGATCAATAACCTCAGTACTGGTACTGCTCGCCACTATTTAGAATTTTAGATAATTGATAGGTTGAAATCTTTTGTCAAATCGTGTCAGTGAAAGAATAATACAATGCCAATTGCCAATGCAGTAACAAATAGGGATCCTTCCAAACACATGCCCTACCTTTCCAATATAGGCAGTGGTAGTGCTATGTTTAACAATCAGTGGGTTCAGATGTAGTCTGTGAGTTAATCTTTTGAATATCTAGTTTTGGACATCTTGATACCTTAATCCTATATGAGGAAAAATCATGAGTCATCTGGTAAAAGATACTTACTGAAGGGGTTTTCCCCCCTACATCTGTTAATTCCCCCATTCTGCTTGCTAGCGAGGGGAAAACATATAAAAACACGGCTGTGTATGAAGGGCCCCCCTCCCCCCCTACATCTGTGTATGAAACACGCCTGTTTGACCATTTTCCCTTGATATTAGCCATTTCTTTGTACTGCCATTTGTCCCTGCATTGTTATTTCATTAAGTTGTGTTTTCTTCTGAACACCTGATCATGGTTGACAGGTGCTCTGTCTGCCTAGCAGACTATCAACCGGATGAGCGGCTTCAGAAGATACCTCCTTGTGGACATACCTTCCATATCAACTGCATCGACCACTGGCTCTCTACAAACACCACCTGCCCCCTTTGTCGAGTCTCGCTCCTTCCAGCCCCCAAAGCAACCAGCATTGACTTGGATTTGGAAGCACAAACTGCTGTAGAGGAGTCTCTGAATGTACATCATCACCAGGAGGGACTTGTTGACGGCAACACACCACAGGAAGGTCAGGTAGCCGAAGGTGATGGAGTCGGTAGCGTTCAGGCTGAACAACCGCACAGTGATGTGGCCGAACCATTGACGGTTACGGTGGTCGCTGTGCCTCAAGCTGATGCTGAAGGTTCACCAAGTACAACCTGCCAAACTGTTAAAGGGGAGAAATAAGGATAGCCATTGATGTATTTCTATTAACATTGTGTGTTTAGCTGATCAAGAAGGATAAACGCATAAAGATTGCCATTATGTTGTGCTACCCATTTTCTGGGGAAAAAGTAAGAGTTCAGTGCTGGAGAAATATTATTGATACATACTTAACATAACTGAGATATATAGTACTAGTGACCTGTTTTGCATTTGGTAAACCATGGTGTCAAATAATAGGTGTTTATTTTTCGAACGCCCTGGGATTCGTGAGCTGGCAAATACGCCCTGGCAAGTGTGCAAACATCAGTCATGCCTCAAAAGAGGCCTATCCAATTGTGCAGGCTCGACTGGGTGAGCAAATGCAATGATGGAATGGCATAGCCCAAACAAGGTTTGAGTGTGCACACCAAAAAAGCAAACACATTGGCTATAGCCCCCAAGCAGCAGCAGCAAAACAACCACCGTGACATCGACGCGAACACTCTAACCACCGCACGCCAGGATGCCATCACCATCCAACTGATTCTGCACTTTGTGCTGGTAGTGTACACGCATGATTACATGGTAGCACTAGGCGTCTAGGCGCTAGCACAAAGGACTGCTTGCCAACATGCACTCAACTGAAGCATCGAAACATACCTGCATCTCATGTGTGCTGCTTTTGTGGCAGGGAAGAAACTGTGGAGCGTGCTATCTTAACATGCCCGTATGCAGGGACGGACCTCGCATACTCCAGTCATAGAGATAGGTAGAAATTTTCAATGTAAAAAAAAAATTGCATAAGAATTTTTTTTTTGTTTACCGAATTGTATAAGAATTTTTTTTTGCTGCGCATACCCAGAGGTAAAAACCTAGGTCCGTCACTGCCCGTATGTATCTGAGGTCTGGCATGAGATAAAAAGGTGTTTTGGCCTCACACTGAATATAAAGCATCTGATCTGTATCAAGCAGTGGTTATTTGATTTCTTAGATGATGCATCTGATAACCAAAAGACCACTTTTACTATCACTGTTTGGCATATTTGGGAGGCAAGAAATGCAGTACGCTATGGTGAAAGCCGAGTTCATCCCAAGGTAATTGCAGAAAAGGCGATAGCTTATACACAGATGTCTTTGCTGCACATATCTAAAATACCAACATCACACAGGTGTATCTGATTAGTCTGTCCAAAAATGGATTCCAACGCCGGATGGATGTTTGATGTTCAATGTTGATGCAGCAATATTAAAAAATCCTTCCTGCATGGGGGCTGGAATAGTGTTACGTGCTCAAGGGTGCTTTTAGTGCTGCATTAGTGCATTGCTGTCAGCTAGTGCACAGAATTGAGGATCCTGAACTAGCTGAAGCAATTGCAGTCAAAAGAACTGTTTCCTTTGCTATGGAGCATAATCTCAGGCAAATCATTGTAACTTCTGATTGTCAAAGTTTTACCAGGAAGAATGAACTTCAAGGGGGTTGATAGATCTCATGTTGGTGTCATCATTCAGGATGTTAAAAACCTGATTAGTGAAAATCCTGAAGTTTCTTTTGTACATGTCAGTAGCCAGTGTAATGAGGCAGCTCATCTTTTAGCTAAAACGTCTGTTCAGTTCAATATGAAACTTGGTTGCATGAGCCTCCGGAGATGATCCGGGCCATAATCTGTAACGAACAGTGTTGTTAATATAATGCTGCCTTGTTAAAGAAAATAAACGCTTCTATCAGAAGGCCTCTGAGCCCCTGGGCATTCCCATTGTTTGAAAGGCCATGTTTTCCACCTTATTCACAAATGACACAATCAAAGGTGGTTGAATTTTGCAAAAAAAAAATCCAATGCTTAGGTCCCCTCAACCATTTCAATTTTTTTCCATCCCTATGATGTGAGTGAGCAGCACACAGTCTGCTATTCTTGTCCATTTTCAGTGACTCGGATTGTACCACATGGGCACAAGTAATTGGACACTCCAAGAGAGTGGTGAAAATCAAGTGCCCCTTACAAGTTACAACAAAGCCCTCAAAATCAAATCTCTCTGATCCCCTACAATGTTTGCATTCCGGGTCTAAGCCCTCAAATCTTTCTCAGCCTCTGCTTTGGTAAACAGATGCCCCTAGCCCCTCATGCACGAGGCTTTAAGCGAGCTATGGCCGAAGCCATCATTCCGATAAGCCTTCCTCCGGAAGACCGGAATGGAAACCGGTGGTAGAAAGATCATGAGGTCCATCGCCAGTCGCCATCACGAGGCGCATGCCTCTTCCACGCAGGCAAAGCATAAAACAGAAAGGGCCTCGCCGGCATCAGCGTCACGTCAAACCAGATATCCCAGGCATTACAGATGTCACTGGTTCATATATGTACAGAATACAGATGCCTTGTACAGACGGGCAGACACACAGCACCAAGAAAGCACAAATGCCGGGCGGTGGCAGCAATGTTCCAACCGAAAGCACACACGACACCCAGCAAGTCCGCACGCGTGCAGTTGGAACGAGCAGAGACATTTTGCACCAGAGCATCAGATACCACCAAGCCGGGATTAAAATGCAGGAGGGGAAAACGGGAAATAGCAGCTACGGAGGATGATATATAGGAGTATATGTAGCAAGCAACATGACCGATGATATACATATACTACTACTGCTACTACCAAAATAGTTGTGTACATAAGTCCTATTTACTAGAGGTGAGAGCAGCGGCCCGCCGACGGCCAGTGAGACGACAGCAGTCAGTGGCAGTCTCCAAAACCAAAGTACCCGGCAATAAGCCATGCCTCCTACCAAACACGGCAAACAAAACACGGGTGCCACACACGGAACGGTATGCATTACCCCTCCCAGCCATTCCTTGCTGGTAAAGGACCACAGCTGGTCCAAGCCATTCCAGACCGAGGCAGATGATGCAGGGCAGCGTCCTTTGGGCCCGCGAAGCAATAAAACAGATAACTCTTAGCAGTCTCAAGGAGCATGGGTATTGCCTCCCATGACCAACATCCAAGAGGGGAAGAAAAGATAGAGCCAAGTTAGCATTCATCAATCCTTATCAGCAGCAACGGGAGCATTGTTGTTTGAGTCATTCTGTGGCATGTCAGATTCCGGTGACAATTTGCTTGGGTCTGGCTTGATGGTGTCACCAATGACCGGCAGTTTCGCTTTGGGAGTCAAAGACTTGGCCTCCTCATAAGAGTAAATATATATCCTTTTTACCATCCTGCAAAATTCACTGGAACGAAAGAAAGAAAATCCCGAGTTCAATCGATGACATAGTTAAGGACTTCAAAAGTTCCATCACTAACGAATCTAGTGCAAAGGGACAAGGGTACATACTTCCATGGATCGTCCCCGACCAGCATCATATCATCCTCATCATCTGTGTAAACAACCTTCCATTTCTTGAGGTTGGCAGAAAGCTCTCCATGGATATCAAACATCTCCTCCAACTTGCGGTGAAGATCATCATACCCATCTAACCTCGTCAAGTCCACTGCCCTGCCAACCGCCATTCCTTGCATGATTACCTGCAGGGACAACAGTTATTAGTTACACTCGATCACCATAAAGGATGCAAGTTAAAATGTTCATAACCTATTATCACCTTGGTGCAGCTCCTGACTTGCCGGCTCTCTGTTTCATTAGGAGAGCGCTCACTGCTTGCCGCTGGGGCATCTGTTTTGTTGGCATGGGATGGTTGTGACAGCTGATCAGATTCAACATCTGCTGAGAGAGCAGGTGGCTGATCCTGACCAACACTAGCAACAGTAACCACTGGTGATACTGCAGAACCTATCTCAATACCAAACAATCTGCAGCCAGAAGTAGCAGATTCTTGCTTCTTTTCAGTAGGAGCTTTGTTAATGCTAGCAGAGTAGGATTCAGTTCTTGTCTCTCTCATTGTCCAGTACAAATGATTGTTGTTTGGAGTAGAATGCTCATTCTTTGAATTGAATCCTACATTCAACGATGATGAGAAGATTGAATTGGGGTTTGAATGGTATAATTCCTGAGTTCGCTGCAGTCCTGAAAATGAGAAAGCTTGGGCAGGCTCAGCTGGGGATTTCCAAAAACCTAAGATGGCATAGAAGAGAATCAGGAGATTAGGTCTGCAAGCCAGCCAATATGTGAACAAAACAGTAGAAAACATAAGGTCTCTGTCCCTATAGTAAGTATCGTTGTCATAAGCAGAGGGATGATTTGGCACATCAGCTTAGCAACCACATACCAAAAACTGGAGGAAGTTCTGGAGCAATAGAAGGTGAAGCAGGAGGCCGTGCACGCTTATTCCGTAAAGGAGGTTGAGGTGGTTGCGGATTAGTTGCATCAAGGGGTTCCAGTTCCCATGGTGAAACTCTATCTGGACGCAGAATAGCAGAAGGCTCGTCCCATTGGACCTGTCAGCAATGAGAGCATGGCTTGAGGTCTTGGAAAACACATATAAATTGTAACAATATTTCAGAGGCAAATGCAAAGTAAAAGTGGAATTGTGTCCACAAATAGAAAAATATTGATTACCTTCAAAGATCTCCATTCAGAATTAGCCCACGGAGATGTTGAGTTAGCTGGCATGCTTCCCAGACCAATAATTGTCCCACTGAATCTGTAAACAATTAAGGAAGAAGGTTATAATAGGCACACCTCTGAAATATATGACGAAATAACTATTTATGGAATATAAAATGTAGAATACCTTCTTTCAGGAGATTCATCACCCTCAAATCTCATTTTAAACCTCATACCAACAGACATCTTGTGATTCTTAGCTTCAAGGTACTTGTTTACACTAACGACAAATTCCGATCGACTTGTTCTGTGGACCAAATAAGATGGACAATGTAAGTTTCCAAGTTTACGAACAATGCATTTCCACATGTCAAACCTAATAGGACAATATAATTTGAGCACAAGAAACAACACAACTCATGTGAACAAAGAAAACTGTCTCATGTGTGAGGCTGGATAGGCATCAAAGCCGCCACCCACCACCACAGCAAAATCAATACTTGATCACAGCACAGTTAGTTCATGTACAAAGTATAGTACACCCAACAAAAGATATTGTCTTGAGTAAAGAAAGGATTCCAAGAAGGGCGTACCCAGTGCAGAGAGCTCCCGCTCTATGCGGGGTCTGGGGAAGGGTGTCAGTGGCAAGCCTTACCCTCGCCTGTGCAATGCGAGTAGACCGCGACTCGAACCCAGGACCTTCCGGTCACAGGCGGTAAGACTCTACCGCTTGCACCAGGCCCGCCCTTCAAAGGATTCCAAGAAGGAAGTTTTAAAATAAAATGGATCAAACCTGGGTTTGTAGAAAACAGAAAAGAGAGTTCCAGTGGAGATGGCATGAGATGCAGTTGCTAGGACTCCAAGATGCATGCTGTGGCTTGAGATAACCGAAGACGGCATGTTATTTAGTTGCCTCATGTGCCTCCTTACCCCAACTCGCAGCTCTCCGTTCTCACCTCTGTTAGATGAAGAACAGTTAGCGGGCTGATCCAGAAATTCAGCAGAGCCAGGAAACAAATTCAAATGTGCAAGACAGCTTCAACATGAAATTCTGTGACACCTCAAAAAGATAAACGCGTCACCAGCAACCAATCTTTTTGAGCTAACAAAAACACTCCAGCCTGTCGTAAGTAGATGCCTCCTTGGTTGCCCTGAAAGAAATAGCAAATACTTCAAGAGTCATTGTAACCTAAATCATTATGAAAACATCATTGTTTGTGATCAAAATAATTACAGGAAATTTGTTTTTGAATCAGGGGAACTAAGTCCATTCAAAATTAATACCACATCAGAACTATAAAGACAGCACTAGAATACTAGGAAACTAAAAGTAGGTTTAACTGGTACATTGAGATCAGAAACTAACCTCGAAAGATGTGACGGAAATGCCATTCATTTCCATGGAGATCTTTTGCCACCAGTTCTTGCCATGGTGGATTCTGAGTCATGTCCTACAAATAAAAATCATCCCACTTAAAAGGCTATAACTCAAATACTATGCCTAGGTATGTTATATATTATGACGCTAACCAGTTGGGGCAAACATTCTTCAGCATGCCGCCTGAGGACAGAGAATCCACCATGGGTACTTGTATCTGAAGCAGTCAAGGTCTTGCAGAAGGAATGGACGTTGCATCTTTGAGGCTCGGGTGGCTCAGGATCTGGGCTGGTGGGCTCATTTTGCTAATTAGCGAATTAGGAAAATAAGTCAACACATACACATGTAATACTGACTATGCAATATAGTTAGAGAAGTTGATTGCGAAAACGAAAGATCATGATGTGAGATACAGTACTATACTGCACAAACAAAGAAACAGACAATAACTCAATGAGAGGATCGAGATCCACAAGAAATTAAATGAGTGAACCTACTCACCTCTGCTTCTGGCTGCAGCATAATTTGAGCATAAACTTCATCGGAATCAGCTTCAGCCTGCATTCCAGAGGTAAAGCAGTAAGGGAAAGTACAGGATTGATCCTATTAGTGGGCAATTGTCATTTCAGTGAAGTTTGCATAAAGGGGGACTACTCAAAGTAAAACGAATAGAGGACTTACTCTAAGTTCTACATTGACCACCTTGCAGAGGATCTTGGGTGGAAGATTAAACAGAGGTAAGTGCTGATCAAGTTGTTCATCTGTAGATGCTTCAAGCTATAGAAAGATGTTTTATCGTCAGTTTAATGACAAGATTACATAAAAAGAGCGGAATTAACGCAGAACAGACCACTGTCATTTGAACAAATGGAGCAAGAAATATTATTAGAATATTAATAGCTACAGAACGCAGATAAGCATTCAATTCCTTAACTGTGGCACACTACAACGAGATATACCTGTTCCATATGACCCTGCGGGAAGTAATAAACCAGCTCGCCTTGGCGAGGCACTGTGACCAACGGCCCAGCACAAGCATGCCAGAGTTCCCTGAACAAAGCATCGCTAGCACTCCCTATACAAAGGCATTTGATTTGGTTAAGGAGAAATGTTCATGAGAAGTTGAGAAGAAGCATGCCAGAGTTCCCTGAACAAAGCATCGCCAGCCTTTTATTTTGTAAATTTTACAGCATAATTAGTCTATTTTTATAATGAATTAATTGAGTATCAATGACATAATCCTAATGAAGCAACATCCACACAAATCCAATAAAAAATCATATTTGTTTCTAGGGAAATGCTTCACATGCAAGCCATTGGTACAACTCTGCTACAACCAGATGTTTTGAGCCCCTTTGATTTGAATTAAATACCCACACAAGTACTTCACATAGTTGAGCA
The DNA here is from genome assembly GCF_019320115.1 of Miscanthus floridulus. NCBI lineage: Eukaryota > Viridiplantae > Streptophyta > Magnoliopsida > Poales > Poaceae > Miscanthus > Miscanthus floridulus. The sequence continues at coordinate 80,214,949 of NC_089586.1, forward strand.
AACCATACAGATTTTACAACGGAATGCACTACTAATTTGACACAAATAAGTTTACAGATCCACAACTATACATCTTTCTTCCCCTGAGCCCAATTTCCCAGATCCTGTTTTGTACAATTACTGCAGAACAGCGAAATTGCAAATTGTCGGGCAAAACAACAATCCTATAACATATACAAGAATTAAGGACCATCTATGTTGTAGAAACAATTTCTATGTTGTAGAAACAATTGTCACCTAAGCATGGAAATTTTACATCGGAAGGCGCCGTGATTACTAATTTGAAAAGGAAACCAGTTTCCAGATCCACAATTAAACAATTACACATTCCCCGCCCCAAATTTCACGGATGCAATTGGTGCATGCATAAAAACAACACACAGACAGACCATTAATTAAGCAGGCAGACCAGCAAAAATGGGAGCAAATTCAACCATGAATCGGTCAAAAAAGCAACAGACTGCACCACAAATTGCAAAGTTAAGAAGAAAAGCATTCCCGCCTATGGAAAAAAAATGCAAAGCCGTCCCAAATTGTACCGAATTCCATACTTTGCTCTTCTCCCTCACACACGAGAGGGGTCAACTCCCTAAGTCCACGTTCCTCTAGACCTCTGCTCTCTCATCGATTCAGCGCCCACCCACCAGCTCAGCAGTTATCACCACACAAAGGCCTAGCCGAAGCAACACAGGCCGAGAAAAAAAAAAGGGAAGGTAGCAGCCAGGGCGAAGGAAACCGAACCTGGACCGCGCGCCACTCCTGCGTCCGCCATCTCCGCTGCCTCCGAGACGAGCCGCGAGCAGAATTCAGCTGGAGAGCACCGAGCCGCGCCCCGATCTGGTCACCCCATGCCGAGCTCCGCAGATCTGCGCGCGCAGCAGCAGCGAGGTAGCCGTTACACCCCCTGAACCCGCGTAATTCAGGGTAAGCGGAGGAGCCGGAGCGCGGGAAGGGTGAGGATCTTACTCTCAGGAGCAGGGGAGGTCGTCGCACGTGGCGGCTGCGGACGGGAGCCGGGGCTCGGCGGGCGGAGGTGGCGGCGGCAGGCCGGAGGCGGCCGAGGAGGGGGAGCGGGTAGGGGAGCTCGTGAGTGAGCGCGCTCGAGCGCCTATGCTTTGCTGCTCCGGGCGGGTTGGCTGGGTTGCCTTGGCTTGGAGTCGAGGCGGAGGAGGCGCTGGTTTTTTACTAGACGCAGTGGTAGTAGTAGCGCGAACGGAGAAGCAACGGACAGAACGGCAGGGGCCTGCAGAGGAGGGGGAGGCAGGCAGCGCGGTACAGGCGTACAGCACCCGCACCTTTCGCTTCGGTTTTTCGAAACGGCTGCCGAAGTGAGATCGGTTTCGTGGGGTGGAGTGCCCAGGGGGCAGCTACGCGTACACGGCGACTGCGTCCCCCAGTGAAAATGGGCTCTTTTTTTCGTCTCTCCTCTTCTTTTGCTGTGCGTGTTGTCCGATATATGTGTATTCGTTTGCCTTCATTTAGAGGCTACCCTAGCTACGGTCATTGTTAGAGTTTGTAAAGGCTAATTTCCCATGTAGATTTTTAAAGCTTTGTCTCTTTCGTATACTTGTTCAAATGCAAAGAGAAGGAGAAATGTATGGAAATGAAGTTTTCTACCACCAGTGCACAAGAGAGAGAGAGAGAGAAAAAAAGATTAAAGAATACACAAATTTTGAAACAAAACTGAATAAAGAATACAATTTGCTTTGATATTCACATAGCATCATATATCCATAGAAATACACCGATGAGTTCATGTGCCTAACGCGCGCTCTGAGCATGCAAAAGGAAAACAGTACAACCATTATCAACACTAACTTTGCATCTCATTATCTATAATGGGACCCAAGTCGTCCATTATGGCGTCCATAACTATAGCCATTGAAGTCTCGCGGGTTCGCGTGCTGGCTGCACTTCGGATATATGTTCTTCCGGTCACACGAGATTAAGCACCGTCCGACGTAGCCTACTGCTAACTGATCACACGAAACATTGCCGGTTGACGAATGACGACATTGAACGCGTGATGGCTTGCCCTGAACAAAGCCATGTCGCAGCGCAGATACAACATTCCTCTCACAGCTTCTTTTTTCATACGGCCCCGTTCGCGTGCCCTTAAACCCGGCTTGATCCGCTTCTTTTTTCATCAGTAACAGTGTTTTCCATTCCTCCAAACCATCCAAATTTTTTCAGAATTCCTCCACTCGTGGCACGTGGAGACGTCCCCCACATCGTTGTCCAGTTCCGCCTACATATACATGAATATAGAATTGGACGATCCAGCAAGGCACAAATCTTTCTTTTCCTAACATCCCTGCGCTACCACTTAGAGGCCGGGCGAGGCGGAGCTTGCGCACCTGGGGGTCGGTTGGAGCTGTAGTCGCGCTCTTGACTGCTCGGATGAATCAATGTTGATGATTATCAGCTCCTCCTCTTCAGGTACCCTAGTGTTGATCCCCGACATCGCCTATGACGTTGCGGGCCATAGGATGGCGGATCTCAGCCGGGAACACACGGTCGGGGTAATGTTCAACTGTAGCCCACATCATTCTCCGCACAAAGATATCATTGTGTGTGATATTTTAGTCCATGTCCATTGTGACACGTCTCTGCATGCACCTCTCTCAAACTAAAAAAAAGATATGCGTCTTTAGAGTCACTTTCGAAAGATGTATAGTTGTATTTCTCTTTTTAGTGTGAGGCTAGCAACACCTGTTTCTCACTAAGAACTAAAAGATTTTTGTGAACATTGGAATCACCAATAGTCACGTACTATGTGGTGGTGTTTAAATCCATGTTAACAACTATACGTCAGCACTGAAATATTTTGAGTATCTACCGCACTTCTCGTTGTCCTTCTTTCCGTGAGGTGTGTTGTCACCTTTCATGTGTTGTGGACTAGCTACAAGATAACATTTCTCATATAGGAATGTGCAATTAAGGAATGTTCAGTCACCTCATATCTTTCTCTAGCACTCTCGGACAAAATATTATCTAGTTTACTCTTGTGTTCCCTACTCATTTTCAATATATAGTTAATGGTATACGACATCTCCCAAACTAAAAATAGGTCTCTGTGTCTTTGGGGTTGCTTCCACAAGATAAGTAGTGATATCTGTATTTTTAGTGTGAGACTCGTGACACACATTTCTCACTCAAAACTAAAAGATTTTGTGAATCGTTCCATAGTCACGCTCGGCATGGTATTTGATTCCACGTAACAGCGATATGCCTGTTCATGTACCGAAAGATTTTTGAGTTAGTCATTCTCGTGCCTTATTTCTCGCTAAGTACGCCCATCTCGCCCAAAAAAAAGGCCTGCCCCTTTCAACCATGGCTAGCGGCACACGTTTCTCTCTAAAATCAGATTACTCTGGACCTCCAGGCGTCTCTATCGACGTGCATCTCCATTATGGAAAAGAGGGGTGCATGCATTTTCTTGCGATGGCAGTAGGAGTATTATTATTTGGTTCTCCGAAGCGCATTGCCATGCCTCACATCGTGGGTTCCGGCTTCGACCAAATAGCCTCTATGCATTGCTAGCTATACGTGCTTACAGATATCCTGTTTACTTGGCTGATAAGCCATGACTGAAACTACTGTTGACTGATTTGTTATGAGAGAAAAATATTGTTCGTTCACTGAAAAAATACGATTTGTAAGCCAAACGAACAGGACGAAAGTCATCAGTAGGTTAGTAACTAAACTAGTGAGCTACCGGAAATGGTTTATGGGATGACCAGTCGCAGGGGGCGGAACGCTTGCCGGTGAGTAGCCATCGCGATGGCGACCTGCCACGACCCAACGGATACCCGCACGTACCCGACCCGTTCGATCGGTCCATGCAGGGCAGGCTGGATGGAGTGGAGCGAGGCTGGTGCTGGTCGGGTTGCATTGCATGCACTGGAGACTGGATGGACCGGGCGGCGGGGCCTTCCGGGCTAACGCCGTCAGGTCGCTAGTACCGTGGACGGTGGATCGGGGCCTTGTTTAGATTGTAATTTTTTATAATCTGATAAATAGTACTATTTTCGTTTTATTTGGCAAATATTGTCCAATCGTAGACCAACTAGGCTCAAAAGATTCATCTCGTGATTTCCAACTAAACTGTGTAATTAGTTATTTTTTTTATCTATATTTAATACTCCGTGCAAGCGGCTAAAAATTGATGTGATGGAGAGAGTGAAAAAACTTGGAATTTGAATGATATCTAAACAAGGCGCGTGCTTTCGGCTTTCGCTCGACGGGTCACGTGCCGTGCGGGCCCCGCGCGGCACGGGTCTGCTGCTCTTCATCAATGCGTGTCCCTTGCCGGCCCGGGCCCGTTCAGTGCAGCAGCCTGCAGGGGCAAGGCGAGCACCCCATGTCCGTTCTGATTAAACGGCACCGGGCCCACCGTTGAGTGGCACCAGCCTGCTGTGTGATCTGGTCTGGTCAACCTGCAGTTTGAGCATATGATGGGACGAAAATGATACGAGCCTGTCGCGTTTACACTCTGCGTACAGTGTACAGTGCATTCTTGTACGAGGCCTGCTGGGTGCTGTCCATTGAGCCTGTACACTGGTGGGTTTAGATCGGCTAGCTGATAAAGGTCGGGCTGAAACCGAGATTGTCAAGTAGAGTAGAAAGGTACCGGTGGATGAATGAACGAGGACGAAGGAAAGGCCGGGAGGGTCCTTGTCCACGCACTGTACACTGCATTGGCCATTTCTAGTTCTCTTCTCCCTTGCGCACGCTTTGGTGTACCCAGCCAGACCAAACATACCTTAGCCCATGCCATGCATGATGCATCATCTAGAGTAGTTTTCCCCGAGTACTTAAAAGCGAAGCACGATGCATAGGCTATGTGTCAAGAATGGCTAGTATGTATTACCATACCATACATACATAGGTCTCTTTTTTAAAATCTTGAGTGGGAGGTAGAATGAGGAACAACCGTTCCACACGCCAACGAGCGTGTACAATTCAGCCACTCGACAAGCAGTCGTCCCAAAGTCCACACCAAGGAACGAAGACGATATGCACTTGCAGCGACCTACGAAGACCCCCTAGGTAGCTAGTGGCTCATGGTCCTGAGTCCTGACAACTGGCTGCAGGCCTCCCACTCCAAGCTTACCCCGTGTAGACCGCTCACGCTCGTGTGCGTTCCACGGGGTGCAGAGAGCAGCAGCGTTTAATCAATCAAACCAACGTGTTTAGCTGCCGCTAAGGATGGGAGAAAGATATTCCTCGTCCTCGTCTTAAAAAGAAAAGGTGGGATTAGATTAGTTTATCCGGATCAGCCCGAAGGTGAAAGTGTCGATTAGGATACTCCATTCCATTGTTGGTGGATGGTGGGGAGCGGAGGAGCAGGGCCTACGAAAGGGGGACAGAAATTCCACCAGCCAAGCACACCTCGTGGCCGTGCTGAGCGGACATCACACGTGTATGGCGAAGCACAACTCACACTTTTGCTAGAGCCTTAGACTAACCGCACCGCGCACTTGGAAACCGGCCTGCAGCACGCGGTACCATTCGGCGCGCCCACACCGCAGGCCTGTAAAGCAGCCGCGACTCTACCGGCCGAACAGAGAAATGCTACTTCCGGCGGCTGTGCGGGGGCACGCTAAAACACTGTAGCGAGAGAGAGAGTTGGTGAGAGAGAGAAAGGATAGGGAGAGGAATAAAATATGAGATATTGGGTATAGAGTATGGGATTGAGATAACATGGGTATGGAAGAAACGTGTATAAAGTACGATGATTAGGATAGAATATTCCTCTTTAGAGATGGAAATAGAGGTAACGTCAGAGGGAGTAGTGAGATTTTTCAGAGACAGCGATGGAGATCAGCTTAGCGCTCCGGCCCTGTCCTGCCGGTGTACTTTTGGGCGGTCAAAAGGTGCATGGCGCATCGCATTCAGCGTTCGTGCGTGACGCACAGGACACAGGGTGCCATGGAACACTGGTGGCCCCACGCGTCGGTGACGAGATTCGCTGCACGGGTGGTCGCCAGCCGAGGCACGTGGACTGCTCCGCGTCGCCATCCATCCATCTGACGTGCCAGTTGCCACGCAGCCTACGTGCCGAGTGCCAGGTCTTAAGCTTAGTTACGTGCAAGTGCAAGCAGAGATATATAGATAGATGGATGGACTACACATGTGCAGTATATTTTTAGAGAGAAATACAGGTAGCAGGTTGCTTGTACTTTGCTGAACCGCACAGCACATTACAATTATCTAGTCCATTGTTTATTTTTCTTCTAAAGTTTACTCTCTATCACATCGGATATTTGGATATATACATAGAGTATTAAATATAGACTAAAAATAATTAATTACACAGATTGCAACTAATTTATGAGAAGAATTTTTAAGCCTAATTAGTCCATGATTTAACAATATAGTGCTACAGTAAACATGCGCTAACGATTGATTAATTAGGCCTAATAAATTCGTCTCGTGGATTACTGAGAACTTCTATAATTTATTTTATTATTACTATCGGAATACTCTCATGTGATATCCCGATGTGACACCCGATGTAACATTTCTAAACTTTACTCCCTGAATTTTAAACACCACCTTAATGTAGTATATGTAGGGTTTGTGGGCTATGTGGTCTACCCTCTATTCCTCTGCCTTTTCCGTGGTGCCGCTCACAGTGCATTAGGAGGCTAGAGGATGGGACCTATTTATAGACTCTACTTCCCGGTGTTATAACACCAGTGTTCCGAGAAATCGTGTGACTCCTTAACCATATCACCAACCATAATCAGACATGCCAGTATTCTGAGTCTAAAATATATTAGTCCCTAACACACATGTGTGAGTCATGTGTCATAATTAGATTGTATATGTGAGATTTATTCCAATCTAATTATGTGGGTCAACAACATGTAGAGCCGATCCTGCAAAACAAACCCAGCTCTTCCGTTGTGCTGTACTCGGGCAAAATACGTACGTACATAATATATATTCCAGTAGAGTCGATCTCAATTATTCCTCGATACTGTATTCCAGCACAAACGTCCTCGACACCTCGAGTATAAAGGCCATGTTCGTTTCGCTGAAAAGCCATGGCTGAAAGTACTGTTTGCTAATTTGTTGTGAGAGAAAGACATTGTTCCTTCGCTGAAACAGTACGGCTCATAAGAGGGCCAAATTCCTTGAGTTCATTATTAATTATCTACCACATATATCAATAGTATTTCCACACATGGAGGTCATAAATAATTGTAATAATAAATATTGAAAGCCATACATAAAAAATCCAACATCTCCCACTTGGCTGAAATATCTCAATCAATAACCTGAAGTCCCATATTTCTAATATGCTTAGAAAATAATTCCTGACTAAGTAGTTTAGTCAGTGGATCTGCGACCATACTAGTACTAGCCAAATACACCAAACGAATAGTCTTGAGTCTGTTTATGACATCACGAATATAATGAAACCTTCCCTCAATGTGCTTACTCTTACTATGAAACTTGGGATCTTTAGCAACCTTGATCGCTGACATATTATCACAAAAATAGTGACAGGTTGTGATGCACTTTCCACGACCTTCAATGCTACCAGAAATTTCCTTAGCCATACACCTTTCTTTGCTGCTTCCGATGCAGCAATATATTCAACTGGTTGCTGTAGCTTGCTGCACCAAGAAATAGCACCTCCTGCCAATGTGAATATATAACCAGATGTAGATATCCGTTCATCAAGATCCCCTTCCCAATCAGCATCAGTATAACCTTGCAGCCGAAGGTTGTGACTATTAAAACATAAAGAATAATCCAAAGTTCCTCTAACATAACGCAGTACATATTTTATTTATTTCCAGTGATCTTCTCCAGGATTCTTTTGATATCTACTAAGAAGTCCAATGGCATGGCCAAGGTCAGGTCGTGTGAATAACATAGCATACATAAGGCATCCCAATGCTGAAGCATAAGGAATTCCATTCATTCTTTGTTTTTCCTCAAGAGTGGTAGGACATAACTCCTCACTGAGTTTAGTTCCTTTAATTATAGGTACATTAGCTGGTTTGTAATTTTCCATAGAGAAACGTTTGAGTACACTTCGAAGGTAAGTCTTTTGGGAGAAACCAAGAAGTCGTTTATTCTGATCTCCATGAATTTCCACTCCCAAAACATAGGAAGCTTCCCCCGTATCTTTCATATCAAATTTAGAAGATAACCAAGCTTTAACTTCCGCCAATGTTGATTTATCATTAGAAGCAATAAGAATATCATCAACGTATAAAGACAACAACACAAAATTGCTACCAATAATTTTAGTATATATGCAATGATCACCTTCCGTCATTGAAAAACCATATGACGTGATAGCATTATCAAAAAGAATATACCATTGGCGTGAGGCTTGTTTAAGACCATAAATTGATCTCTTTAATTTGCAGACCATATTTTCATTTCCTTTTACCCTAAACCCTTCCGGCTGCAACATATATATTTCCTCCTCCAAAACCCCATTAAGAAAAGCTGTTTTGACATCCATTTGGTAGAGTTCAAGATCATAATAAGCCATTTAAGCACTAATAATACGAATAGAAGTAAAACTTTGCAACTGGAGAAAAAAGTTTACATAAAATCAATACCTTCCTTTTGTGTGAAGCCTTTAGCAACAAGTCTAGCCTTATATTTTTCCGCTTGGCCTGTTGTATTAAGTTTCCTTTTAAAAATCCATTTGCATCCTACGGGCTTGCGGTTATTTGGCAAAGAAACAAGTTCCCAAACTTTATTTTTCCTCATTGAGTTTAATTCTTCCCGCATTGCTTCCACCCATAGTTTTGATTGAGGGCAACTTATGGTTTCTTTATAAGTTTTCGGATCTTCCTCTAAATTTGAAATTTTAGAGTGTACTTCCCCCCAAAACACATAATATTCATCTAGATATGATGGTGCCTGTGTATTCCTCCCACTTCTCCTAAGGCGAGAAGCGTTGGGAGTTTGATTTGTATTTCCTTCCGGGGTTATATTTTCCTCGTCAAGCGAGTTAATTCTAGATGTATCAAAATGTGGTTCATCTAGAGTTGCCAATAATTCCACCCTTGCCCGTTTAGTGCGGCGAGGTGTTTCATGGTCTAGAAAAATAGCATCCCTGCTTTCTACCAGTTTATTATTTTCAGGATCATAAAACAATACCCTTTTGATTCTGTAGAATAACCAATAAAAATTCCTGGTGTGCTTTTAGGATGCAACTTAGTACAATGTTGATTTGGCACTCTAATTTGAGCATTACATCCCCAAACAACTAAATGACGAAGTGAGAGTTTCCTTCCGGTCCATGACTCGTAAGGAGTGACTGTGACAGCTTTAGATGGTGAGTGGTTTAATAAATAAACAGCAGTATGCAAAGCTTCACCCCAAAATGATAAAGGAAGATCAGAATAGGCCATCATGGACCTAACCATATCCATAAGTGCTCTGTTCCTCCGCTCGGCTACACCGTTTTGGTGCGGAGTATATGGCATAGTATAATGATGAATAATTCCATTCTCTTTACAAAAATCATTTAATATTCCTGAAGTGTATTCTCCCCCACGATCAGTTCTTAAAACTTTAATTGTTTTATTCAATTGATTTTCCACTTCAGTTTTAAATGCCTTAAAAGCATCAAACCCTTCCGACTTGTGTTTTAGAATATACACATAACCATATCTAGAATAACCATCAATGAATGTGATGAAATAAAGCTTTTGACCATTAGTGAGAGTAGACATTTCTCCACAAATATCAAAATGAATAATAGCAAGAGGCTCCTTAGATCTTTCCGCCTTTGGAAAAGGCGCATGGGTCATTTTACCCATTATACATGCCTCACAAGTACCAAAATGCTCCCACTTAAAGTTTAGAATTCCAGAATTAATTAGCCTTTTAATTCTGTTTTTAGATATGTGACCAAGTCGTAAATGCCATAAATAAGATTCTGAGCATGTGTTCTTGTCATTGTTCCTCACTATGGAGTTATCTTCACCAACTAAGCAATCAGAGTTGGCACCTTCTATTAAATTATCAAGAAAATATAGGCCATCATGGCGAACACCAGTATGAACTAATTTCCCGTTGAGCAATATTTTAACTCTTCCATTTCCAAATAGTATATCATAACCAATAGATTCCAACTGGGAGACAGATATTAAATTCCTTCTCATGCTAGGTGAATATAAGGTGTCCTTCAACAATAACTTTCCTCCACCAGGGAGTTTAAGAACATAATTTTCAATTCCAAGTGTATCAGCTTTAGCATTAGTGCCTAAGTGGACATATCTATTTCCCTTTGGAATTGTTTGCATGGAAGTAAAACATTTACGTTCTCTTGCAATATGTGATGTACAACCAGAGTCGACAACCCAGCTATTTGGAAAAATAGTAGTAAATAAAGCTTCAGTGCAAACATTAACATAATGCATACCTTTCTCTGAAGGGCTGCCTTTGGGATCATCATGATTGTCTTGCTTCTTCTTCTCATTATTATATTTCTTCTTCTTCCTGCATTCAGATCTAAAGTGCCCAATCTAACCACAGTTGTGACAAGGGAAAGCCTTTTTATTTTTGTCATTCCTCTTAGATGAGTCATAATTTCCACGATCATCACGATCGCGTTTCTTGTTAAGCTTGTCCCTCAAGTCACCTTTACCTTTCTTCTTGTGCCAGTTCCTTTTATTTGCATTGTGTCTTTCTTCTCCCGGGTGTAATTCTGAATTATTTGAGTTTCTTTCCTTTCCCTGGGAGAATTTCCTATCTTCTTCCATAAGCAAATGATGCCTCAGATTTCGCATGTTTAGTGCACGCTCAGAATGACATCTTAAATTGTTCCCATGAGTTTGGCAAAGAGTTCAAGACAACCATAACTTGCACTTCTTCTTGAAAAGGATAACCAGCAATTTTTAATTCCTCTCCGAGAACAGAGAGTTTATTTATATGCTCATTAACTGAAGCACCTTCATTCGTCTTGGTAGAGAGAAACCGATTAACAAGGCTAAGCACTTTAACAAGAGATATATCACCAAAATCCTTTTCCAGTCTGCCTACGTATCTCCGGTAGTCTAGCTCTTCGCGGCGGCGCGGCTCGCCAGCTCCGCGTGTGTAAGGCGCACGTCGCGAACTCACGATCAAAGTGTGTTGTGTGCAGCGTGACTCATCGCCTCCTCTGTACCCGAGGGCCGTGGGGAAAGGAAATTAGAAAAGAAATGTCGATGTTGCCTTTTTAGGCCACCTGGCCAGTTCTATATCTCTCTTCTCATTAGTTTACTAATACCTAATGGACTATAGGACCTGTGGGTTTATATACTGGACTTGAGCCCCTCCTCCGCTTGGGCCCTCGACCGTCGCACCTTATGGCCTACCCTAGGGCCGGCCGGCACTGCAGGTTCATCACGTTCGGGAGGTGGCGGCGGAGCATGGTGGCGACGAGCGCGCGGGTGTTGCCGGTCCCGACGACGGCCTGGTGGATGACGGCGAGGACAATGCCCTCGAAGTCCGGGCCCCGTCCAGTGTTCACGGTCACGGGGCTAAACGCTTGCCAGATCACCTTCCCACAGGTGTTAGCGGCCGAGATCAGGTAGATGGCAGAGCACCCCTTGAGGCAGTAGCCCTTGTCGAAGAGCTCGGCGAGGAAGACGACGAGGCAGCGGCAAAGGCACAGTGCATGTGTCGGGGTCATGCGACCCGATAACTTTGTACGAATCAGTGGAACCCCGTATATTCCGGCCAGCTACGACCCTATCAAATTGAGTTCATGAATCTGTGCGACCCGGCAGCAGTTTAGTCTAGATTCGCCGCTGCGACGAGGACGCTGGCGGAGAAGAGCTGGAGGACGATGAGCGCGCCGACAGGCCCGTGCATCCCAAGCAGGACGTAGGCGGCGGCCTTCCCGAGCGCGATGGTCACGGCGAGCACCTTCCGCGCGCCGTCCATGAGGTCGCGGTCCCAGCGGACGTTTTGGTCGACGCGGATCAGCTTGGAGGCAGTGAGGAGCTGCGTCACCGTTCCAGCCGTGAGGACGGGACCGACGCCGAACTCCATAAGAGTGCCGCGGTGGGAGGCGAGGATGGAGCGCACCCAGGACAAGGGGTCGGCGCCGGAGGCTGCGTAGCGGACGCCGTAGAGCGGCACGTGGCTGCACACCATGAAAACGGACAGGGACAGCCCCGTGTAGAGCATGCGCCGGTGGAACGGCACTGCCCTGTCCGCGCGCCGCATCGCGGGCATCAGCACGGCCAGCTGCCGGATCATGTCCATCACAAACGAACCGCGGGCGGCCATGAATCGATGAGCTTGCGTTAGTATCGCTTTAATATCAGCCGGCTTATCCATGTCCTAACTGTTCACGAACCACAGTTAGCATTTTTGACACTTGACAGGTGATCATTGCAACAGAGCTCGCTATTCAGAAGGTGACCTCCCTTCCTCGCAGCAAAACCTGAGTCTACATCGCCGGCCCCGTTCGGCTTACCCCATATTCAGTTTGTTCGTTTTTTTTTTTCAACCGAAACAGTGTTTTTCTCTCACAATAATTCAGGGGCCTCCCACCGGGCGGGTTGCCACTGCCACGACCCCTGCCCATCTTGTTCTGCTTCCTTCTTGTCAAGGACACCTGTGCTAAAGAGAAAAGAATTATTCAACTCAAGAATGTGGTCAGTGCTGCTGTCCAGAACGTCCTGCAATTGGAGTGTCCATCTTGGCACACTTCTCACACACGTCGAAGTTAACACAAGTCTTGCATGTAAATCTATCACCTTGAATCAGATAAACCTGCATGAAAGATGACAATTTAATATATGTATCTAAATGAGAACTAAAAGCAACACATTGTTTTCAACACATGAATTTTGATGGCTTATTTTGTCAAGATTTGTTCTTTATGATGATATAAATTTGTTCTTTATGATGATATAAATAAGGACAAGGAAAGATCAAGTGCTTTCAAACCTCGAACCACATACATTTTTCTAACTTAGTTACAGCTAATTTACATCTTATATAGATACCACCCTTCCTCTCTAAAGCATCTGAATATTATGTAGATACAGTCATCTAAAGCAACACATTCAAAATAATTAAAAAGAATAGGTAAACTCAGAACTTTGTACTTACCCCACAGAAGTCACAACCCACCCCTACATGTGTAATTGATAGTTTAGTGCGATGGCTCATGGTCTCTCTCAACAATGGGGTACCTAGTTAAGAAGAAAAACTATAGTTAGCTAGGAGAGAAAAGAATCAGCTATGTACTCCACACTGAAACATAGTTCACCAAATTTCATAAAGAGGATAATATACCAAAGCAGTTTCTTTTACACACATGGATAAAGGAAAACACAATCTGCCCTGCATGTTATATAGTCTAAGAGAACTAACCTAGCTACATACTGAGTTATGCTAGGTTCGTTCAAAATTTTGCCCGTAGCACCGCATGGGCTTTTAGCTAGTCCGATAAGAAGTGGGTCAGGAAAATCAAATAGGCACAAAAAGGAAGATGATGGATGAGGTTAGTGAAATAATAGCGAAGCATTGCCAGAGGAATATATTTGATAATTGTTGATGTATTCGTCTCCCTGTTAGTTGAACAATTCTTCCTAATAAGACACTAGAAGAGCTAAATTAGTAGAACGATTGGGTTGCTGTAGGGGTGCATGATTTCTATATATATCCTACTAGGTTACCACTGAAGCATGCCTCATTAGTACTAGTAGAAACATTTTAGGAGTATCTCTACAAAATTTGCTTTATTAGTACAAGTACCATGTGCTATAAGGGAAACAATTACCTGAAAACGGTTGAGCCTTCTTGGCCCTTGCTTTATAAGCAGCTGCGAAATAGTCTTGTATAAAATTATTCAAATCACAGCAGATAGCCAAAAGACCACCAGGGTGAAGCATTCCGCAAGTTGGACAGTTGATTATCTCTCCATCTCCAGCAAAAGGCACACATGATATGCAAAACACTTAAATAAACTTTTAATAAGTTAATTTCTTACAAATAGTTTAAAACATTTATCCTAACTTAGAAGTTACCATGACCACAGTTTTAAACTGTAGGCTGATACAATAAGTTTTGGCATTGAACACAACTGACATCCTCCAATTGAACCTGAAGGAGAATAGGATACAGGAATTTAAGATGAGAAATAGAGAAGTCTAGTTGTTCCTCATTTAAACTAATACAAACATTTAATTCCCATGGTTATCTAAAACACTAATTGCTCTGAATTTGATATGTAAAACTGTACTAGTTTGAATATAAGGGAATTTTTTTTTACTGAGCACTGGTAAACACCGATTGGCTCTATAACCTTTTCATCTACAGCAAGATCAAACAAGTTAAACTGATGTGATCATTAATAAAAGGCAAGACATTATTCCTATTGTCAGGTATAAATTCCGAATCATACTACTAGATAATTGTTCTAGGTATATGTGATTGTATATCTTTATCTAAAAAAAATGTGATTGTATATATGCAATATATACACTATGATGAATCTTTGGGTTTTTCATTAATGAATGAATGTATAGAGAGACTTTGATCACTTACTTGCTTCTCGTGTTCCCATGGGGTTCCCCACAAAAGATTGGAGCTTAAGAACTAAATCACCAATCAGTTGACAAACAAATGGCAGGTAATTGTAGCATTTCTTACACATGGGACATTCGGAGCTCCCAACAATACTCATAGCCCTCTCAACACAACCTACACAAAACATATGGCCACATGCTACAATAGAAAATGGTAAGAATTGTGCATGCTACACTCAGGTCAAACATAGCACAAAACATACAAAAAAAAGTTCTTACATATAACAGCAGGTTCACGCACAGGGACCTGCAATAAAAAATCAAAGGAAAAACATGCGATCAAATAGTCACTTTTTTCCTCCAAGTGCACAATTGATTGATTCAACATAAAAGCAAGAACTTGAACTCACCAGCAAATCGAACACTTGAAAAACTTCTCCGCAATCTCCGGCATAGCCTTGGGCGTGACATTCTTGCTTCCCTCGGGGACAGGATACTCTTTGTTAGCCCCTGGATCACCGGCACGACGTGAGCCGACCACTCACCAGCGTTGCCAACCACGCACTATGGTTGGAGGTAGAAGAAGAGAGGGAGAATAGAGCACACACACAGCACAAGCACCAGCGTTGGGCGGAGCTCTGCAGAGGAGATGGCAAAACTGAACTCGCGCTCTTTACTGAATTGCAGTGGCAAACTATATATACAACTCTACCCATCTAATCCTACTACACAGATATGTCAGGCTATCATGCTGCTATAGTGACTAGATGTGTAAGTAGGGCTGACTTTGACGCCTGCCCCTACTGTGGCTACAGTTGCAGGAGAGCCTTATGACGCCTGCCCCTGCAGCGGCTACAGTGCAGCAGCAGGGAACCCTTTTCGGTGCTGCCTGTCCCTACCGCGCATTCACACAAGGGAAGCAACAGATTACTTAACAATTCTTCCCCTAATCCTGCTGCTAACCCTTGACCCCTCCATGTTGATCATCTCCTTCAGCTCCGTGAACCAAAGACGGCCGAGCGGCTTGGTGAGGACGTCTGCGAGTTGTCGACCAGTTTCGACAAACTCGATGACGATCTGCCCTCCATCGATACAGTCACTGAGGAAGTGGAACTTGACGTCGATGTGCTTGCTCTGGTCGTGGAGAACTAGATTCTTCGCGAGGGCGATGGCGGGCTGGTTGTTCGCCATCAGTGCTGGTGGGTGAGCTTCCACACCGGTCAGCTCGTCCAGCAGCCGGCGCAGCCACATAGCTTGGCACGCCGCTATGGCCGCCGCCACGTACTCTGCCTCGCACATGGACAGTGCCACCACCTTCCGTTTCAGCGATAGCCATGAGATTAGAGCCGACCCGAGGAAGACGAGCACGCCAGAGGTGCTCCGCCGTTCGTCGATGTCCCCCACCATGTCTGCATTGCTGAACACAGTGAGCTGCAGCCTACTTCCGCCGGTCTTGGGGAAGACGATCTCCTGATCCACCGTTCCCTTGATGTAGCGCAGTAGCTGCTTCACCGTAGCCTAGTGATTCTCTCGGGGATCCTCCATGAAGCGATTGGCGTAGCCCACGACGAACGCAATGTCTGGCCTCGAGTGGACTAGGTAGCGCAGACCACCGACGATGCTCCTATAGAGTGTTGCATCTACCTTCGCCGCGGTACTGGCCTTCGTCAGCTTCAGTTGCTCCTTTATCGGAGTCACACATGGCTTACACTCAGCCATGCCGCTCCGCTCCAACAGCTTTGAGGCATACACGCTCTGACCAAGCGTGAGCGCCTCCTTCCCCTGTCTCACCTCGATGTCATGATAGTAGGAAAGCTCGCCGAGATCGCTTATTCGAAAATGAGTCGCCATCTCACGCTTGAAGCTATCGATGTCCTCCGCACGCGCGCCGGTGATGATCAAGTCGTCCACATACATGTCGACGATGAGCTCCTCCTTCCCCCATCACCACGTGTAGAGCACGTGCTCGTTTGCGCACCACGTGAACCCAAGCTCGCCTAGCGTGGCGTCAAGCTTGGCGTTCCACGCTCGTGGGGCCTGCCACAGCCCGTAGAGCGCCTTGCGCAGTCACCCTATGCTCCGCTCCCTGGACGGGGAATCCTAGAGGTTGCCTGACAAAGACCGTCTCCGCCAGCTCGCCGTTGAGGAAGGCTGATTTTACGTCCAGGTGATGGACGCTCTAGTCCTTTGCTACTACCAAAGCCAGAAGCAGTCGGACAGACTCCATGTGCGCTACCGGTGCAAAGACTTCCTCAAAGTCGATGCCCTCGTGCTGGACAAAGCCTCGGGCGACGAGACGCGCCTTATGCTTGACAATGACGCCGCGCTCGTCCCGCTTGACCTTGTACACTCACTTCAGGCCGATCGAACAGCATCCTAGAGGTGGATCGATGAGCTCCCAAGTCTCGTTTTCCTCGATCGCCTTCATCTCCTCCAACATCGCCCGCCGCTAATTTCCATCACGCTCGTCTAGCGTAAACATGGATGGTTCCTCTACACTGACGAGAAGCAACTCTAGGTCATTAAGTAGCTGACCCACCAGGCCTAAGGGCCCTGTGTCGCCGATGATGTCGTCCAGCCTACGGAACCACACCTCCTCACCATTGTGGAAGGCATCCACGAACTCAGTGATGTCGCTTGGAGGTGAGACGAACTCGATCGATGTCGATGGAGCTCCCTGTTCTACCGGAGTGATTGGCACAACACCTGGAGTGCTCGACACCCCAGCTGTAGTGCTTAGCACTACTCCTGGATCGCTCATCACCACTCCTGGAGTGGTCGACACCCCTCCCAGAGTGCTTGGCATCGGTCTTGGAGTGGTCGGCACCACTACAAGACCTCTTGTCTCCGCTATGGGAGCGTTCAGCACCCGTCCTAGAGTGGTCAGCACCATTGTAGGACTGCTCGGCTCCACTCCTGGAGTGCTCAACACTGCCCCAGGAGTGCTCGGCTCTATTGCTAGAGTGCTTGGCACCTCCTCTCTAGCGTCTCCACCACCGTGGATGACCAAGTGCTCGATGACAAAGGTGCTGGTGAAGCCGCCAGCTTCCCTCGTGCCTAGATTGTTCTAGTCCCAAGCCGCCTTCTCGTCGAACACGACGTCGTGTGAGACAAGCACCTTGCCTCCACGTGGGTCGTAGAGCCGATATGCCTTGGTACCTTCTGCGTAGCCTAGGAGCACCATCGGTGTGCTCCTGTCCTCCAGCTTGGTGAGGACCGGCTTTGTCTTCCTGACGTGGCTGATGCAGCTGAATGTCCGGAGGAAGGACACGCTTGGCTTGCGCCCATACTAAGCTTCGAATGGCGTCTTGCCCTATAGGACCTTAGTGGGCGTGCGGTTGAAGATGAACACCGCCGTGGTCACCGCCTCACCCTAGAACCTTGCCGGCATGCTCTTGGCCTTCATCATGGATCGAGCCATGCCGACCACCGTCTGGTTCTGCCGCTCCACCATGCGCATTCTGCTCTGGCGAGTACGAAGCGATGTGGTGCCACACCACACCCTGATCTGCGTAGTATGCAGCGATCTCCACCGAAGTGAATTTACCACCGTGATCAGTCCTCAGCACGCGTAGCTTCTTGCCACTCTCCACCTCCACGCATGCCTTGAACTTCTTGATCACCTCCACTGCCTCATCCTTGATCGTTAGGAGTTGTAGCCACATATAGTGACTGTAATCATCCATGAGTAGGAGGAAGTACCACCGACCACCATTTGTGGCTGGCGTGATTGGCTCACAGAGATCGTCGTGGACAAGCTCGAGAGCGTCCACCGCATGATACTTGGCCACCTTTGGGAATGACAGCCTCCTCTGCTTCCCGGCCAGGCAGCTATCACATAGCTCGCCTATGTGCTCGATGTGGGATAGCCCTCAGACCATCTTCCCTAGCCGACCGAGCACATTGAAGCTAAGATGGCCAAACTGGGCATGCCACAGCCATGACTCCTCGGTGTGCCATGCTGCCAGGCACACCGACTGCTCTACCTTCAAGTCGAGTAGGTACATCTAGTTCCAGGACCTCTTCACCTTGGTAAGAAGGTGTTGTTCTTAGTCCCTGATCCTGAGGACACCATCCTTGATCAGTACCTCGCTACCATGCTCATCTAGCTGGCCAATGCTGATGATGCTTGAACGTAGCTGCAGGATGTAATATACATCCATTAGCGTGCGATGCTCGCCGTTCTGGCACCTGAAGATAATGGTGACACGCCCTCAGATTACCACCCTTGAGCCATCACCGAACTTCACCGTGCCAGCCACGTCATCGTCGAGCTCAGAGAAGGCTGCCTTGAAGGCCGTCATGTGGTTGCTGGCTCTAGAGTCTAGGTACCACCACTGCTCCTGCTCGCCACCCACACATCCGAGGTGGACTTGGGCGCATGATTCATCAAGGTAGACAGCTTTTAGAGCCTTCCTAGGCCCTTTCAGTGCCATCACCTCTCCCTTCTCCTTGGCCTCAACGTCGTGCAGTGCACAGAACATTGCCATCAAGAGAGTGGCCTCATCATCATCATCAGCCTACACCAGATGAGCCTTAGCCTTCTTCTCCTGCTTGTGATTTAGGCACTCTCTTGCCTAATGGCCCATCTTCTCGCAGCGCCGGTAGGCGTTGGGGTCGACCTTATTCTTCTTCTTTTTCTCTGAAGAAGCCTTGGCATGGTGCTTGCCATCGCCACCGCGGCTAGAGGAGGCTTCCCTGGAGTTCCTCCAGGCAGCCCACTCCTCCTTTGTCAGCAGCAGCTTGCCGCTATCCGTTGTCGCTGTAGCCTGCTCCATGTGCTTGTCCACTGCCCGTAGATGACCCATCACATCCTCAATGGTGAGGGTGGACAAGTCCAGCATCGTCTCTATGGAGAGAGCAATCTGGATGTACTTCTTTAGCATGAAGTGGAGGTACATGGAGACCACCTCTTCTTTGTCGATGGTAACGTCGTGGCTCCTTAGCTTGCTGATGAGCGTTTGTAGGTGGAGGGAGAAGTCCTCCACTGATTCACCATCCTTGAACTTGAGGTTGGCATACTCCTACTTCAGCAGCTAGGCCTTCGCCTTCTTTGTGTGGTCAGAACCGACGCGCATCGCTGCAATGGCCTCCCATGCCTCCTTAGTAGAGCTTTTTGCCCCAACAACTCTGTGTACTCTGCCGGTACAGCAGCGAGGATAGCCTCCAACACTAACATATCGTCTTCTTCATTGTCGGTGCCCTTGTCAACAGCATTCCAGAGCCATCGGGCTCTGAGCTTGACCTTCATGGTCACCGCCCATTGGCCATAGTTGGTGCGAGTCAGTGTCGGCCAACTGGTACCGCTGACCTCCCGCACTGTGGGGTGTACGACCCCGAATACCCACGACAGACCACATGGGCTGTGCCCCTAGGGGTGGCCCAGCGCATAAGAAGAAGCCTTGCGGGGCATGACTCTGCTCAGCGCCTTTCGTAAGACATCGAGAAGATATCCTGAAGATACTATGAGATCTGTTAGGATATGTATGATCCCAAGATTCCTGTAATCAGTTATTACTTTCCGGTTATCTCTCAGATCTAACTGACTTATAACCCTACCTCTCGGACTATATAAGGCAGGCAGGGACCCCTCTAAAAACACGGCATATCATACGATAGCTAATACAAACCAATAGACCATAGGAGTAGGGTATTACGTCATACTGACGGCCTGAACCTGTCTAACTCGTGTGTCTCTGTTGCCTTCTTATTCTTGATCTCACACTCCTCTACCGATCAATCTACCTTCGTGGGATACCCCTCGGAGGACTGCCGATGATATTCTATCGACAGTTGGCACGCTAGGTAGGGGTGTGCGTGCTGTTTCCTTGTCGAACAAGATGGCTTTTTCCGTAGGCTCTTCATCCCTTTCGTAGCCTAGCCAAATCTTCACGGTCAGATCCATCTCATGGGTCATCAATGCTAATGGAGTCGAAGAGCTCCTTGAGCCGGGGCAGATTGGTTCTACACCGGCCACCCCCGCACCTGCAACTACAGATTTGATCTCAGAGCCGATTCCAAGGTCTCCTTCAGCAACGACTCGTCGTCTGCTTCCTCGCTACCAGAGGAGGCCAATCAACAACGATGATCTGATTGAATCCATCAATCGAGTCGGACTAAAGCTCGGCAATTGTCTCTCCGTTGCCGAATCGGCACTGGACACTCTGGTTCAGCACCGACCACCCTCTGATCCAGATCTATCAGAGGCTGCTCGGGAAACTACAGGGGTTACGGCCCTACCCTTCGGGTTCTCTAATGCCACTGCCGTTCACCAACATGCCCTAAGGGGAAAACTTGCCGACCAGGTCACCGTCAAGCTTCCTCCAGCCATCAACACGCTACACTTAGGCCAGAGCCCCAAGGCGCACCTCCAGACCATCCCGGAAGAAACTCTGGGCCCCGAGTCTCAGGGCTCTATGGAGACCCTCACCAAAACTTTCTCCGATCAATTTCTCCTTCCACCCTTCTGGGGTGGTGCGATCTTCAACGTCAGCATCGACAGCCCTCCTTGGAACGGCGAAACCAAGGAGGAGCGCGTTGCTCAGGAGAACCGGAACGTCAACCGCGCGCAGCGGCAAGAAAACGAGGCAGCCATTGCGAGGGCCGAGGCTGCTCGGAATATTCGGCTTGACTCTCAAGGAAGACCGCTCCAGCTCCACCATGACCTCGATGAAGAATTTCTCCACATCGAGAGCCATAACATCTTCAAGACTCCAAGCGCTAATTTGGCAGTAGCCGCCAATGAGCTCGCTCGTTTCCCTCAAATGCCCGAGCTCGCTAAGATCGTCGCCTTGCTTAAAGCAGCTCACTATCAGGTCAATGAGATCCACGAGGATTAGAGACCTTCGTGCTCTACGAGCACAATTCACCGATCAGCTACGCCGAGGTCCAATCGCCGCCCCAGTCAAAGCCGTTTTGCCGACCAGTCACTACCTCTCTAGGGGGGACCCGGGGGCATCGCGCCGAACACCATCGCTAGCATGACCAGGAGGTCGAACAGGATGCTAGAGTACATCTTAGCAACCTCTGGGATGTGCGGCAGCATATCGAGCAACGTCGCTTTGGTCATCATGAAGATGAAGTGCATCACCGCTAGGATTACGAAAAGGAGTATGGCAACCCGGACTCAGCCCTCGAGCCTATCCCCGACCACAATGCCATAGACGATGGTGTTGACAACCCTGAGGGGCCTCTAGCTTTCATAAGGGCACTTCGAACGCTTCGGTGGCCCTGTGGTTTTAAGATCACCGGGGTCGAGCCCTATGAAGGAAGAATGAACCCAACTTAGTGGCTGTAGACAAACTCCACTGCCGTCCGTGCCATGGGAGGAGACACCAGTGTCATGGCAAATTATCTCCCTGTCATGCTCATGCCACCCACCATGAGCTGGTTCACCAGCCTTGCGCTGGACTCCATCGGCTCATGGGAAGAGTTGAAGAAAGTCTTCACCGACAACGATATGGCCACGTGTACTCGACCCGGCACGAAGCATGATCTCAGTTGCATCAACCAGAAGCCATCCGAGCTCCTTCGCAGCTACATCCGGCGTTTCTTCGAGATGAGGAACTCTATCCCCAACATCACAGAAGCTAAAGTCATCACCGCCTTTATTCGAGGACTCCACCATCACGAGCTTCGCTCCAAATTCAACCGTAAGCCGCCGATCGGTATCGGTGAAATGATAACTACCACCAACCAGTACACCGATGCCAAGGAAGCTGAGGTGCGCTTCAATGAGGATGCAGGCACTCAGCGACCGCCTCACTGCTATGACGATCGCCCCGACGATCGACGTCATAGCGACCGCCGCCTCGACGACCGCATCTATCATCGCGATAGCGGCCGTGATCAAACAAGAGGACACAGGCCTAGCCAAAATCGCCGTCACCGGCCAAAACACATCTTCGCCGCTGTTAGTCAACCTCGCGCCAAGCGTAACTATGACGAACAATACCAAAAGATCATCGACAACCTGTGCCCTCTTCACAAGAATGCCAAACATAAGATGAAGGACTACATTGGTCTGGCTAGGGAGTTCCATGACAAGAGGCTCGATGACGATGCCAACGATGGAGGCAGAGGTCGCTGACCGCCTGGGAACAACAACAATGCCTTTTAGGACCACGATAAGGTGGTCGCCACCATCTTTGGGGGCCTCACCTCCACTGAGAGTAGAAGGGAATGGAAGCTCGCCACCTGACGAGTGCTCGCCATCGCTTTAGAAGAAACTACCGCCGACCCCAGCTATCGCCCATGGTCCGAGGTCCCCATCACCTTCACAGGGCCGACCAGTGGGCAGACATACCCAACATAGGGCGTTTCCCCCTCGTCCTCGATGCAACCATCTAGAAGGTGCTCTTCAGAAAAGTCCTTGTTGACGGTGGCAATGCTTTGAACCTACTCTTCGTCGGGGCCCTAAGGGAGTTGGGCCTCACGATATCAGATCTCACACCCTCGGACTCCTCCTTCTAGGGTGTGGTACCTAGAAGGGCATCCAGACCACTTGGAGAGATCACCCTACCAGTACAGTTTGGCACGGCAAGCAACTACCGCATCGAGCATATCACTTCTACGTCGCCGACTTCGACACCGCCTACCACGCCATACTTGGCCGGCCAGCTCTAGCCAAATTCATGGCCGTACCACACTACACGTATCTGGTGTTGAAGATGCCTTTGCCTGTAGGAGTCCTAGCTCTGTGGGCCAACCTCTCTGTTGCCTATGCCCGCGAGACAGAGAGTCTCGCTCTCACTGAAGCCACCAACCTCTCCATCCAAATGGCTAGCATGGTCACCGAAGCCAAGACAACACCCGCCGATGACATGGAGATTCTGGAGCTAGAGCTTCCCCACGCCTCCGCCAAGTCCAAGGAAATGAAGGAGGTCGGCCTCGGCCTCGACGATGCCTCTAAGACCATGAAGATTAGGGCTCACCTTGACCCCAAATAGGAAAGCACGCTTGTCTCCTTCCTATGTGCCAACGCCGATGTGTTTGCTTGGAAACCTACAGACATGCCAGGGGTACCACAGGAGAAGATCGAGCACTTCTTGAATATCTCACCGACCACCAAACCGATCAAGCAGAAACTCCACCGATTCACGCTAGACAAGAAGGAGGCTATTAGGGTAGAAATAAAATGGCTCTTAGCTGCCGGGTTTATAAAAGAAGTGTATCATTTAGATTGGTTAGCAAACCCTGTTCTTGTTTGAAAAAAGAATAAAGAATGGAGAATGTGCGTTGATTATACTGATCTTAATAAACACTGCCCTAAAGACCCCTTCGGCTTGCCTCGGATAGACAAGGTTGTAGACTCTACTACCGGCTATGAACTACTATCCTTCCTTGACTATTACTCCGGCTATCATTAGATCTCCCTCAAGGAAGAAGACCAGATAAAGACGTCGTTCATTACACCTTTCGGTGCATACTGCTACAAAACTATGTCCTTCGAACTCAAGAACATCGGGGCTACCTATCAAAGGGCCATTCAGATGTGCCTCGACCAATAGATCGGCCGCAACGTCGAAGCCTACATCGATGATGTGGTCATCAAGACCAAGATAGCCGACAACCTTATCGCCGACCTCGAAGAAACCTTCGCCAACCTGAACAAGTACCAATGGAAGCTGAACCCTTCAAAGTGCATCTTTGGAGTTCCATCCGGTATACTGCTGGGCTACATCGTCAGCGCTCGAGGCATCGAGCCTAATCCTAACAAGGTCTTCGCCATCACCAATATGAAACGGCCAACATGTGTCAAAGATATACAGAAGCTTACAGGTTGCATGGCTACTTTAAGCCGCTTCATATCATGCCTCGGTGAAAAAGGGCTACCTTTCTTCAAGCTCCTCAAGGACTCCAAGCGCTTTACCTGGTCGAAGGAGGCAGACTCAGCTTTCGAGCAGCTCAAGTTGTTCTTAACAAAGCCACCGATCATGACAGCGCTAAGGCTAGATGAGACTCTGCTAATATACATCGCCGCCATTTCTTGCGTCATGAGCACATCTATCATCGTCGAACGCGAGGAAGCTGGGCACGCTTACAAGGTGCAATGTTCAGTCTACTTTATCAGTGAAGTACTTAATGAGCCAAAAACTCGTTATCCTCAGGTACAAAAGCTGTTATATGCAATTCTGATTACGTCGCGCAAGCTCCGACACTACTTCGAATACTACAAGATCGCCGTGGTCACTGAGTTCCCTTTGGGGGACATTCTTCGCAACAAAGAGGCCAATGGCCACATCATTAAATGGGCTATTGAGCTCGACACCTATTCCATCGAATACAGAAGTAGACCTACCATTAAGTCATAGGCGCTCACTGACTTCATCGCTGAATGGACCGAGATCCAAGAGCCCATCGCCGCTGCTTGCCCCAAACACTAGGTGATGTACTTTGACGGTGCCCTTAACATCAACGGTGCTGGTGCTGGCATTCTGTTCATTACGCCGACCAAGGTAAGCTATGATATGTTCTCCGGATACACTTCCCGGCCTTCAACAACACTGCAGAATACGAAGCTTGTCTCCATGGTCTTCGTATAGCTATCGAGCTCGGCGTCAAACGCCTCATGGTGTATGGGGACTCCACGCTGGTTATCAACTAGCTCAATAAGGACTGGTCCTATTCTAGCGATAAGATGGATGCTTACTGCGCTAAAATCAGAAAGCTCAAAGGAAAATTCTATGGCATCGAGTATCACCACGTGGTACGCGACCAAAATCAATTCGCCGACCACTTATCCAAGTTGGGTTCTTCTCGTGCCGCGATTCTGCCAGGAGTCTTTGTTCAGGATCTCCCGGCGCCATCCATCAAAGAAGATAAGGAAGTCAAAGAAGTTCCCCCCGCCGAGTAGTTGGTACTTGCGGTACCTTCGCCGATCGCTGACTAGAGGGAGCAATTGATCAAGTACCTCACCAGCGCTGAGGTACCCGCAGACAAGACTAAAACTGAACGCCTAGTTTGTCAAAGCAAGCTTTACGTGCTGGTGGATGGCAGCTTGATTAGGAAGAGTGCCAAGGAAGGGATACTGCAAAAATGCATCACCTAAGAGGAGGGAGTGAAGCTACTTCTTGAAATTCACTCTGGTTCTCGCGGCAACCATGCGGCCTTGAGAACATTGGTCGGCAAGGCTTTCCGAGCTAGTTTTTATTGGCCCACAGCCATCATTGATGCAGAAGATCTCGTCTGATGTTGTGAAGGATGCTAATTCTTTGCTAAGAAAATATACGTGCCGACGCAAGAGCTTCAAACCATCCCAGCTTCCTAGCCCTTTGCATGCTGGGGACTGGACATGATCGAGCCTTTCAAGCCAGCACCAGGTGGTTTCTGGTACGTGTATGTCGCATTTGACATGTTCTCCAAGTGGATTGAATATAAACCGCTCGCCTTGGCTACTACAAAGAAGGCAGTTGAGCTCTTTGAAGATATCATCCATAGATTTGGTCTACCAAACAGCATCATCACCGATCTTAGAACTACGTTTACTGGACATCATTTCTTGGACTTTTGCGAAGACCGTTGGATCTCCGTCAAATATGTTTCCGTAGCCCATCCAAGAGCCACCGGTCAGGTCGAACGGGCGAACGGTATGATCCTTGATGCCCTAAAAAAGCGACTGTATCAGAAAGAAGAAAAGCACCCGGGTAGATGGCTCAAGGAGCTTCTAGCTGTAGTCTGGAGACTGCATACTCAAGCTAGTCGCAGCACTGGCGTAACTCCATACTTTCTGGTCTACGGCTCAGAAGCCATACTACCAGCGGACGTTACTTTCCGAGCACCTAGAGTGGAAAACTATGATAAAGAGCAGGCCAAGGCTGTTCGGTCTATGGATGTCGAGAGAGCCGAAGAAGAGCGCCTAATCACCTGTGTCCGTACAGCTAAATATTTGGAAGGCTTGCAGAGGTACTACAACTAAAACGTCAAAGGTCATTCATTTGCTGTCGGCGATCTCGTTCTCCGCAGGAAACAAAAGACTGAAGGTTTGCACAAGCTCTCTTCCCCTTGGGAAGGGCCTTATGTCGTCAAAGAGGTTAGTCGACCAGGTTCTTATCGCCTATGTGACTCAGAAGGAGTCGATGTTCCCAACTCATGGCACATCGAACACCTTATATGTTTCTATCCTTGAAACACTACAGATATGTACTTTACTATTTTATATTCAGATAAGTTTTTGGTCTCCATAACTTATCACCGTTTTGTCTCTTTTGTGGTTTAACATCCTTTTGTGGTCGCCGAACTATATGCTATTTCATGACGAACTCCAATATGTACTCGCCGTAACTACGCCGACCACGTTTCTCCAAATCATCGAACACGATTTCTCCAAATCGCCGAACATGATTTCTCCAAATCATCGAATGATTTCTCCAAATCGCCGAACGATTCTGCCGAATAAGTTTTCTCCAAGTCACCGAATATGTTTTCCACAAACCTCCAACGTATTTCACCACATTTTTGCTCCAAAGTTGCCAAACACTTGTCCCAAATCTCCAAGACCTTTCGCCGATCAGCGAGCAACTTACTTTCTTTTCTGTTCTCTTCGGAGAAGACCCAGTCTCCGATCTCTCCCTAAACGTGCTACGGGCTCCGCGCTCTACGTTATGGGTGGTCGGCTGTGGTTCCTTGGTCGTGCCTATTTATCCTACATGTCTACGGGGTCCACGCCCCACGTTATGGATGACGGGCTAGCTAAGGCCGAATGCTTAGCACAGAACTAGTTGCTCGAACTATGCTTATACGGTCTATATCTCCAGTTATTTCGATAAACCACCGAGCAGCACACGTTCCACTTTTCCTCTCTATGGAGAAAACCCAGTCTCTGATCTCTCCCTACATGTGCTACGGGCTCCGCGCTCTGCGTTATGGGTGGTCGGCTGCGGTTCCTTGGTCATGCCTCTTCTTCCTACACGTGCACAGGCTTTGTGCTCGATGCCATGGACTATGGGCTAGCTGAGGCCATGGGGGTCGGTAGCGAACTAACTGCTCAGACTCTACTTATACTCCATATAAATACTTTATGGTCGCAATTACGAAGATATTTTCACCAAAATTCTTTCTGACCGCATACGCATGCACTTCATAACAGTTATCATCTGTATAAGTATTTTCCATGCTTTCGCACATTCTAACTATACTGTCCAGAAATTACAGATGATGTCCACCAAGGAGATCATTGTGCTTTGCCACTACCGTCAGTCTCTCCGAACAGGTATATATCGCCGGCCAACTTTTTTGCCGTGTCTTCCACCTCATCCTCAAGCCGCTGGGTCTCCGCTTCGCTCAGCCCCTCGGCGTACCCACCCCCTATCGCCTCCAGGTCAGTGGCTGGATAGTGGGATCGAACAACAGTAAGGGCGTGGGTAGTGGCGGAAACAACGGCATCACGGTTGAAGCTCTTAAAGCTTTCCCACGCTGTCTTGCATCTTTCGATGATGATATCCAGGCATAGCGGCCTACCGTCGGGTTGAGGAGCAGTTTCTGGTTCGATGCAGTCGAGCACTGGTTTGATTCCGGCTACTACAGCATCAAATTTGTTCCTCTAGGTCCAGGCGTCTTGCTCCAGCACATCAAATTGTGCCTTGACCCTCCGACGATAGTCTGCATGCATTTTGAAGTTCCATCAGGCATGACAATTACTTCAGCAGAAAACCTGACCAGGGGGTACTCACCGTTTAGCTCCTCGGTTAGTTTATTCGCTCACCCTGTCTCCTTCGTTTTCTCCTCCTAGAGTTGCTCAAGGGCCTGGCACAGTTGACCAAGCTCCGCATCTTGTTCTACAAGTACATCATTCATCACCAAAAGTAATCATATCCAACTATGCGAGGCATTTTTGTGGATCATACGTACCTTTCTTCTCCTCGAAGATTTTCTACAGCTTTTCCAACTGCTCGGAAGCATCTTTAAGATGTGTAGAGGTAGTGGTTAGCTGCTCAGACTTGCTCCAAAGTTGTTCTTTCATAGTTGCCAGGTGTTCAGATAGGACCCCCTTCTAGTATTCTAGGTCCCGCGCATTGGACTCAGCAAGGTCTCGCTCGCGCTGGGCCCTTTGAATGTTTTTCTCCGAACGGTTCATCGCCTCCTTGAGTTTTTTGTTCTCCTCGGTGAGGGGCTCCATCCTCTTAATCAGCTGGTAACGGTGCTCAGCAGTTCGAGTTATCCCCTGGAAATGCACATTGACAATGATAGAAGGACACCACCAATGTTAACGAAGAATATTCAGGATTCAGTATTAACCTTGATTTGTTTTACTACTCCACCGAGTGCGGATTTCAGCCTCCTCATTTCTCTAGGGGTGTCCTCTTCCTCGACAACTACCACTTCGTCACCGCGCTTGCAAAGGATTCAAATGGATTGGGTTTGAGGCTCATCACGAACAATCTCCTCCACCTCGTCCTCCTCTTTCGCAGTAGTAGGGGTCACCACAGGGGGGCTCTGGGCCGGACAGTGGGTCCGAGCATGACCTGTGACCCCTCAGGGGGCACCGTTAGCTCCTCAGGCACCCCTGGTCTCGCCGACCCAGACTCTGTTGCTTCGCTGGCAACTCTAGTTTCAGCTCCCAAGGGTCCGGCGCTACCCGATGTTGCTTCAGGCATTGTCGATGAGCCGGCCTCTGCTGATGCCGGCCCCTCGCCGTCTCCAGCTCCACTCGAAGCGGTTGTTGATTTTTCCACCGGCTGCCGAGCACTGGGGACCCTAACACAGGGGCGGTAGGTGTTACGTCTGCCTCGGGATCAGCTCAAGGCTGCTCATTAGTCTAGGCGGGTGATTTCTAATCCTCCATGTGCCTTGCGTTGCATCAGAACATTTGGTCAATCGCCCAAAAGGCTAAGATCAAATAGCAAAACAACACCAACGCGAGGATACTTACCGTTTGGTCTGCTGGTGTACTTTTTTGAATCAGCAAGGCCTGTTCGAGCCCCCAGGTGCGGCTGTGGGGTCGACCCCTGTGCTCTCGGGTGGAGGTCTGTCCTCCTCTATAGTCGGCCTCTGCTCCGCCTGTTGTTCCGGTGTTTCCTCCACCCGTAACACTAGGTTTACCTTCGCCTGTTGCTCGAGGACTCCCATCGCTTGCTCCATGGGGATTTTTGTTGCCTGCTGCTCAGGGACTTCATCGCTTACCCTTGGTTGCTCCTCCACGCGTGTGCTACGTGAAGTTGTTTGCACGCTCGGGGGAGGGGGAACTGTATCTTCGTCGTCATCAGACCACTCGATCACTGTGGCCCTCCACGGACGAGTGGTTTGGTCACCACCCAATGATATACCGCCCGATTTGCGGGGAGCGGCAGTTGCCATTTTCCTCTTCTTCCGGTCCGGCTCGTCTACCGCTGCCCGTTTCCCCTGAGATTTCTCCGATAACGGGGGGGGGGGGGGGGGACGTGCCGTGTGATCAACATCCGAATCTCTGGATTCTGATGAGATACCGATGGAACTTTCTTTAGGGTGTTCTGTTGGTCGGACGTCCACTGCCAACGGCCATTCAGCTCTCGGCACGTCAGAAAAATATACTGCCCTATCCTACGAATGGATCTTTGCATAAGTAAGTCAGTTCCCTGCTCGGCGATCGACATTTGAACAATGCAGGTTAAGATGATTACCTGAGGAGGCGGGTTCATACAGTTGAAGGCCTTTGTTTCTTTTGGCCAGCTAAATGTGGCGCTAGAGGTGAATTGTTCTGTGGCACGGCTTATTACTTCTTTCCTTGACATCCGTTCAGGTCTCTCCTAGGTTCCATCGTCATTGCCCTTGTAGTCAAAAGCAGGGTAGGCCCTCTCCTTGCAAGGCTGGACATGGTGTACTATGAAGCTTGCTGCCACAAGTTCACCTCTCAACTCCACACCTTGAATCAAGTCAAGGAGCTCCTTCACTTGCTCCATGTTGATACTTCTTGATCTCTCCGACCAGCTTCTTTGGTTCTTCGGGATATGGTGGACGTCACAACGGACGGCCGGGTGATTCTGTTTCATGTAGAACCACTTGGAATTCCACCCTTTTAGGGAAGTGTTCAGTGGTACGCTGATATAATCACTAGCCATTCTATCCCGGAGCTATAGATATACGCCGCCGACCACCTTGGAGCCACCGCCGCCTTTCTTCTTTAACCAAAACAAGTGTCTAAAGAGGTTGAAGTGCGGCAGAATCCCAAGAAATGCCTCACAGAAGTGAATAAAGATCGAGATGTGCAATATAGTGTTGGGGTGAAGATTGCACAGACTAATCGACCAAAATACCAACAGATCTCATAGGAAAGGATGAACAGGGAACCCCAATCCATGCCAGAAATAATCTTCAAAGACTACAACTTCATCGGTGTTAGGCATTGGAAAGGGCTCACCACTGGCTGGCCGCCATCCGGCGGTGACGCGGTCAGGAAGCAGGCTCGCCGTCACCATTGTTTTGAGCTCCGCTTCTCTAGTGCACGACGGCGTCCACTCTTCGTCGCGACTGGATCCGCTTCCTGCCTTCTTTGGGCTTGTTTTCTTCGGGTTCACGGCTCTCCTCTTCGGCGCCATCACTCATATCTGGATGCGTTTTGGCGTCGGCAACGTGTGTGGCTACGAATCCGGAGGTGTGGTGGCTGAGGTGGAAGATGAAATGACGAAGTGGCAAGGGTGGGAGAATGGGGGGCGATGGTACTGTTATAAAGCACTTTCCCCACTTTTACGACTCAAGGGTTTTTGGGAAACCATTCCCGTGATCTGCGCCATTCTAAATTCTCCGATGCGGCTTAATGGGCTGTTACCAGGATTTTAGCACAACCTCAGCCCACGTCGCTCGTTTGTTGCTACCATCGGTTGCTCCTCGCTGAAATATCGCCGACTACTCCACCATTTATTAAGGCTAAGTAACTGACACTGTACATCTGTTACTCCGGTTTTTCTCCATGATTCAATTTCTCCGATAACTCTGCCTGCAACATGGGGACTAGCGGCCTGCTCCGTTGGTCTTTAATTGTTTTTCTGTTTCTAACCTTGGCACCACGTGACTGCATCACCTACTGTCAGGCTCGGGGACTAAGTGGGCACACTTCACCTTGCGGTGAATGTGCTTTGTCTCTTTCTAGGGCACGCCCGGGGACTGGCTTCCTGCTCGGCTGGTTTTCTACTATTCTTCAAGTTTCTGACCCTAGCACCACATGACTATATCATCATCTGTCAGGCTCAGGGACTAAGTGGGCACACTTCACCTCGCGGTGAGTGTGCGGGGTTTTTTCTCGAAGACTACACGCCTATAGAGGAAGATTGACTCCTACAACTTTGTTCGGACTCTAAGTGAGCACACTTGGTCCACTGTGGATAAATTTTTGATTCTAAACTTGAGCTCCTTACACCCTTATGGCAAGCCGTACTTTGGTCACTCTGCTCGGCGATGGTTCACGGTGCTCGACGACATGTCATGCTGCTCGGCGACAGGTTATGTTGCTCGGCAACGGTTCACACTGCTCGACGACGTCTCACGCAGCTCGGCAGTTCAGCATGGTGGTTGGACCATAAGCTTGACTGCTCAGCGTTGTTCGCACCTGCTCGGACAAGCTTAAGACGATGTTGAACAACGGATACAAGGCGCTCGAGGACTAGCTGTGGGGTGTACGACCCCGGATACCCACGGCAGACCATATGGGCTGCGCCCCTAGGGGTGGCCCAGCCCACAAGAAGAAGCCTTGCGGGGCACAACTCTGCTCGGTGCCTTCCGTAAGACATCGGGAAGATATCCTGAAGATACTACGAGATCTGTTAGGATATGTATAATCTCAAGATTTCTATAATCAGTTATTACTTTCCGGTTATCTCTCAGATCTAACCGACTTGTAACCCTGCCTCTCGTACTATATAAGGCGGGCAGGGACCCCCTCTAAAAACATGACATATCATATGATAGCTAATACAAACCAACAGACTACAGGAGTAGGGTATTACGTCATACTGATGGTCTGAACCTGTCTAACTCGTGTGTCTCTGTTGCCTTCTTGTTCTTGATCTCACGCTCCTCTGCCGATCAATCTACCTTCGTGGGATACCTCTTGGAGGACTGCCGACAATATTCTGTCGACACGCACTGTGCGTACAACGACCTCCTATCGTGGCCGGGCAGCCACAGCAGCTCCGCTGCTGTCGCCCATTTCCAAACCGTGCGTCATCGCCAGCGGTTAGTCCAGCGACGGCGTTTGTACTGCTTTGATACCACTTGTTAACCCCTGGATCACTGGCACGAGGTGAGCCGACCACTCAGCAGCGTTGCCAACCACGCACTATCGTTGAAGGTAGAAGAAGGGAGGGAGAACAGAGCACACACATAGCACAAGCACCAGCGTTGGCCGGAGCTCTGCAGAGGAGATGGCAAAACTGAACTCGCGCTCTTTACTGAGTTGCAGTGGCAAACTTTATATACAACTCTATCCATCTAATCCTAATACACAGACATGTCAGGCTATCATGCTGCTATAGTGACTAGATGTGACAGCAGGGCTGACTTTGGCTACAGTGCGACAAGAGAGCCTTGCGGCGCCTTCCCCTGCAGCGGCTATAGTGCAGCAACAGGGAGCCCTTTTCGGTGCCGCCTGTCCCTGCCGCACATTCACACAAGGGAAGCAACAGATTACTTAACACTCTTCCTCCTTCACCGGTGCGAGAGCATCATCCTGTACTCCCTCGCTACCATCAACCTAATTGAGAATAAGTTCTTTTACAAAATGTTCGCATATTTATAGGAACTATTAGTTTAATTACTACATCCTAATCAGACCATCACTTCCACCTGCTAACCAGAAAGACATTGTGCCGTTTGACTAGATAATTTCATCTATGGTGTACCCAAAATTCCTCAATATGTATATAATAGGAAAATTTTACTGAAGAAACATATCTTTACTTGTTCCTTTAACATACCCCTTTTCACTTAACTTTACTGGATAATCTCGTATTTATGCCCGATTCCTAAATTAATCAGTGGCATCATATCTGCCTGAGTTACAGCACAAGAGTAAACTTGCCTGCTTTGAGGACTGCGACTCATGATCAACGTGCATTGCAGCCAACCTTTGCCGACCACTGTTATCTGCATGGGCTGTCACTGCAGCATATGATATCCCTTTACATAGCCTGAGCTGTAACAAAAAGAACATGTAATGATGTAAAACAAGGAAACATAATTGCAGTAGATGTGCATTTACCATGTAATAATATCGAGTATAAGCCTGAGTGTGACTTTGGTAAACACAAACCTTATCAAGCAGAGTCTCAAGAAGGACTGTATCTGGAAGATTTGCTGATGCTGTTATCTTCTCACATGCCCAATGCGGTATCACAACTTCCTATAAAAGGTTTGAGGTGTAAATGGAAGTAATATATTACTTTACCAAGTCAATTTATGGTAAACCAGTGCACGTTCCACCCTAATTTACAATATCGAGTTGAATTAAGTGATTCGATTCTTCTTCTTAATATAACGATATGCAGCTCTCCTGCGTGTTCAAGAAAGAAAATAAGTAATTCGATTTACCTGAAAGTAATCTTGTTGTGCATATGACAAGTAATTTAGAATGAAAATATGTTATGCTAGAACCTAAAAGTGCCAACTTGCGCTTCTAAGTTTATGCCAAAAGGACAAGAGGAACAATGTTTGCCCACAGCAAAGTAGATTTCTCCAATTAAAAAAATGAAAGAGAAGAAAAAAGAGGTTACCCAGTTCAGGTTAAGGTACTCAGAGATGCGAAGTGCCAAAAGGTGCTGATTGGCATTAATGAGACGTCCAATGAGCACTGTTGCAGTAAGCAACTAAAGAAAACAACTATATTAAAATACAGCAGGTAGCAATGATAATACGAGATTCATCAAAGAATCCAGAGGGTAACACAAACCTTGTATTGCTGAATGGTCAGTGGCATTCCAATCTCAGGATCACGAACAACATTTAGAACACGCAACATTGTGCACATTTCTTGAAGGCGTTCATGAGGAAATCGACTGCCAAAGCCAACTAGGTATCAATGCCAGGTTCAAATATGAGCAAAAAGTATTCTCTACATAGGAATAACACAACTCAAAGAACAATTATAAGCAAAATAATTGCCAAAGATACTGGTTAGTATAAATTCTAAAGTTCGGTGGAATGGAGGATTGAATTGAGCTATAACAGTTAAATGTTGCAACATGATGTACCATAGTAGCAGTAATGTGTAACACTATGGTACAGCAGTTGCAGTTAGCCAGAAAGCATATGCTCGACTGATTAACAAAGTTAGAGTCAGAAAAAAAGTCATGCTACTTATGATCCATTTGAGCCAATTTTTAAATTAGAGGAAAAACATAATCCGGACGAAATAAGCAAGCTACCACATAAGCAAATAAGAAAATCTTGGTAAATGGAGAACCTTATATGGTAGCAGCAAAAACAACCAATGTCTCCTAAACAGAACGTTTTTAAAACCATGGTATTTTGAAGCAAAAGCTCAACTACTCAGCTGTCTTCTCATATGAATGTTCAGTTTTTCAACACCTAAACTATTGTTACATTCATATTCAAGATAAGATTTGACTGAAAACCGTAGAACTAAAAGAAATCTATCAAGCATTACCGTTTTGTCTGCACCTAGCCAAGGCCTTGCCGACGAATCACATCATGCAACCTCGTTAGGAACTAATTGTTAGCCCATAGGATCACCGGCATGGGTGAGTCGACCACTCACCAGCGTTGCCGACCATGACTATCGTTGTCCGACCACACACTATGGCTAGAGGTAGACGAAGGGAGGGAGAACAGAGCACACACACAGCACAAGCACCAGCGTTGGCCAGAGCTCTGCAGAGGAGATGGTAAAACTGAACTCGCTCTCTTTACTGAGTTGCTGTGGTAAACTATATATATAACTCTACCCATCTAGTTCTAGTACAGCTGCCATATTGCTACAGTGACTAGATGTGACAGTAGGGCTGACTTCGGCGTCTGCCCTGCTGTGGCTACAGTGCGGTAGGTGAGCTGTTCGGCCCCCTGCTGTGGCTACAGTACCACAACAGGGAGACTTTTTGGCACAGCCTTCCCCTATCGTGTGTTAACATAGGGATACAATAGATTATCTAACAATTCTTCCCCTAATCCTGCTGCTAACCCTTGAACCCCCTCCATGCCGATCATCTTCTTCAGCTCCATGAGTCAAAGACGGCCGAGCGGCTTGGTGAGGACATCCGCGAGTTACCGACCAGTTTCAACAAACTCGATGACGATCTGCCCTCCATTGACACAGTCCTTGAGGAAGTGGAACTTCATGTCGATGTGCTTGCTCCGGTCGTGGTGAACCAGATTCTTCGTGAGGGCAATGGCGGGCTGGTTGTCCACCATCAGTGCTGGTGGGTGAGCTTCCACACCAGTCAGCTCGCCCAGCAGCCATCAAAGAATCAAGAGGGTAACACAAACCTTGTATTGCTGAATGGTCAGTGGTATTCCAATCTCAGGATCACGAACATCATTTAGAACTCGCAACATTGTGCACATTTCTTGAAGGCATTCATGAGGAAATCGACTGCCAAAGCCAACTAGGTATCAATGCCAGGTTCAAATATGAGCAAAAAGTATTCTCTACATAGGAATACCACAACTCAAAGAACAATTATAAGCAAAATAATTGCCA
This sequence comes from Miscanthus floridulus, assembly GCF_019320115.1. Lineage (NCBI taxonomy): Eukaryota > Viridiplantae > Streptophyta > Magnoliopsida > Poales > Poaceae > Miscanthus > Miscanthus floridulus. Next base: position 80,251,087 of record NC_089586.1, read on the forward strand.
AATATATTGGTTAGTATAAATTCTAAAGTTCGGTGGAATGGAGGGTTGAATTGAGCTATAATAGTTAAATGTTGCAACATGATGTACCATAGTAGCAGTAATGTGTAACACTTTGGTATAGCAGTTGCTATTAGCCAGAAAGCATATGCTCGACTGATTAACAAAGTTAGAGTCAGAAAAGAGTCATGCTACTTATGATCTATTTGAGTTAATTTTTAAATTAGAGAAAAAACATAATCTGGACGAAATAAGGAAGCTACCACATAAGCAATAAGAAAATCTTAGTAAATGGAGAACCTTATATGGTAGCAGGAAAAACAGCCAATGTCTCCTAAACAGAACGTTTTTAAAACCATGGTATTTTGAAGCATAAGCTCAACTACTCAGCTGTCTTCTCATATGAATGTTCAGTTTTTCAACACCTAAACTAATGGAGAAACTAATGTTACATTCCTATTCAAGATAAGATTTTGCTGAAAACCATAGAACTAAAAGAAATCTATCAAGCATTACCGTTTTGTCTGCACCTATCTAGGGCCTTGCCCACGAATCACACCATGCAACCTTGTTTGGAACTAATTGTTAGCCCACAGGATCACTGGCACGGGTGAGTCGACCACCCACCAGCGTTGCCGACCACGACTATCGTTGTTCGACCACACACTATGACTAGAGGTAGAAGAAGGGAGGGAGAACAGAGCACACACACATACATCACAAGCACTAGCGTTGGCCGGAGCTTTGCAGAGAAGATAGCAAAGCTAAACTCGCTCTCTTACTAAGTTGTAGTGGTAAACTATATATACAACTCTACCCATCTAGTCTTAGTACAACTGTCATGCTGCTACAATAACTAGATATGATAGTAGGGCTGACTTCACGCCTCTCCCTGTTGTGGCTACAGTGCGGCAGGTGAGCCGTTCGGCGCCTGCCCCTGCAGTGCTACAGTACCACAATAGGGAGCCTTTTCGGCGCCGTCTTTCCCTGCCGTGTGTTCACACAGGGATGTAGCAGATTATCTAACAATTTTCCCCTAATCCTACTGCTAACCCTTGAACCCTCTCTATGCCGATCATCTTCTTCAGCTCCTTGAGTTAAAGACGGCCGAGTGGCTTGGTGAGGACGTCCGCAAGTTGCCGACCAGTTTCGACGAACTCGATGATGATCTGCCATCCAGCGACACAGTCCCTGAGGGAGTGGAACTTCACGTCGATGTGCTTGCTACGATCGTGGTGAACCAGATTCTTTGCGAGGGCGATGGCATGCTGGTTGTCCACCATCATGCTGGTGGGTGAGCTTCCACACCGGTCAGCTCGCCCAACAGCCATCAAAGAATCCAGAGGGTAACACAAACCTTGTATTGCTGAATGGTCAGTGGCATTCCAATCTTAGGATCACGAACAACATTTAGAACTCGCAACATTGTGCACATTTCTTGAAGGCGTTCATGAGGAAATCGACTGCCAAAGCCAACTAGGTATCAATGCCAGGCTCAAATATGAGCAAAATGTATTCTCTACATAGGAATAACACAACTCAAAGAACAATTATAAGCAAAATAATTGCCAAAGATACTGGTTAGTATAAATTCTAAAGTTCGGTGGAATGGAGGATTGAATTGAGCTATAACAGTTAAATGTTGCAACATGATGTACCATAGTAGCAGTAATGTGTAACACTATGGTAGAACAGTTGCTGTTAGCCAGAAAGCATATGCTCGACTGATTAAAAAAGTTAGAGTCAGAAAAGAGTCATGCTACTTATGATCTATTTGAGCTAATTTTTAAATTAGAGAAAAACATAATCTGGACCAAATAAGCAAGCTACCACATAAGCAATAAGAAAATCTTGGTAAATGGAGAACCTTATATGGTAGCAGGAAAAACAACCAATGTCTCCTAAACAGAACGTTTTTAAAACCATGGTATTTTGAAGCAAAAGCTCAACTACTCAGCTGTCTTCTCATATGAATGTTCAGTTTTTCAACACCTAAACTATTGTTACATTCATATTCAAGATAAGATTTGGCTGAAAACTATAGAACTAAAAGAAATCTATCAAGCATTATCGTTTTGTCTGCACCTATCCAGGGCCTTGCCCATGAATCACATCATGCAACCTCGTTAGGAACTAATTGTTAGCCCATAGTATCACCGACACGGGTGAGTCAACCACTCACTAGCTTTACCAGCCACGCGTATTGTTGTTCGACCATGCACTATAACTAGAGGTAGAAGAAGGGAGGGAGAACAGAGCACACACACATAACATAAGCACCAGCGTTGGCTGGAGCTTTGTAGAGGAGATGGCAAAACTAAACTCGCTCTCTTTACTGAGTTGCAGTGGCAAACTATATATACAACTCTACCCATCTAGTTCTAGTACAGCTGCCATGCTACTACAGTGACTAGATGTGATAGCACGACTGACTTCGGCGCCTACCCCTACTGTGGCTACAGTGCGGCAGGTGAGCCGTTCGGCGCCTGCCCCTGCTATGGCTACAGTACCACAACAGGGAGCCTTTTCGGCATTGTCTTCCCCTGCCGTGTGTTCACACAGGGATGCAACATATTATCTAACACTAATTGCACAATTTTGATGATATAAGTGGCAGTTCACATGAGTTTGATGATAAGTAGGAGCTTGGACTCACAAAACTGCTTTATATTTTTACTCCAGTTGAGAAGATAACTGTTCAGTATAGTTTCACAATTGACAAATCATTAGGCTTAAGGAGGCAGCTTCTTCAAGAAGTTTGTTGACCTATCACCTAACCTTGGCCTTTGCAGAACTAAACTATACTAATAAGTATTGGTGAACAAGCTCACATATAACTTTCTCTTCATGGTTACCCTGTGAGCAGGGACGAAGCCAGAAAAAAATTAGGAGGGACTGAACAAAAGAATATTGCTTTGTTTATCTTCTCTTACCTTTACCCCTCTACCTAATACATAGTATGCATAAAATTAAAAGATGGGCTTAGGGGGGCCCACTTGCCAGGATCGGTCGAGGGGGCTAGAGCCCCCCCAGCCCACGCTGCCTCCGTCGCTGCCTATGAGTCTGGACCCAACCTGGCCACCTACCATCCACTGCTAACTCGAATATTGCTCCCTCTGTTCCAGGAAAATGTGTCACTCTAGCAGTCTAAATTGTCCAACAAAACATGTCATGTAGCTTATGGAAGCCAGTTAAGCCATCTGCATTAATTCCATCGCTCATGCATGTGTGGATAATCATATGATTCACTTCCTTTCCTATTGAATAGATCATGCATGCATGTAGTTAACTAGGGAAGGTTGCATCCTTTACCATTAATTAGTGTGGCAAACAATAAAAAAAATGGACAACAGGGGGGAGATGCCCACACTACAGCAGCCAGTGGCTTCCCCGAGTGCCAGTTGCACTCGGGGAAGGCCCAGTTGCACTCGGGGAAAGCCTTCCCCGAGTGCAACACTCGTGAAGACCTTCCGGCTAATCCTCGTCCGGTAAAGCCGTCTTTCTCGAGTGTCGAAAATCATGCACTCGGGGAAGGCTTTGCCGAGTGCCATGCTGGCACTCGGGAAAGATTTGACGCCGTTGGCCACCGGCCGACGCCATTTTTTTTTTATTTTATTTTCTTCCCCGAGTGCAACACTCGGGGAAGAGTTTCGAATTTTTTTTAAATAATCTTTGCCGGTGCCGCAGCAGGCACTCGGCAAAGAAATTTGTTTTTTTAAAAACCCTCTTTGCCGAGTGCCGCAGCTCAGGCACTCGGAGAAGCCACCTCTAATTTTTTTTTCCTTTTCCATGTAAACAACAAAGCATATATATATCACAAACCACAAATCAACAACAATATATCACAAACCACATTATATATCACAAACGACCAAATTTGTCCGAAATCCACAATATATTACAAACCACACGTTCAAAAGTACACACTATTCCAAGTTCACAAGTTCAATACATAAAAACGACTCCGCAGGCAGCTCACGGTGACTGTGAGGGTTGGGACGCCCCAGGGTGCGATCCTGGTGAGTGTCCAGGTGGGGATGGCCCGACGTGCGATGCCAGCGACCCTCCGACATGGTTCGACGCGCCCCCGATTGATGTTGCAAAAAAGAGGAGATTGCACGTGAGTGACAAGATAAAAATGTAAGGAGTTTAAAGAAAAGTTGAAAATTTGGTAGCACCTCCCTGCACGGGGAGG